>NC_068457.1:20769799-21120416 GCF_023373465.1 Oncorhynchus keta
GGAGAGAGGTGTCAGAGCACGGCCGACACCTGCAGCAGTTCTTCAACCTCTTCGTCATGTACGCCAACCTGGGTAAGACGACGTGCGTGTGCAGGAGAAACGCTGTTGGTTTGTTTCTTGCTGGAATAAAACATGGTTTCTCTTCCTCCCTCCCTCTCCCCCCAGGTCTGGCAGAGAAGACCCAGTTGTTGAAGCTGAGTGTCCCTGCGACCTTCATGCTGGTGGCTCTAGATGAGGGGCCTGGCCCTCCCATAAAGTACCAGTATGCAGAACTGACCAAGCTCTACGCTGTGGTCTCCCAGCTACTGCGCTGCTGTGACGTCTCCACACGCATGCAGTCGTCCATCAATGGTATGTTTCACTCTCTCTGTCACCGCCTTGTGGTTGCTTTCTCTTCTGCTCTCCTTTCTCTCTCGTTCTCTAATGGTTCCATTCTCTCTCTCGGGTTCACTGTCTGTCATTCTCTCTCTCCTGTTTCTTTACTCTTATTTGCGTTCTTAGAATAAAGCGAAGTGTCCAAATAGATATAAATGTATCTCACTGTCCTCTAGGTAACCCGTCCCTGGCCAACCCGTATGGAGACACCAACCTGACCACCCCCATCATGCCCCTGCAACAGCTGGTGTCAGAGATCCTCTTCGTTAGGACCAGCTATGTGAAGAAGATCATCGAGGACTGCAGCAACTCTGAGGAGACGGTCAAGCTGCTGCGCTTCAGCTGCTGGGAAAACCCCCAGTTCTCCTCTACCGTGCTGTCTGAGCTGCTCTGGCAGGTAAGTGGTTAACACTGATGACTCACTCACACACAGCGTTTTTGTTTCCCTCACCCGTCTACCTGTCTCGACCCCTAGGTGGCGTACTCCTACACATATGAGCTGAGGCCTTACCTGGACCTGCTGCTGCAGATACTGCTGATAGAGGACTCCTGGCAGACCCACAGGATCCACAACGTGCTGAAGGGTATACCAGACGACAGGGACGGCCTGTTTGACACCATTCAGCGCTCTAAGAACCACTACCAGAAACGGGCCTACCAGTGTATCAAGTGCATGGTGGCTCTGTTCAGCAACTGTACTGTGGCCTACCAGATACTACAGGTAAACCATGACAGTAATAGACTAGATATGATATGGTAGTCACCTTTCTCTCCTCTCTGCCTACCAGATCAGTCATTTTAGAATGGTGTTTCAGATATGTGCAATATGTTTGTGTCTGGATATCTTGAATGGTGTGTATCAGGAATAGTTCTAATGTTAACACAGTTATATTCGTCTCTCTCTGTTGTGCTCCCAGAGTAACGGGGACCTGAAGCGTAAGTGGACGTGGGCGGTGGAGTGGCTGGGGGACGAGCTGGAGAGGAGGCCCTACACAGGGAACCCCCAGTACACCTACAACAACTGGTCTCCCCCTGTCCAGAGCAACGAGACCTCCAACGGGTACTTCCTGGAGCGCTCGCATTCCGCACGCATGACCCTGGCCAAGGCCTGCGAACTTTGCCCCGAGGAGGTACGGAAGGTGTGTGCGCGTGGGATGGGTGTTTGCATGTTTTGTCGGTGTGTGTGTGTGTGGTAATGTAACAGAGCTCTCCTTGACTGATTCCATTGTCTATATTTCTTTCAGGAGCCAGATGATCAGGAGGCAACAGAAGATCACGACTCCTCCCCTCCCGAGGACACAGCGCTGTACCCCCATAACCCTGCTCCTGCCACGCAGTTTCAGCAGGTAGCACACACACACACACACACACACTGTGTGGCACTGCTCCAGAATTTACAGAATGCTCATATTGAACGCTGACACCTCTTTCTCCCTGTTTCCATGTCTCTCTGCAGCAGAACAACCACCCCCACGCCCAGCCCTATACGGGTCCGGCTGCCCAGCACATGAACACGCCCCAGCGGCCCCCACAGAGAGCACAGGAGAGCTGGGAGAGCACCACAGAGGAGGTGGGGCCCGTGGCGCCCCCACCCGCTGTCCAGACGACAAAAGAGTAACAACACGACACGAGGGCAACCAAACCCCCTTAACCTGCAACTCACCTCACCAAATCTCTTTGAACACTAATATCACTCAATACCTTCAAGACACCTAGTTTATTGATTGATCAAACAGTCGATTTAAGACTAGACCCAGGCTGGAGCGCTCTCTTTTCTCCAGGAGGAACAGCGTCCTCTTTGTCACCTCTGACCCTTGACTCCTGCCCTCTGGATCGGGCCAATTAAGCTCTTCAAGTTTCTATCGTAGAATTGAAATTCTATGATTTCTAGAACTTTGAGTTGGAAGAGTCTCGACCTTCTATTTCTCTCTGCCCCATGGAGACACGTCACTGCTGACAGAGAAAAAAACATACCTCTGCAGGGTTGTGTGTACAGTGTTTTTGAGAAACTTTGAGATGAAAGACAATGATGTGTGCAATGTGTGTACAGGAACTGAAACAAAATGGTGAAGGGAAGGGGTACATGTTAATGTTTTGGAATCATTAAAACCTTCCTTCCCTCGATCTCCCTCCCAACCTACTGCAATGATGCAGCAAGGCTGTCCTGGATTGGCCCCTAATATGTGACTTCAAAACTGAAAAGGAAGACCGACGTCAAATCAAATGGGGAAAAGAATAAGCGTTTCTATTGTTTTCTCTGCTTTGTAGTCAATGCATGGAGGTGAGGTTTGGCCTTTCACTGGCTGACCGGGTCTTGGTTGATGCAGTCATCTGTTCCAACACTATACTATAGTAGGTTTCAAACGCCTCTCTCGCAGTGAGGACATGTTGAATAAAGAATTAAAACCAGTATCACCCTGTGTGCACCAGTTGACAATGGCAGGGGTGGGTGTAGGCTTGTTTAATCTCTGCTCACTTGAAGTGAAAATAACTGCTTCTTGGTTTTCTTACTTTTTTCCCTTCCACATTTTGTCCTACTTGAACACAGCTACAGTCTTACAAATGTCTGTCTGTTGAGAATAACATATGAAGCATTCTAAAGCAGGGTCATGATCTACAGTAACTGCTGGTAAACAAGCTAACTGACTCGCCCAGCGTTTCTGATTGTTCTGATAGGATTCTATCTGCAACGAATGTAGATGGCTGTGTTTCAGTTGGTAACATGAATCCGTGGTTTGTTGTCAATTGTTTTTTGTTTTACTAGGAGAATTGTCTGAAATGAGCAAAATCCCTGCAAAAAAAGAAGCCCTTGATATGAAGAATCGTAGACTATTTTATTTGAATTTCCTAGATGTTGTTTTTGCTGATTTGAAAGGAAGTAGGAAGTAATTGAAGAGGAACTTTTTGGTCCATTTCTTTAAAAAAACAACACTTTGTTAATAACTGTTTTGAGTTCCATCTGCCCTGAACTGTTTTTGCAAACAATAGTTTTGGCCATGGTGTGATTGTGAATTCTGCTACAGTTCACACTTCGAAGTTGTTGTTTTTGTCTGTACAGCCGTGTACCCACTACCAAGAATACATGGAAAATGCAATCTTTACATTGTAGCGGTTTCGTATTTCATCTATGGTACATTGTAAATACCTAATGCACGCAAAAAATAATAATCAGGACATACAACGTGACAGTGACAAAACAATATCTAGTTGAGGGAATTTGCCAACAGTAAATGGCATTGCCCCAAGGGACTGGGTTGAAACTGCAATGGATTAGACACCAGATGTCTTCTAAAACTGTGGCCTATACAGACAAGCTGTGGAAGCGCAAGGTGAGGAGGGAAACAGTCTCCCTGCCCCCCCCTCCCCCAAACAAAAAGCATACTGGGGAGAAAAAAGGGGCAACCCGGGAACCTCCTGAGAGGACAAGACTATGGATGGTTCTAGATTAGGACCTAATGAGGGGGTGTGGTTAAAAAGCTGTATGGACTGATGTCATCCTTCCAGGCCCTGCCCTAAAGCACAACAGGTCATCCCTCCTCACTTATTCCATCATTTTTTTTTAGACGGCAAGGTCTTACAGGTTTTGTTTATGTAGGCATTTTCTTTGTGTAAAGTGTTATTTCAGGATCAGATCTGCCTTATCTTGTTTGAATAATTCAGAAGTTTTTTTTTGTGAAACATGCATGGATGGTTATTACCCCCCCATCTGCCTTGGCGCACTCGACAAACACACCACACTGTAAAATTATACTTTAAGAAAAGGACAAATAAATGGTCTTTTGAATTATTATGCCCTGTATGCAAGGAGGAACCTACATTAAAAAAAACAACTTTCACCTGTCATTTGTTTTTAGATTAGCATGGATAAAGGGGAGGAGTCAAGGAAGAGGAAATTACTTTATTATTGAGTAACCTTTCTTTTGCCCCCATATAACCTTGTGCTTGTCAATCTAACGAACCAAACAGACAAGCTTTACAACACAGCTTATAAACCCAACTTTGAGCAGACGCTCGGAAGGGATGAGCCGGTCTGCCACAGCAGGTTTCCAGCCACTGATCCACAGTCAGCCAACTTTACCCCATCCCTATCCTCCTTCCGTAGGTGAAAACTGACACGAGATCTGCTTTTGAAGCAACAATGGCATCTATTCTCTCAGCAGGCACTGTTTATTCTAGCTCATTCTCACCCGCAGGAGGAATGTCAAGGGGAGAATCTCAATTGCGTACATCTCGCTTCCTTTCTCCTCACCGCCTCCTCAAATTTCATTGGACGAGAAAGCCAGAAGTTCCTCCCCTCTGACCTCCAATGGGTTTTGAGGAGGCGAGAAATTGCAATTGAGATTCTCCCAAGGACTGTTAGAAAGGCAAAGGGGATGTGGTGTTGACATAATGAGACTTTACAGCTGTCATCCATTCCTTGATCTCTACCTAATATAACAAAGTCAAAGTTCCTTGCCCAGTCAAAGTCATGAATGTAGAATTATCAGCACCAGTGTCCAGGCCTATCTGACTAAAACCAATGCAGCCAGGAAAACCTTGAGCCAGTGACCTTAATGTTTTTGATGCATCCACCATGCACACTACCTCCTGTGCCATAGAAGTCCAGAACTCCTGGCAGAGACTTCAGGACACCTACATTTTGGGACCCTGCATTCACATAACAAGGAGTGTCAGTACAGTAGCCACAATTTGAAACAGCAGAATGTCACAATTTGAAACAGCAGGGGAATACTACAAAAAGAGTAGGTTGGTGATTGATTAAAAGGCTTCCTTCAAAAATGTTTTATTAACAAATATAACACACCTACTCATTTCAGGGTTTTTATTTTGATTATTTTCTACATTTTAGAATAATAGTGAAGACATCAAAACTATGAAATGACACATAGAATCATGTAGTAAAAGTGTTAAACAAATCAAAATACATTTTATATTTTATATTCTTTAAATAGCCAAACTTTGCCTTGATGACAGCTTTGCACACTCTCAACCAGCTTCACAAGGTAGTCACTTGGAATGCATTTCAATTAACTGGTGTGCCTTGTTAAAAAAAAATATATATATATATATATTTAACCTTTATTTAACTAGGCAAGTCAGTTATGAACAAATTCTTAGTTACAAAGACGGCCTACCCCGGCTAAACCCGGACGACGCTGGACCAATTGTGTGCTGCCTTATGGGACTCCCAATCACGGCCGGATGTGATACAGCCTGAAGATAAACTTTTGTTAAAAGTTCATTTGTGGAATTTCTTTCCTTCTTAATGCGTTTGAGTCAATCAGTTGTGTTGTGACAAGGTAGGGGGGTATACAGAAGATAGCCCTATTTGGTAAATGATCAAGTCCATATTATGGCAAGAATGGCTCAAATTAGCAACGAGAAATGACAGTCCATCATTACTTTAAGACATGAAAGTCAGTCAAAATGGAACATTTCAAGAACTTTTAAAGTTTCTTCAAGTGCAGTCTGAGGACCGCCACAGGAAAGGAAGACCCAGAGTTACCTCTGCTGCAGAGGATAAGTGCATTAGAGTTACCAGCCTCAGAAATTACAGCCCAAATAAATGCTTCACAGAGTTCAAGTAACAGACACATCTCAACATCAACTGTTCAGAGGAGACTGCGTGGATCAGGCCTTCATGGTCTGATTGCTGCCAAGAAACTACTACTAAAGGACACCAATAAGAAGAAGAGACTTGCTTGGTTCAAGAAACATGAGCAATGGACATTAGACCGGTGGAAATCTGTCCTTTGGTCTGCATGTGTAGTTCCCACCATGAAGCATGGAGGAGGTGTGGGGGTGCTTTACTGGTGACACTGTCAGTGATTTAGAATTCAAGGCACACTTAACCAGCATGGCTACCACAGCATTCTGCAGCGATATGCCATCTGATCTGGTTTGCGCTTCGTGGGACTATCATTTGTTTTTCAACAGGACAATGAACCAACACACCTCCAGGCTATGTAAGAGCTATTTGACCAAGAAGGAGAGTGATGCAGTGCTGCATCAGATGACCTGGCCTCCACAATCACCTGACCTCAACCCAATTGAGATGGTTTAGCATGAGTTGGACTGCAGAGTGAAGGAAAAGCAGCTAACAAGTGCTCAGCATATGTGGGAACTCCTTCAAGACGGTTGGAAAAGCATTCCAGGTGAAGCTGGTTGAGAGAATGCCAAGAGTGTGCAAAGCTGTCATCAAGGCAAAGGGTGGCTACTTTGAAAAATCTCACTCATTGGTTACACTAATTGCAGTGTGTCTTCATAACCTGGTTCAATAATTCATGACATTAACCTGAGGAAGGCACAGTGATGGCGAAACGTTGGTAAATACCCATTAAATTGCTGGGAGATTATACATAGAGTGTGCGATTAATTTTATTTTGATAGTTTATAGTTTATTCGCCGTTAGTCAGCACCTCCACACAAACTATTATTCTGGTTGTGCGCCAGTTTTTATCTACTTAGAAAAATCTAAAATATATTTTGAGTTTAACACTTTAATACATGATTCCATTATTTCATAGTTTTGATGTTTTCAGTATTTGTCCTCAATGGACAAAATAGGAAGAAATAAAGGACTTAAATTAATGGTATGTCCAAACTTTTGACTGATACTGTATGAGGTATTGATTGTCATATATCTTTATATCTTTAACTCAATTATGACGATATCGATATTCTACATCACAATTGAATATTAGATAGTCCAGCAAATTATACAAATGTAGCCAGACTTTTAAAAACTTTTTGGAAAGGGTGATACAATGTCGTGATATGCGCAATGTCCTCTGCTCTTTGTGGTTGTCTCAACCAATAAAATCACGCTCTGGGTTCCTGCTTCTAGCTTCCATTACACCACGACACGCACCACCACCAGTTAGTAAGCGGTGTCGGTTTTAAAGGCTTTTGACCACCTAACTATAGTGTCATGAAAATAAGCAAAAATAATTTACAGTAATATAATATATCAACTGTATCTTCAAGGTTCATTCATTTGGAAATTGACAAAATAAGAAAAGACGAGCGAAATCTAAGGGACGTCGACAAACCGGCAAACAAAGAGATCCCTTCTCGACGACAACATTTTTCCTCAATATTCTTTAGTTATGAGTCATGTGGCCGTCGAAAATTTACACGGTCTAGAACAGCAGGTGAGTTTTCTGTATTTCTTTTTTATTTGTGTTCATGTCTATAACACGTCGGAATGAGTAGAACGAGTCAGAAAATGCAGTCGTGGATACCAAGCTAGCTGATTAGCTTTGTTCGCTAGCTGTAACTGCGTGTGTTGTCTAATCTCTGGGTAAAATGGAGGCCGGTGGGTGATAATGGTTGGTGACGATGCTTCACGTTCAACAATGCAGTATTTCTCACAATTGGGTTGATCCTTAACTATACCTCTAAGACATGCAATCTAACCCCTATGTTCAATGTTGGTGACATTAAAAAATATATATATATTGCATTTATTCACTTGAGCTGATTGTTAGCCTGCTTGCTAGTTTGGCCTCTAGTTAGCGTTAGGTACGTACGCTAACATGAAAGCTAGCTGGCAACATTTTCTTCTGCGTCACTGTCACATTGTTTTATTCCCGAATGAACAAAGCGTGTTTATGCTTTGCACAGTTGCTGGCTAGCAACGAATGCACTGTTTGGGTTTGTGTTGTGCTATAGATTTTGTTGCATGTTAAAGAACCTGTCATTGTTAAGTCATCCAGTTTTTGTCACCTGTAACGTTAGTCCAGCCGACAGTATCCAGGAAAACACCCATTAATTTGGTTTGGAAGCATTATAAAAGTGAGTCTTGCTGTAACTGCATTTGCAAATGCAACATTTGTCTATTTTAAATAAGGTTTCATCTTCCATGTTTGACCAAACATAATTAGTAAGCTGTCATGACATTTTCTGATAGTCAGCAGATGCATATTTGACATGTGCTTGGCAGTGTGAAAGGATGTTGGGTTGGTGGGGGCCAACTTATTTTGACACAGGAAATAAGACCTCTGAGCCATGTTGGTCACGCTCCTTGATAACCTGTATTTGTCTGTTAAAGCAAAGGACTCGAGGGGAAGAACTTCGGTAGCAGTATATATATTTGAGCAGAGAAGAATCTAGTCCAACTCTGTAATTGGAGTGTTTTCGTAGGGTTAGGGAACGAAATCAAGCTATGGTTCGTTCTGGTGTTACACTTTGTATTCCATGACTTAGAGAAGCTTCTCATGAACACACAATACTTTATTTCCTGATGATAGGATTTACCATTGCTAATATCAAATGTTCAAGTGATCTAAAAAGGTCAGACAGGTCATTGTCAACCCCTATTCAATAATGGCACCAAATCACTTCTCTGAATTCTTAAATGAAACACATATTGTCCAATATTTACAGATAGGGTGGTCATACTGTTAGGATATTTTCAGGGCTGATGTAGAATAGAGATTATTCAAATAAAAGCAATAAATGATTAACTTAAAATGCTGTTATGCAAATTAGGCACTTCATATGCAAACCAGAATACATAATTACTGTAATTTAAGCCCAATTGAAAGTAGGGTGGTCATTAACAGATATAATTGCTTTATACCAGACTGAGTTGGCAAAAATTTGAAACAATTTATGAACTTAGCTTTCAACTTTTTACACTACTTTATGCAAATTACATATTTAATACACTCACTCACACACAGCCTAATGGTGTCTGCATGCTTCTCATCCACAATCATTTGGAACAGTTTGTGCATTTATTATAACAACAGTGTTACATTTTTGTTCATTTTTGTTTTCAGCCAGTTTTTCCCCCCTGGCTGTTCACGCCCCTTCGTCTGTGAATGCTCAGCAGTATGGATTATTCAATGAAGTGTGACATTCCAATGAGAGTAATATTTTTCACTTTAGAAATAATGCACCAAAATGATTTGTTAGATGAAAAAAAATGGGGAAAAGGGGGGCACACGTCTTTGGCAACGACCTCAATGATTTACAGATTTCTTGAGGTGTCTATTTTGGCCAGGTGTATTCTGGCTATGGTGTCTCAAGATGGACAAAGGTACTATTGCTTATTTATTTTCTAGTTTTTAAGCGATGTTCTTTTAACCTGTCTAGGACGCGGACCCCCCCCCCAACATTCCGCTGAAAAGGCAGCACGGGAAATTCAAAAATATTTTTTTGAAATATGGAACTTTCACACATGAACTCTTTTAACTACCCATCCTGGATCCGGGAGCGTTGCCATTAACTGACACTAATTAGCAAAACGCAACGGACATAAATATTACTAGAAAATATTCATGAAATCACAAGTGAAATATATTGAAACACAGCTTAAACTTTTATTAATCACCCTGTCATCTCAGATTTTGAAAATGTGCTTTACAGCCAAAGCAAGACAAGCATTTGTGTAAGTTTATCGATAGCCTAGCATATCATTATGCCTAGCTAGCAGCAGGCAACCTGGTCATGAAAATCAGAAAAGCAATCAAATTAAATCGTTTACCTTTGAGCTTCGGATGTTTTCACTCAAGACTCCCAGTTAGATAGCAAATGTTCCTTTTTTCCAAAAAGATTATTTTTGTAGCTGAAATAACTCCGTTAATTTTTCACGTTTGGCTGAGAATTCGAACGGAAATTGCGGTCACGACAACGCCGAAAAATATTCCAAATTAGCTCCATAATGTCGACAAACGTTGTTTATAATCAATCCTTCAAATATCTATTAGATATCAACCGGGATGGGTGGCTTCTTAGTAGGAAAGAGGGAAACAATGGCCACATTTGTCTCTTAGGCACAAAACACTCTGAGAGACTCCAGCTGACCACTGACGCAATGTTGACGTTCAGGCTCATTTTTCAAAATAAAAGCCTGAAACTATGTATTGTGACACTAGACACATTAGGGAAGCCATAGAAAGAGGAATCTGGTTGATATCTCATTCACTGCTCAATAGGGACGCTTAGGAACGCAGATTTTTCTTTCCCTTCCTGATTGGATTTTTCTCAGGCTTTCGCCTGCAATATCAGTTATGCTATACTCACAGACAATATTTTTACAGTTTTGGGAACTTTAGAGTGTTTTCTATCCTAAGCTGTCAATTATATGCATATTCTAGCATCTTGTCATCTTGTTGACAAAATAGCCCATTTACTTTGGGAATGTTATTTTTCCAAAAATGAAAATAGTGCCCCCTAGGTTCAACAGGTTAACAAGTCCAATACAGCAAATGAAAGATAAACATCTTGTTAATCTACCCATCGTGTCTGATTTTTAACATGTTTTACAGCGAAAATACAACATATATATTTGTTATATCACCACCAAATCCAAAAAAACACAGCCATTTTTCCCAGCCAAAGATAAAATGAATCACTAACCTTTGATAATCTTCATCAGATGACACTCATAGGACATCGTGTTACACAATACATTTGTTTTGTTCGATAATATGCATATTTATATCCACAAACCTCGATTTACATTGGCGCCATGTTCAGAAATGCCTCCAAAATATTCGGAGTAATTACAGAGAGCCATGTCATATAACAGAAATACTCATCATAAACTTTGATGAAAGATACATGTTTTACATATAATTAAAGATACACTGGTTCTTAACCACTTGCTCCTACCTGGCAAGCAGGCGTCCCATCTAGAGCTCTGGAAATGCAAATGCGCTACGCTAAATGCTAATAGTATTAGTTAAAACTCAAACGTTCATTAAAATACACATGCAGGGTATTGAATTAAAGCTACACTCGTTGTGAATCCAGGCAACAAGTCAGATTTAAAAAAAAAAAAAATTTTGGCGAAAGCATGAGAAGCTATCTGATAGCTTATTCGGCACTACACAAACCGCACAATAAAATATAAAACATTCATTACCTTTGACCATCTTCTTTGTTGGCACTCCTAGATGTCCCATAATCACTATTGGGTCTTTTTTTCCGATTAAATCGGTCCATATATAGCCTAGATATCGTTCTATGTAGTCTGTCTGATAAACGGAAAAAAAATAGCGCTTCATAACGTAACGTCATTTTTTAAAATTCAAAAAGTCGACGATAAACTTTCACAAAACACTTCGAAATACTTTTGTAATGCAACTTTAGGTATTTGTAAACGTTAATAAGCGATCAAATATAGGGCTCCATCTTGAAATACTGTCGGTGTATTTCTCAACCAAAATATCCGGTCGGAGACCGGAATAAATGGCCTGTCTCTTGTTCGTTTGACCAAGAAACAAATCCTAGGCAAATGACAAGACTGTTGACATCGTGTGGAAGCTGTAGGTACTGCAACCTCAGCCATATTTAATGTCTTTCGCCCATAACAATGGGTTGAAGCGGCGGATGGATATATTTTTCCACTTTCAGTGATCAGATTTTCCTGCACTTTTCAATAAAACGCACGTTCTGTTAAAGCCACAGCCATGATTTAACCAGTTTTATAAACGTCTGAGTGTTTTCTATCCACACATACTAATCATATGCATATACTATATTCCTGGCATGAGTCGCAGGGCGCTGAAATGTTGCGCGATTTTTAACAGAATGTTCAAAAAAGTAGAGGGTAGACTGAAGACGTTAATGCAACCACTGTCAGATTTTTATTTTATAAAAAAAAAAAAAGAAGCATACCATGCAATAATCTGAGACGGCGCTCAGACGTAAATATATTTCTCCGCCAGGTTGGGAGTCAACAGAAATATGAAATTACATCATAAATATTCCCGTTACCTTTGGATGATCTTTCATCAGAATGCAGTGCAAGGAATCCTAGTTCTGCAACAAATCTTTGTTTTGTTCAATAATGTCCATTACTAGTGTCCTGTTAGCTACGTTTGCTAGCACGTTTAGTTCACATGTCCAAAAGCTGGCGCTGGTCCAGGCGAACTCGGACGAATACTTCAGAAAGTTAAATTCCAGGTCGAATAAACTGGTCAAACTAAGTAGAGAATCAATCTTCGGGATGATATCATATATATCCAATAACGTTCCAACCGGATCATTCGTTTTTGTCTACAGAGTACTGGAACGCAAGGCATATAATGAGTACTGCACGTAACCAGGAACTGGCATTCTGCCAGACCAGTGACTCAAATAGCTGTCATCCGGTCCCACATCACACTAGAGGTTTCATTCCACGTTCTACTGACTGTTGACATCTAGTGGAGGGCGTAGGAAGTGCGAACAGATCCATATATTTTTGGGATGTGAATAGGCGAGGAGTTGAAAATCAAACAGCCCCAGAATTTCCACTTTCTGTTTGGAAGTTTGCCTTGCCTATGAGTTCTGTTATACTCAGACATAATTCAAACAGTTTTAGAAACGTCAGTGTTTTCTATCCAATAGTAATAATAATATGCATATTAGCATCTGGGACAGAGTAGGAGGCAGTTCACTATGGGCACGCAATTCATCCAAAGTGAAAATGCTGCCCCCTATCCCTAAAAGGTTAAGGGAATATATGAGCACACTCGTTCGGCTTGCCGAAGGCATGCGGAAGGCTTAAGACACACACTTCTCAGCATTCCCACACAGTTACCCAACACACACTTCTCACTAAGTCTGAACTGTATCACAGAAAGCTACTAGTCAAATAACGTACACTATATGGCCAATTTGTAAGTCGCTCTGGATAAGAGCGTCTGCTAAATTACTTAAATGTAAATGTAAAAGTATATGGACACCTGCTCGCCCAACATCTAATTTCAAAATCATAGGCATTAATATGGAGTTGGTCCCCCCCCTTTGCTGCTACAACAGCCTCCTCTCTTCTGGGAAGGCTTTCCATTAGATGTTAGAACATAGCTGCAGGGACTTGCTTCCATTCAGCCACAAGCATTTGGGTTGGGCACTGATGTTGGGTGATTAGGCCTGGATTGCAGTCAGCGTTCCAATTCATCCCAAAGAGTTGAGGTCAGGGCTCTGTGCAGGCCAGTCAAGTTCTTCCACACCGATCTCCACAAACCATTTATGTATGGACCTCGCTTTGTGCACGAGGGCATTGTCATGCTGAAATAGGAAAGGGCCTTCCCCAAACTGTTGCCACAAAGCACAGAATCATCTAAAATGTAATTGTATGCTGTAGCGTTAAGATCTCCCTTCACTGGAAATAAGGGGCCTAGCCCAAACAGTGAAAAACAGCCCCAGACCATTATGCCGCCTCCACTAAGTCTTTGTTGGCACTATGCGTTCAGGCAGGTAGTGTTCTCCTGGTATTTACCAAACCCAGATTTGTCCATCGGACAGCCAGATGGTGAAACATGATTCATCAAACCAAAGCACGCGTTTCCACTGCTCGAGAGTCCAAAGGAGGCAAGCTCTACACCACTCAAGCCGATGCGTTGCGCATGGGGATCTTAGGCTTGTGTGCGGCTGCTCGGCCATGGAAACCCTTTTCATGAAGCTCCCGACTAACCGTACTTGTGTTGATGCTTCCAGAGGCAATTTGGAACTCTGTAGTGAGTGTTGCAACCGAGAACAGATTTGTATGTGCTTCAGCAGTCCTGTTCTGTGAGCTTGTGTGGCCTACCACTTGCTTCTAGACGTTTCCACTTCACAATAACAGCACTTAAGGTTGACCGGGGCAACTCTTGCAGGCCAGAAATTTAACGAACTGACTTGATGATGCTTCGTTGAAAGTCATTGATCTCTTCAGTGAGGCCATTCTACTGCCAATGTTTGTCTATGGAGATTGTATGGCTGTGTGCTTGATTTTATACACCTGTCAACAACGGGTGTGGCTGAAATCCACTAATTTGAAGGGGTGTCCACTTTTTTATTATAGTGTTCCATAAAGTATATTTGGATTTTTGGACATTGGGTAACAGCTCTGATACTTTGTTTAAAAAATGCTATACGTTTTTATTTGAGTGAAAACTGATTTGTTTACAGAGTTTAAATAAAACATTTTTTTTTAAAAATTTTTTATTTTTTTTTTTTATACATTGGTCCATTATTTCTCCCTCACCGAACACCCTAGTTTTGGGTCTGTATTCCTTTTCACCAACTTTCTTCCTGGATATCTGCAGTCCTGTAGGTTTTCAGTCCAACCCAAATTTAGCACATCTGATTCAGCTTGTTAACTTATTGCGGCGACCCATCCCGGATCCGGTATCGTGACTACGGCTCAAGCTCATTACCATAACGCAAAATGCAAAAAAATATTCTGAGAAATATTTAACCTCCACACATTAACAAGTCCAATAGCTCAAATGAAAGATAAACACCTTGTTCATCTACCCAGCAAGTCAGATTTCTAAAATGTTTTACGGCGAAAACATAGCACATAGTTATATTAGACCACCACCGAAACAAAAGACGAGAGGCAGCCATTTTGTCCCAGAAAATATAAAATTATAAAAGCAGGATTAAAAAATAAATAATTCACTAACCTTTTGAAAATCTTCATCAGATGACAGTAATAGTGCATGTTACACAATACATTTTTTTTCCCTCAATAATATGGTCCTTCTGTAGCACAGTTGGTAGAGCATGGCGCTTGTAACGCCAGGGTAGTGGGTTCGATTCCCGGGACCACCCATACGTAGAATGTATGCACACATGACTGTAAGTCGCTTTGGATAAAAGCGTCTGCTAAATGGCATTTATTATTATTATTATTATTATTATAATATGCCATTTATATCCATAAATCTCTGTTTACAATGACGACATTTCAAAAAATGCTACTCAAATGTCCGGAGAAATGATAGCTCCGACAGATAACGTCAGATAACAAGCAATAAACATGACTAAATATACATGTTCTACGTATAGTTACATAGATACACTTCTTCTTAATGCAACCGCTGTATTACATTTATTTTTAACGTTACAGAATTCGTTCACTGGCTATACAATGAGACGGCGCTCAGATATTAGCAGTATGTCTCCTCTACGTTTGGAGTCCACAGAAACCCAAAATAACCACATAAATATTCCCTTACCTTTTGATGTTCTTCGATCAGAAGACTTAGGAGTCATACCCAATACATCGTTTGGTTTCACGTTGTGTGTCTCTGTATTAGCATATGCTAATAGCTTCAGCTGAAATGCACCCAAAATGACTTCTGGTCCCGCACTCTTGCGCATCAAAACTTCAAATTTACATATTATATGTCGACTAAACTGGTCAAACTATGTGCAGAATCGAGCTTTATGATGTTTTTAACATGTAAAACAATGATCAGCGCGAACAGACAAACCGCCTTCAATTGCTGTTACTTGGAAAAGAACGTGCCCCAAATCGGCCGCGCGCAATAGTGCATGTATTTGAGTGACACTAACATTTTCGCCCGCCAAACGACGAGGGCTCGCGGGATTCTCACAATGAACGCGCCATTTGAAAGCAGGCATCGCACTGAACACATACATACTGGGAAGGGTGGGGGCGATGACTTCAAAGTTGACCCAACTTTTCTCTTGACAAGAAAGAGTTTGGGAGAATAGCTGCCCTGAGAGTTCTGCTTTACATACAGACATCATTTAAACGGTTTTAGAAACTATAGTTTTCTATTCAATGATAATTATTATATGCATATATTAGCAATTTTGGGGAAAAAATATTTTCAGTTTACTATGGGCACGCACTTCCTCCAAAGGGGGCAGTAATTGAGGCCTAGTCTTAAGAGGTTACGGTCTTGTTGAGCAGCTAAATGGTAGAATCAGGTGTGTTAAATTAGAGTTGGACGGTAGATCTCCAGGAAGAGGGTTGTGCAGCCCTGATCTAGCCTATTGGCAGTTGAGTGTCTGCCTTGCAAGAAAGTATCTTTTGTTGCTTGCAACGGTACACCCATGGTAGACTGCTCTGCAAAGTGTACAATTGAAACTTTCTGTAATCGGATTGTGGTGGGGGGGCAACAACTGGACAGGGGAGTTCCCTGCTTCACATATGTATAATGGGGGAAGCACTGTAGTATAAGGGATATTCATGTCTTTCTGCTTTCTGGAGATCAACAGTTTGTCACTTTATTTGGGTAGTGTGACCATCTGTTGATATGCAACTGCTGGTGTGGATTAGGATAAGTGTTAGGGTTAGTTTAAATGTTACTGTAGAGCATCTATAGATGGAGCGTTACCCAGTTTGTCACCCTTTGTCTTGCGGCTTACTGTCCTATATGCATGTTTAGAAATACATTTATCCGTAACAGTGTTTACCGTAGTACTTAACTGTATGTTTTAATTTTCTATTTCAGCTTGCTGTCCTAGGCTTGAACAATGCTGATGGGCAGGGTGGAGGCACTGGCAGTAAGTGATCTCTACTCTTTGAGCCTAAGGACATCTAGGTTGTGTTATGGTGATTCTTTTCTTTTATGATCACTTGGTCTGAAGCGGCCCTCACTCTTATCCTTTCCTTCGGGGCCATTGGGTGGTTCAAGGACTGAATATAACCCTCCCCGCAGGTGGCCTTTTTAATGGATAATTCATACCCCAAAGTCAAAAACTTGTCAGGTGTTTTCAGACCTTAGAAGTGGTCTGAAGTCGAGCTGAGTTAGTGTTCTGCAGGAAACTGCAGATAAATTATTGGTACTGTCCAATAGAGGTCGACAGATTTTATGATTTTTCAACGCCGATACTGATTATTGGAGGACCAAAAATGCAGATATCGATTAATCGGTCAATTTTTTTATTTTATTTACTTGTAATAATGACAATTACAACTACCGAATGAACACTTATTTTAACTTAAAATAATGCATCAATAAAATCAATTTAGCCTCAAGTAAATAATGAAACATGTTCAATTTGGTTTAAATAATGCAAAAACAAAGTGTTGGAGAAGAAAGTAAAAGTGCAATATGTTCCATGTAAGAAAGCTAACGTTTCAGTTCCTTGCTCAGAACATGAGAACATATGAAAGCTGGTCGTTCCTTTTACCTGGGAATATTGAAGACTCATGTTAAGACGTTTTAGGTTGTAGTTATTATAGGACTATTTCCCTCGATACCATTTGTATTTCATTAACCTTTGACTATTGGATGTTCTTATAGACACTTTAGTATTGCCAGTGTAACAGTACAGCTTCCATCCCTCTCCTCGCTCCTCCCTGGGCTCGAACCAGCAACACAACGACAACAGCCACCATCGAAGCAGCGTTACCCATGCAGAGCAATGGGTAACGGCTAGAAGGATCAGCGCGAGTGACGTTTGAAATGCTATTAGCGCGCGCAAACTAGCCAGTCATTTCACTTTGGTTACACCAGCCTCATCTCGGGAGTTGATAGGCTTGAAGTCATAAACAGCGCAGTGCTTGACGCACAACGAAGAGCTGCCGTCAAACTGATTTGAAACCGCACCAAAGTGCTGTTTGAATGAATGTTTACGCGCCTGCTTCTGCCTACCACGGCTCAGTCAGATACTTAGATACTTGTATGCTCAGTCAGATTATATGCAACGCAGGACACACTAGATAATATCTAGTAATGTCATCAACCGTGTGTAGTTAACTAGTGATTATGATTGATTGTTTTTTATAAGATAAGTTTAATGCTAGCTAGCAACTTACCTTGGCTTACTGCATTCGTGTAACAGGCAGTCTCCTTGTGGAGTGCAACGAGAGAGAGGCAGGTCGTTATTGCGTTCGACTAGTTAACTGTAAGGTTGCAAGATTGGCTCCCCCGAGCTGACATGGTGAAAATCTGCCTTTCTGCCCCTGAACAAGGCAGTTATGCCACTGTTCCTAGGCTGTCATTGAAAATAGGAATGTGTTCTTAACTGACTTGCCTAGTTAAATACAGGTATAATTATTATATGTATTTTAATCGGCGCCCAAAAGTACCGATTCCCGATTGTTATGAAAACTTGAAATCGGCCCTAATTAATCGGCCATTCCGATTAATCGGTCAACCTCTACTGTCCAATCAAAGGCCCACGAAACATCCCATTCCTGACATCCCTGGCCTTTGTGGGAAAGAGACTAGAGTAGGGAGCTTTAAACTATTGGGACTGACTCACATTTCCATCAGTGTATTACTAGGTTCATTTAGGTATAAGATGCCATCAAGTTATTTTAATTTCACTTGTTTGTTTTTAGCAAATTCATGCTCTTATCATTTATGAAATCGCATAAACGCCATTTAAGTTTTCAGTTTCCTCATTTGAGATACAAGACAGTTTTCCAATTTGTTTGTTTAATCAAACAGGCCAGATAGGCTACTTAATCCCTATTAAATTAAAGGGATTGAGACATCCCTAGAATAAGACTAGGAACCCATTAGACCTTTGACGTGTTTGTGTACAGTACTTCCCTTGTGTTCACAAGTCTGTCTCTCTAGGGACCTGTTACATTCCACCTCATTTACGGAACCAAGAGGCTTCCAAAAATGGTAAGTGTCGTCCCCCCATCAACAGTACCACCTCTATGAGGTATGCCAGTTGGACACCGTAAAAATGCCCTGGCCCCCTAGTGGTCAAGAATGCCATAATGCATTGTAGTGGCCCATAATAAACATTTCACAAAATTAATTGAGCTAGCAACAATGTTGTGAAATTCCCTTTAAAAAAAAAACTCAGACAATTAGCTTTAGTTTTATCTTGACAATTTCTTCTCGCTGGGCTGGGACAAGGTCAGCTAGAGGGTGACCCGACTGTATTGCTTTTCTCCACTAGTTGGAAACAGTGGCGTAAAGGTTGCGTTAGAATCCCCATCTTATATAGCCAGCCGCTTGTTTTTCTCATCCCAAAAGACACTACGGAAAGACGGACACAAAACCGTGCATATCCAATGTCCTGGAGTCCATTTTGTGACAGCATCTGGGAACTGCGTTGACAAACCATCAACCACTCCATTTCCCTGCTCTTACTGGCCAACATTCGCAGTACATCGGCAGCATGTTTTCATCATGAAGCTCCCCCCCATGACGCTTTTTTTTTTTTTGCAGCAGATGCTTTCTCTAGACCGAGCGCCTTGTCAATGGCACCAGGAAGCTGTAAGTCCCTTTACAGTCCGCTCTTTGGCTGAGGGAAGCTCTGGCGTTTTTTATTTTAAATGTTGTCTTTATTTTATTCTGCATGTTTTAATTAAATTGCCTACCAGAACAGTGGTCTCACTCAATTCGATTAGAAAACAAGGCCACGTGCATTTAGACAAGGGGACTGGAGGCTCTCAAATTAAATCTTTAAAACCACATTCCCATGGGTGAAATGAAGACATGACTGGCTTTTTCCTGCATTAAGGGTGTTGGCATCCGCTCACATGCTTACATTTTGTTCAAACAAAAAACAGCCTCCATTAGTTATGTCATTCCAACATACTGCTTAATTGCAATGTATCTATTTATTTGTGGAATTGAAAGTGGTAGGTATTAGCAAATTAATGCTGCTTACATAACAAATGTTCCTTAATCGGGACCCTAGTTCATGAGCCAAATTATTGACTTGTGTATACTGTTTTGTATGGCTTGTGCATTGTTTAGTGGGAAAATAAGCCAGGTCCTTTTTTAATTTAAGTATTTCCCTTTTCAGAGGATCCATGAGGTAATAAGTGGTGGGTATCTGGGATGTTAAAGCCAAAGGAACCAAGAAGGGCGTGGTTCCATTGTGCCCCTAACTCCTACTAGCTCTAAAGGACCTCAACACATTTCTTACAGCCATCCAGGTCGTTCTAATCTGTTAACATAGAAAGGCTAAGGGGAAGTAGTTAGAGGCTGAAATGGAACCAGGCCTACTTGGTCCAAATCTCTCTTCCTATAGGGTCCATTACTGCCTACCACCGTTGTGCCCTTGAGCAAGGCACAACCTCTAAGTGCTCTAGGGGTGCTGCTCTGCCGCTGCCCCTGTGTTGCTCCCAGCCTGTGGTGTCTGAGATTGGGTACTGTGACAGCAACAACTAAAGAATATCTGCAAATGGCCCAATAAACAATGTATTGTATTGACTGCGTGTGAGGAGGAAACCCAATTGTACATTGGGAGTCAACATGTCTCCCCTCGATTTCCTTTCTGTTTTTACCCAAGATACGCCTGGCGGTTGGGACGGTGGACGCAACAATGGCTTTGTGCAGAATGGTTACCACGACAACCGCATGAATGGGGGCAACAGGTACAACAGTGGCCCGCCTCGCATGGAGAGGGGCAGGGGGGGTGGAGGTTTCCGTGGCGGAAGGGGCGGGTCCTACAACCCGGTACAGCCTATGCAGAATGCCGGCATGTTTGGAGTCTACGACAACAAAGATGGCGGCGGCTGGAACACGACTAAAGATGCCTACACCAGCTTCGGCGCACGTCCCGACAGGGGAAAGTCTGCTTTTTTCAACAACGGCGGGAGTGTACCCCGAGGAAGGTGAGAAGACTAGAGAATTCACTCCCAAGCCCTTAGCCAGCAGTTTTCAGGTTCCTCAAGAGTTCTGTGCTGTACCATGAGGCAACTCATTAGCAAGCTAGCTTTCCTGACCCCTGTGGTTATGTTATGCTTGACAGTTACCAGCGTGGAGGGTTTGGAGGCAGTGGAAACAGCCGCTGGGTGGAGGAGTCCAGGGATGACGAGGACTGGTCCAAACCCACTCAGGCCAATGAGCGCCTGGAACAGTGAGTAGTAACCTAACCTACCCCCCTTTCTGCATACTAATGATATTTCAATAATGAGGAGTTACCAATGTAACTTTATCAACATCCCCTCTCGTTAAAATGGTCACGTAGACCTTTTTCTGTCACTTTCCTGACCTTCAGTGTTTCTGCTTCTCCCCAGGGAGCTGTTCGCTGGTGGCAACACAGGGATTAACTTTGACAATTACGACGACATTCCCGTTGAGGCCACTGGCCAAAACTGCCCCCATCACATTGACAGCGTGAGTCCCCAAGTAATTCTAGCCAAATAACCCTGTTTCAGATCCAGTAACCCTCATGTCCTATTAGTCAGCATTTTGTTAGTATTCTTCAAAACCAGAAGCGTTTCCCATGGGCTCTACTGAGCAGCTTGTGGTGCTGTTGATCCCCCTGCACATACCCCCCCCCCCTCTGAAACAGAGTTGCGTGAAAGCTGTCTGGTGTTCATTTGAGTGACTGGTTTGTCTTCATATTTGAGTTCCAAGACGTGGAGATGGGAGAGATCATCATGAGTAACATTGCCCTGACCCGCTACACTCGGCCCACTCCGGTCCAGAAGTACGCCATTCCAATCATCAAGAATAAGAGGGACCTGATGGCCTGCGCCCAGACAGGTTAGAACCAGAGCGAACTAGAACCACTTCAAATTGGATTGGTCTGGAGAGCTATATGCAGATATGACTTACGACAACTAATATAAACTGTGGTCTCTCAGGTTCCGGTAAGACTGCTGCGTTCCTGTTGCCTGTACTGAGTCAGATCTACACTGAAGGCCCAGGAGAAGCCCTCGCTGCCCAGAAGTCTGGAGGACAGGACAATGGAAAGTATGGTCGCCGTAAGCAGTACCCCCTCGCTCTGGTCCTGGCCCCCACCAGAGAACTGGCCCTGCAGATCTATGAAGAGGCCAGAAAGGTAAGCAACTGCCCTCCTCTCACCTGGGATGTTATTGCGGGTGTAGCAAAATGCTTGACACACCCACGCAATGTGACCACACACACAGAGGGGACAGATATCCCATCAGCATCAATACCAGCTAGGTCGGTAGCGGTCTGCCAGTGGGCCTCTATCTCTTTGTCTCTGTTTTTGTGTTGACGGCCAACCAGCCACGGTTGGTATTAGGGAACTGCAGTGTAACACACAATCATTGTTTGTGTTCTCCTTTCTCTCTCCTCCCTTGTCCCTTTCCCTGCCTTCTCTCTCTGTACCCCGTATTCCCCCTCTCCCTTCTCGCTCTCTGTACCCCGTATTCCCCCTCTCCCTTCTCGCTCTCTGTACCCCGTATTCCCCCTCTCCCTTCTCACTCTCTGTACCCCGTATTCCCCCTCTCCCTTCTCGCTCTCTGTACCCTGTATTCCCCCTCTCGCTTCTCTCTCCATCTCTGTACCCTGTATTCCCCCTCTCGCCTCTCTCTCCATCTCTGTACCCCGTATTCACCCTCTCGCTTCTCGCTCTCTGTACCCTGTATTCCCCCTCTCGCTTCTCTCTCCATCTCTGTACCCTGTATTCACCCTCTCGCTTCTCTCTCCATCTCTGTACCCTGTGTTCACCCTCTCGCTTCTCTCTCCATCTCTGTACCCTGTATTCCCCCTCTCGCTTCTCTCTCCATCTCTGTACCCTGTATTCCCCCTCTCGCTTCTCTCTCCATCTCTGTACCCTGTATTCACCCTCTTCCACCCCTCTCTCCTGCTGTAGTTTGCATACCGGTCCCGTGTGCGTCCTTGTGTGGTGTACGGAGGGGCTGACATTGGCCAGCAGATCAGAGACCTGGAGCGAGGCTGTCACCTGCTGGTGGCTACACCTGGACGCCTGGTGGACATGATGGAGAGGGGCAAGATCGGCCTCGACTACTGCAAGTGAGTAGACTTCCAACATGCTGGACTGCTGGCAGACTGAGCTGTCCCAGACATAGCGTCTGGTTCTTGACTTCATTGTTTTTGAAAGGTGTAGACAAGTTACAAAGCCCCAGGGCCCAGTCACTAGGCACTTTACCTAGATTAATAACCTAAGCCTTATTTGTATTGGGTTAGTTTTACTGGGGGAGATGTGGTGATTTGTTCACATAATTCCCATCTGTGATTTAAGTCCTGTCCAAATCTTCCATGTCTGTCATTTTTAAGTAGCAGGAGAGTAGTAAATCCAGCTGGAAAAATCTAGCATCTCCAAAGTACTCTGATAATACTAGTCATGTGCGACTCGATAGCCCTGTCTTTTGAGAGAAATGTCTTGAGTTTGACAGGCGTTGCTCATGGTTTGAGCAAGAAACAATAACTGATTTAGATGGGTTTTTAAGTGTATGTATGAAGGGCCTACATGTACCAACTTTCAGTGAATGCTTTTGTTTATACGTTTTGTGGCAATTAATTGAATGTGGGTTTTTTTGTGCATATTTAATCTTAACACTTGCTGTTAATAGATCGCAAAGCAGCATTACAACGTAGCTAAACTTTTGGAAATGACTTCCCTTTCTCATCCATAGCCGAAAAATGCATCGCAAGTCTGCTATTTAGCTCGCATCTGTGGAATGGGGGCCTTTTAAGGACGTTTTCTACTGCAGAACGCTAAAATACCCTTATGATTGTACTTCCTCAATCTAAAGCTGGCTTGGTATAGTTTAGAAACTTGGGAGCTAAGCTCTAGTTATCAGTGTAGCCTGTTGTCACCTGGACATGTTGAAATATATCTTCACACCTAGAATAAAAACCTCCAGGTTTCCGTCATAACTGTCAATTTATTGAGTAGGAAAATAATTAATTACGGGGCAGTTTGGGGAAATAAACTTAACCCATCTGAATCATCCTCTGGAATAAGACATTCTGGGGTAATAATTACATAACCAATGTTCTCTAGTAATACTAGCCCTGTGCAAATGGAGCTCTAGATGAATTGCGTACATGTGGGCAATATGATTCATTCCACCTCGTCCATCAGAGTGCAAGCAAGAGCTGAGACCATATTGCGTAGCCCAGCTCTAAATTTCCTGATGCAGCTTATCAGACTATTGATTAGTTGAATTGGCCTGCTGGACAGGAAAGGAATCCTACATACCCATGCGACTATGATGGGAAAACAGGTCTACAGCCAGTCCCTGACCCTGTCTCTGTTAGTTATCTGGTGCTGGATGAGGCTGACCGGATGTTGGACATGGGTTTTGAGCCCCAGATCAGACGCATCGTGGAGCAGGACACCATGCCCCCTAAAGGCATCCGTCAGACCATGATGTTCAGCGCTACCTTCCCCAAGGAGATCCAGGTACTCACACCCACATGGTGTTCAACTCCCTTTCATAAAGAGATCATGGTACATAGACAATAATTCTTACACTCCAGTCCCCACAATTGCTTATGTATTTGTCAAAAGTATTGTGCTTAATGAGGAAAGGTGTTATTTGCCATATGTCCTCTCTATGGTGTATTAACCCACCTTTCCACACACATATAATAAACTGTCCTCCATGTTGGCTCCACAACAATAACACAAACCCCTCGGTCAGATCCTGGCGCGTGACTTCCTGGAGGAGTATATCTTCCTGGCGGTGGGAAGAGTGGGCTCCACCTCTGAGAACATCACCCAGAAGGTGGTGTGGGTGGAGGACGGTGATAAGAGGTCCTTCCTCCTGGACTTGCTCAATGCTACAGGTAACTACCTGGACTATACCTGTCGCTGGCTCAACCCCCTCTCCTGTCCCTGTGTGTTACTTACTGGAACTTTTACTTGTAGTGCAGGGTTTCTCAAAGCTCATCCTGGGGACTCGCTCACTGTGTTCTACATACATTGATATGTGGTTGGTAAGGGCATTGAGTTATCTGAAGGAAGCTTTGATTGGTTGAAATTAAAACCTGTGTGGACAGTGGTTGTTTGAGGACTGGAGTTGAGAAACCCTGTGTTTGAATAGCCCCTCTGTGTCTTATGAATATGTTGACTTGATCAGTTGGGCTAGGTGGAATCTGCAACGGCATGATTTCCCAACATCAGCTGTCTTTATTCAAATCTAACTAAATCCTGAAGCTAATCATTGATTGAATATGCAGACATGTCTTTGATAGGACATCTTCCCAGCAGATTCCACCTGCCCCTAACACTTGGCTAGTTCCTGATTTTAAAGCTTGTCAGATGTAAGCTATAGATCTTAGAAGATGGGTAACCATTCAGCTGTGAGGGTCTAGTATTGATTGCATTAGGTATTCTGTTCTTTCAGATGGTCATAAGCCTGGGTTTTGTTCAGTGGGCAGTTTTTGTGTGTTGAACGTGACCCAGTGTTGGTAGTGTCATAGGGTCAGATATGAGGTGAAGACTTGTACTCTAGCTTAGGTATGTTGGATATCATAAACTGACCCTGCCTAGTATCCCCAACCCCCAGTTACTCCTATGCAGAGCCATGTACACACAGAGTTCAGGAAACCATCCTCCATGTTGGCACCAAATGTTCCTCAACAATAACATTCTAATAATGAGGTCGTATTGGAACTTGTTGGTACCATTAACCTCTCTGGGATAGGGGGATGCAAATATCCCACTTGGCCAATTACCAGGTAAAATGCAGAGCGCCAGATTCAAATAAAATACTATAAAATTCAAACCTTCATTAAATCACATATGCAAGATGGCAAATTAAAGCTACACTCGTTGTGGATCCAGCCAAAGTCAGATTTCAAAAAGGCTTTTTGGGGAAAGCACAAGAAGCTATTATCTGATGATGGCACAGCAGTAAACGAAGAGTAGCATATTTCAACCCTGCAGGCGCTACACAAAACGCAGAAATAAAATATAAAACATGCCTTGCCTTTGACGAGCTTCTTTTGTTGGCACTCCAATATGTCCCATAAACATCACAAATGGTTTTTTTGTTCGATTAATTCCGTCCATATATATCCAAAATGTCCATTTATTTGGCGCGTTTGATCCAGAAAAAAACGACTTCCAATTTGTGCAAAGTCACCACAAAATATCTCAAGTTAACTGTAAACTTTGCCAAAACATTTCAAAATACTTTTGTAATACAACTTTAGGTATTTTTAAACGTTAATAATCGATCAAATTGAAGACGGGTCTATCTGTTTTCAATAGAGGACGAGAGGAAACTAACGCTACTTTTCAAGTCTTGGCCAACTCTCAACAGCGTTACCCTTTTCCTGGATGGCCGTACTTCTTCATTGCACAAAGGAATAACCTCAACCAAATTCCAAAGACTGGTGACATCCAGTGGAAGTGGTAGGAACTGAGAACAAGTGCCTAAAAATATTGTTTCCCAATGAGAACTCACTGAACAGACAGACTTCAAAAAAACAAACAAAAATCTGAGCGGTTAGTCCTCGGGGTTTTGCCTGCTTACGTAAGTTCTGTTATACTCAGACACGATTCAAACAGTTTTAGAAACTTCAGTGTTTTCTATCCAAATATACTAATAATATGCATTTCTTATATTCTTGGCATGAGTAGCAGGAAGTTGAAATTGGGCACGCTATTTATCCAAAAGGGAAAATGCTGCCCCCTATACCTCAAGAAGTTAATGGCGGCCATTGGGTTTTCTGATCTCTGTTGGCTAGCCTCCCCCTTTTAATGTCACTTATGAACTGTTGAAACTGCAATGAGTTTATCATCGGGTTTGGTTTTATCCAAAGTCATTCCGAGCGAAGTTCAGGACAATGCAGGTGAAAACATAGAGAAACCTGGTAAGTAGGAATTTATTATTACTAAAGTGGATGTAGAAGCTTGTATCTCATTTCATATTTCAGTTTATTGATTTATTGCTTGGCCTGTATTGGTTACCCATAGTAGTCATCCATTTGTGTCCAGGCGAGAAGGTCCCGTTGGTTCTGATCAGCCATCTAGTGTGGTTGTCATTGTGAGGTCATAAACTGTTTTGAAGGGTGTTGTCTCCTTTGTGTGTGTGTGGGGGGGGGTTGATTTGTTTAGCCCACATCCTGCTTGCTACTGCAACCGTTTGCCATTTCCTACACATATGCTTTTGTTATGATGGCCACGGCAGCTTGCAAAATGTTCACTGCAGGTAGAAAAATCAATAACATGATCCACTATTCTACCAGACGGAGAAACATGTTCAAACATATCTCATCTGGATGGGCTGTAACATTTTAAACATTTTGAAGAAGCCCTCTGGTCATCATGCATCACGACTCACTGTAGAGTAGCCCGACACAGCTTTAGATATGCAGCTTTTCTTTGCCAGAGCTTCCATTTCTTAGCAACACAATGGGTGTTTCTCCTACTCCCACAGGGGGTAGTGGGTAGATGCTGTTTCCATACCTGTAATGTCTCCCCTGGGGCTCGTTTAGGAGGGTACTGAGCAAGCGCTGAACGTTGCAGATAGAAATGGCACGAATAGACCTGACGCTAAGCCTCCCATATCAGAAACTGAGGCCATGTCTGTTAGAAATAGATTCTGTATATCTGAACATTTTTAAGCAGTGACTCACCGGTCATCCTTCTCCTCCCCAGGTAAGAACTCTCTGACGCTGGTGTTTGTGGAAACCAAGAAGGGAGCGGATGCCCTGGAGGACTTCCTGTACCGTGAGGGTTACGCCTGCACCAGTATTCATGGTGACCGCTCCCAGAGGGACCGAGAGGAGGCTCTGCACCAGTTCCGCTCGGGACGCTGCCCCATCCTGGTCGCCACGGCGGTGAGTCTGCAAGCTGACATTTTGGTTTGAATTCTACAGCTCTGTGACAGGTAAAATATATTGGTTGACAAATGCTAAAGCCAAACACACTAGCTCTTTGTTCAATACTGTTCAAGGCCTGGTGTTTGTTTTGCAATATGGTTGCATGTTGGGGTCATTTAAAAAGGGGGCTAACATGCTTCTGTTCCAACAAGGCGGCCAATAGTTGAATTCGGTCTCTTGTACCAGGTGGCTGCCCGTGGCCTGGACATCTCCAATGTCAAGCACGTCATCAACTTTGACCTGCCCAGCGATATAGAGGAGTACGTCCACCGTATTGGCCGTACTGGACGTGTAGGCAACCTGGGTAAGCCTCTACAACATTCAAGAACTCTCAACTCACCACTCAACGACACGTAATGCACATTTATTTTATTTAGATAACTATTTGACTGTAACATGGTGAACCCTCTCCTTTCCCAGGTCTGGCCACGTCGTTCTTCAACGATAAGAATGGCAACATCACCAAGGACCTTCTGGACATCCTAGTGGAGGCCAAACAGGAAGTACCCTCCTGGCTGGAGAGCCTGGCCTATGAACACCAGCACAAGAGCAACACCCGCGGACGCTCCAAGAGGTACACACACACACACACATCACATGCTTACACACACACACACTCCTACATAAAGGAGCAGAAGTACCAGGGTTTAGAGATGTTTCACTCTCTTAATCACGGACTCATCCTCTCTGTTTAGGTTCACCTCTGGTGGCTTCGGAGCCAGGGACTACCGTCAGACCAGTGGCGGCGGCAGCACTGGAGGGTTCGGGGGTCGTGGTGGACGCCAGCCCGGTGGACATGGAGGAAACCGTGGATTCGGTGGCGGCGGTAAATATCAGTTAAAACCTCACACTGGAGCAACATTTGGGTATAAATATTACTGTTGGTCTATCCCACAATTCTTAGGACACAAGTCCAAGAGTTAGTGTTTAATTCCAACCATGCTCCACACAGTCCTAATTCTCCTAACACTGTCCTGACCCCTCCCCCCACATCACAGGTGGCTTTGGAGGCAACTTCTACACCAGTGACGGCTATGGAGGAAACTACACTCATCAGGGGGGAGTGGACTGGTGGGGCAACTAAACATCCCTCCAACCCTATCCCCATCTACCTACACCCCCCCACCCCCCACCTACCATCGCAGTGGGTCGCGCCACGCCAAACTCACTGATAAGGAAACCACATGTGTAACCTAAGCCAGACTATATAAACCCCTGTGTAGCTTCCAAACAGACTGCAGTACATTACCAGCTGTGATTCTCTGATCGCTTATCCAAAAAATGGAGCTGAGAGACGGGGGACCGAGAGGACAGCTGACCAAGAGGAAAGCTGGAGCCACTGAGCGATTCCTGAAGAAACATGGCACCGCCAGGCTCTGGAATCATCGTGTGGCCGCCCGAAGTGACTATAACGTATTTAGGATTTTGGGACTTGCAGTTCTTTTTTTTCTTTCACGATAACTGCTTTTTCTTTCTTTGTAACAAAACAAACTGAGGATCATTTGTTTGTAAATGTACTGTGCCTTTAACAATTAGATTGTTTTATCTGTATTTTCTTTTAAGCGTCATAACTGGCTAAAACCTGGCCAACGAACTAAATTATATATTTTTTGTTTTGGGGTTTAAATGTGGTTTTGTTATTTTATTCGGAAGGAAAGCAAAATAAGCTTGAACTAAATATCCAACCTTGGCAAACACTGAGATGACATTACTTTTGAGTGAGTCATTTGTCCATTTGAGCTTCAAATTTGTCACAGGGGTAATCTGATGGCTCAAACTAGCTCCGACCGCATGTTGCAGCCATCCAATGAGAATTCCGCTATAGGTTTTCAAACCCTTGTGTGACGAAAGTGCACTTCAAGGAAAAAAAGAGTTCAAAATATTTTTCGCTCACTCTATCCTGGAGAGGAATATGGTAGTCTTCACTAAACGAGCCATTCCAGTTGTACGATTTTAAAATATAATATTTAAATGGTATGTTCATACATACAAGCTATTTGAGCAAGTCGATGCTCAAAGTTCAGTTCCCCACTAACAAATTGACTTGGCATTGTGGCACCTAGTGAAGCAACTTCTAGCTGCCTGGTGGGTGAATTTAGTTTTTGATTGAGCTTTTTTACTTAAACATTTGAGGATGGCAATTGACAAATATCCATCCTTCTGAGAGAATGTTTCTTAAAATTGTCAATTCTAAAACAGCACTTGACATATAGAAAGTGAAGTTTGAATGGTTGCCATAGGACCACACAGTAACCTGGGTGGCTTTGCTTTTTGTCAAGGCCATCCTGGGATGAAATACGCATGCAAGTGTTGTTGTTTTTTGGTCAAGGAGTTTAAAAAAAAAATGCAAAAGGAAATTCTGCAGCAGGCTTTTATTTCATTACAAAATGTCGTTCTCTTACACCTTTTAATTTAGTTCTCTTTTTCAAGCTGCGTTCGAATCCGAAGGACATTCTCGGGTTAACTGTTTAAAGACACAAGCTCTTCCTCCTCGGAGAGCGTAGGAAGGTCAGAAGTTAAGGGTCAGCAATGTACAGGCGAGCAAACTAAATTGCACACGTAGCAAAGGGTGATGGAAAGTGCAGTTTATTTACCAGTGCACCATTTTAAGAGGCAATGTGGTTTTCCTGTGTATCCTGGCTGGTGAATCTAGCCCACGCGACCCGGCCAAAGACGGGGTGCTTTATCTATCCTTCATTCTGACACAGAACCAATGCAGCTATTCTTCCCTTTGTAGGGTTGGGCCGCCTTGATGTATTATGTAAAACCACTGGCCAGTTTACTACTATAGCTGGCATCCAGGCTTCCTCCTTATATAGGTTGGCTAGAAAATGGCATTTTAAGTGCAATCGGTATATATTCTCAGTGTGTCTGTCGTGCCTTGACATTTTGAATTAATAAGTGGTTATGAAGCAGATGCACTGACAGTATTGTGTTAATTTAAGATTGAATGGTGCTACCTAAGTTAGGTCTAGGCCCCTTTGTGATGTTACTTAACAGCCATCAAGTTTTCAAAAAAACATTTTATTGCACATCTAGAGTTTTATATAAATGTCTTGAGTGCGTGTCCTTAAAGCTTCCGAATTTTGTGTGAGGAGATTGTGAAAAACGCAGCTTGTTTACGAAAGGGGAAGGGTTATCACTATTTAAACCAGGATTTATTTGGGACCAGGTGTTAGTTCAGTAGCAGTCTGAGAATTGAGCTATTTGCACACAGATTACTAGATTCTACTTTTGCTGCTAGTTTGTGTAATTTATTAAGCATTTTTGAGAAATATTTATTTTTATAAGCCTAAAGTGATAGTTTAAGGAACTTGACCAAAAGACAGTACAAAAACACTGGCACTTGAATGTTGAATGTCACCGGTATGCGTGGAAATTTATATTTTTCGGGGTAGTGTGAGCTTTTTAATGTCAGTCATATTGGACTCAAATCAAAATCCACACCTGTTACTTCTAGTAGTACTGGCCACACCGTCTAATCAACCTTAACGTTTAATTGGCGAACAAAATTTGAAACAACCAATGCCAAGGTTTGGATAAAAGTGATAACATTTTCTAAAAAATATTGTACCAGTGCAAGAAGTGTCCAGATTCTCTCCAATTCAATTAGCTTTTCCTTGTTTTTGAGGGTTTTCTTCCCTCCCCCAGCAAATGTCTGGCACATGGCAATCTTAAAGAAAGAAAACATGTGGCTCTGTTGTATTTGCATATTTGGGCCTCTGTGTGTGTTCTGTGGAGTGTGTGGTGAGTCTTACAGTAACATTGGCTGACAGTCTGAAAAGTAAAGGTTTGGATGAAACGTATGAATGGAAATGTGAAGCTGCAGAGAGGAGAGGTTGGAGAGCTTTCGGCTGGCCAGACACTCCCCTGAACGCCACTGAGTCGCCCACTAGTTTGTATTTGCTTTATGTACTAGTTTAGAGGCTGTGCACTGCACGAGAAAACACCTGTGCATTTATTGTATGATTTTACCAAAATTAAAAGTTTTGACTTGCAAATACTTAACCAACTTTTGTATATCATGTGTCCAGAGTTTAACATTCAAGCCTGCGCTATGAAGTTATTTATTGACTATGATAAATATATTCCATTCCACCTTCATTAGTAAAACATTTACAAAAATAAGTGTTCCCTTGCACACCCACAGTGATTGAGATGCTGGTTTGACTAGTGGAGGTCAAAAACCCTAAGTAAGATTAATCAATTGAACCAGATGTGTTAATACAGGGCTGGAACAAAAGCCAGCACCCCCTGTAGCTCTCCAGGAACAGGGTTGGTGACCACGAATACAGGAAGAGCATCTATGTGCTTATTGGTCTCTGGTATCGGGCTCAAAGGTAATTGGTTGGTCTTCTGGTTTGACATCTGGCCAGAAGTCTGGATTCTCTTGATACCATTTGACTGAAAAACAAATGAAGGAGAGGACACTTTAGAGATTACCCCTTGTGCTAAACTATATGAAAGTCAATCTAAGGAATCCATAGAGTAATGTGTTCATGTACTGTACCTGTCCTTCTGATGCCCTCTGCCCATGACACTGCAGGCTTCCAGCCCAGCCTCCACAGCTTCTCACAGTTCACAGGGTACCTCAGGTCAACCACTGGCCTTGGGTGGGTGAGAGGTTCAACAATGTCAGTGTCTTAGGAGCCAATCACCCAGCTTGCCTTTCTCACACTGGTTTCCATGGCAAAGACAGGCTCAAAGTGTTTAGTGTGATCCCCTTGTACTTCACTCACCGGTCAGGCACAAACTCCAGCCAGTCGTCCAGTTCTGCGTCAGGTACATGCCTAACCTGTAACGCACATTATTAGATGGCTCAGTAAAGAGGACTACAGAGTGACCAGACACACACTTCACCCACCATCTTGATAAATTCTCTGGCTAGTTGAATGATTGGTTTCCTACCATCTTGATAAATTCTCTGGCTAGTTGAATGATTGGTTTCCTACCATCTTGATAAATTCTCTGGCTAGTTGAATGATTGGTTTCCTACCATCTTGATAAATTCTCTGGCTAGTTGAATGATTGGTTTCCTACCATCTTGATAAGTTCTCTGGCTAGTTGAATGATTGGTTTCCTACCATCTTGATAAGTTCTCTGGCTAGTTGAATGATTGGTTTCCTACCATCTTGATAAATTCTCTGGCTAGTTGAATGATGGGTTTCCTACCATCTTGATAAGTTCTCTGGCTAGTTGAATGATTGGTTTCCTACCATCTTGATAAGTTCTCTGGCTAGTTGAATGATTGGTTTCCTACCATCTTGATAAATTCTCTGGCTAGTTGAATTATGGGTTTCCTACCATCTTGATAAGTTCTCTGGCTAGTTGAATGATTGGTTTCCTACCATCTTGATAAGTTCTCTGGCTAGTTGAATGATGGGTTTCCTACCATCTTGATAAGTTCTCTGGCTAGTTGAATGATTGGTTTCCTACCATCTTGATAAATTCTCTGGCTAGTTGAATGATTGGTTTCCTACCATCTTGATAAGTTCTCTGGCTAGTTGAATGATTGGTTTCCTACCATCTTGATAAGTTCTCTGGCTAGTTGAATGATTGGTTTCCTACCATCTTGATAAGTTCTCTGGCTAGTTGAATGATTGGTTTCCTACCATCTTGATAAGTTCTCTGGCTAATTGAATGATGGGTTTCCTACCATCTTGATAAGTTCTCTGGCTAGTTGAATGATTGGTTTCCTACCATCTTGATAAATTCTCTGGCTAGTTGAATGATTGGTTTCCTACCATCTTGATAAGTTCTCTGGCTAGTTGAATGATTGGTTTCCTACCATCTTGATAAGTTCTCTGGCTAGTTGAATGATTGGTTTCCTACCATCTTGATAAATTCTCTGGCTAGTTGAATGATGGGTTTCCTACCATCTTGATAAGTTCTCTGGCTAGTTGAATGATTGGTTTCCTACCATCTTGATAAGTTCTCTGGCTAGTTGAATGATTGGTTTCCTACCATCTTGATAAATTCTCTGGCTAGTTGAATGATGGGTTTCCTACCATCTTGATAAGTTCTCTGGCTAGTTGAATGATTGGTTTCCTACCATCTTGATAAGTTCTCTGGCTAGTTGAATGATGGGTTTCCTACCATCTTGATAAGTTCTCTGGCTAGTTGAATGATTGGTTTCCTACCATCTTGATAAGTTCTCTGGCTAGTTGAATGATTGGTTTCCTACCATCTTGATAAATTCTCTGGCTAGTTGAATGATTGGTTTCCTACCATCTTGATAAGTTCTCTGGCTAGTTGAATGATTGGTTTCCTACCATCTTGATAAATTCTCTGGCTAGTTGAATGATTGGTTTCCAACCATCTTGATAAATTCTCTGGCTAGTTGAATGATTGGTTTCCTACCATCTTGATAAATTCTCTGGCTAGTTGAATGATTGGTTTCCTACCATCTTGATAAATTCTCTGGCTAGTTGAATGATTGGTTTCCTACCATCTTGATAAGTTCTCTGGCTAGTTGAATGATTGGTTTCCTACCATCTTGATAAGTTCTCTGGCTAGTTGAATGATTGGTTTCCTACCATCTTGATAAATTCTCTGGCTAGTTGAATGATTGGTTTCCTACCATCTTGATAAGTTCTCTGGCTAGTTGAATGATTGGTTTCCTACCATCTTGATAAGTTCTCTGGCTAGTTGAATGATTGGTTTCCTACCATCTTGATAAATTCTCTGGCTAGTTGAATGATGGGTTTCCTACCATCTTGATAAGTTCTCTGGCTAGTTGAATGATTGGTTTCCTACCATCTTGATGAGTTCTCTGGCTAGTTGAATGATTGGTTTCCTACCATCTTGATGAGTTCTCTGGCTAGTTGAATGATTGGTTTCCTACCATCTTGATAAATTCTCTGGCTAGTTGAATGATTGGTTTCCTACCATCTTGATAAATTCTCTGGCTAGTTGAATGATTGGTTTCCTACCATCTTGATAAATTCTCTGGCTAGTTGAATGATTGGTTTCCTACCATCTTGATAAGTTCTCTGGCTAGTTGAATGATTGGTTTCCTACCATCTTGATAAATTCTCTGGCTAGTTGAATGATTGGTTTCCTACCATCTTGATAAATTCTCTGGCTAGTTGAATGATTGGTTTCCTACCATCTTGATAAGTTCTCTGGCTAGTTGAATGGTTTCCTACCATCTTGATAAGTTCTCTGGCTAGTTGAATGATTGGTTTCCTACCATCTTGATAAGTTCTCTGGCTAGTTGAATGATTGGTTTCCTACCATCTTGATAAGTTCTCTGGCTAGTTGAATGATTGGTTTCCTACCATCTTGATGAGTTCTCTGGCTAGTTGAATGATTGGTTTCCTACCATCTTGATAAGTTCTCTGGCTAGTTGAATGGTTTCCTACCATCTTGATAAGTTCTCTGGCTAGTTGAATGATTGGTTTCCTACCATCTTGATAAGTTCTCTGGCTAGTTGAATGATTGGTTTCCTACCATCTTGATAAGTTCTCTGGCTAGTTGAATGATTGGTTTCCTACCATCTTGATAAATTCTCTGGCTAGTTGAATGATGGGTTTCCTACCATCTTGATAAGTTCTCTGGCTAGTTGAATGATTGGTTTCCTACCATCTTGATGAGTTCTCTGGCTAGTTGAATGATTGGTTTCCTACCATCTTGATGAGTTCTCTGGCTAGTTGAATGATTGGTTTCCTACCATCTTGATAAATTCTCTGGCTAGTTGAATGATTGGTTTCCTACCATCTTGATAAATTCTCTGGCTAGTTGAATGATTGGTTTCCTACCATCTTGATAAATTCTCTGGCTAGTTGAATGATTGGTTTCCTACCATCTTGATAAATTCTCTGGCTAGTTGAATGATTGGTTTCCTACCATCTTGATAAGTTCTCTGGCTAGTTGAATGATTGGTTTCCTACCATCTTGATAAATTCTCTGGCTAGTTGAATGATTGGTTTCCTACCATCTTGATAAGTTCTCTGGCTAGTTGAATGATTGGTTTCCTACCATCTTGATAAATTCTCTGGCTAGTTGAATGATTGGTTTCCTACCATCTTGATAAATTCTCTGGCTAGTTGAATGACTGGTTTCCTACCATCTTGATAAGTTCTCTGGCTAGTTGAATGATTGGTTTCCTACCATCTTGATAAGTTCTCTGGCTAGTTGAATGGTTTCCTACCATCTTGATAAGTTCTCTGGCTAGTTGAATGATTGGTTTCCTACCATCTTGATAAGTTCTCTGGCTAGTTGAATGATTGGTTTCCTACCATCTTGATAAATTCTCTGGCTAGTTGAATGATGGGTTTCCTACCATCTTGATAAGTTCTCTGGCTAGTTGAATGATTGGTTTCCTACCATCTTGATGAGTTCTCTGGCTAGTTGAATGATTGGTTTCCTACCATCTTGATGAGTTCTCTGGCTAGTTGAATGATTGGTTTCCTACCATCTTGATAAATTCTCTGGCTAGTTGAATGATTGGTTTCCTACCATCTTGATAAATTCTCTGGCTAGTTGAATGATTGGTTTCCTACCATCTTGATAAATTCTCTGGCTAGTTGAATGATTGGTTTCCTACCATCTTGATAAGTTCTCTGGCTAGTTGAATGATTGGTTTCCTACCATCTTGATAAATTCTCTGGCTAGTTGAATGGTTTCCTACCATCTTGATAAATTCTCTGGCTAGTTGAATGATTGGTTTCCTACCATCTTGATAAGTTCTCTGGCTAGTTGAATGGTTTCCTACCATCTTGATAAGTTCTCTGGCTAGTTGAATGATTGGTTTCCTACCATCTTGATAAGTTCTCTGGCTAGTTGAATGATTGGTTTCCTACCATCTTGATAAGTTCTCTGGCTAGTTGAATGATTGGTTTCCTACCATCTTGATAAATTCTCTGGCTAGTTGAATGATGGGTTTCCTACCATCTTGATAAGTTCTCTGGCTAGTTGAATGATTGGTTTCCTACCATCTTGATGAGTTCTCTGGCTAGTTGAATGATTGGTTTCCTACCATCTTGATGAGTTCTCTGGCTAGTTGAATGATTGGTTTCCTACCATCTTGATAAATTCTCTGGCTAGTTGAATGATTGGTTTCCTACCATCTTGATAAATTCTCTGGCTAGTTGAATGATTGGTTTCCTACCATCTTGATAAATTCTCTGGCTAGTTGAATGATTGGTTTCCTACCATCTTGATAAATTCTCTGGCTAGTTGAATGATTGGTTTCCTACCATCTTGATAAGTTCTCTGGCTAGTTGAATGATTGGTTTCCTACCATCTTGATAAGTTCTCTGGCTAGTTGAATGATTGGTTTCCTACCATCTTGATAAATTCTCTGGCTAGTTGAATGATTGGTTTCCTACCATCTTGATAAGTTCTCTGGCTAGTTGAATGATTGGTTTCCTACCATCTTGATAAGTTCTCTGGCTAGTTGAATGATTGGTTTCCTACCATCTTGATAAATTCTCTGGCTAGTTGAATTATGGGTTTCCTACCATCTTGATAAGTTCTCTGGCTAGTTGAATGATTGGTTTCCTACCATCTTGATAAGTTCTCTGGCTAGTTGAATGATGGGTTTCCTACCATCTTGATAAGTTCTCTGGCTAGTTGAATGATTGGTTTCCTACCATCTTGATAAATTCTCTGGCTAGTTGAATGATTGGTTTCCTACCATCTTGATAAGTTCTCTGGCTAGTTGAATGATTGGTTTCCTACCATCTTGATAAGTTCTCTGGCTAGTTGAATGATTGGTTTCCTACCATCTTGATAAGTTCTCTGGCTAGTTGAATGATTGGTTTCCTACCATCTTGATAAGTTCTCTGGCTAATTGAATGATGGGTTTCCTACCATCTTGATAAGTTCTCTGGCTAGTTGAATGATTGGTTTCCTACCATCTTGATAAATTCTCTGGCTAGTTGAATGATTGGTTTCCTACCATCTTGATAAGTTCTCTGGCTAGTTGAATGATTGGTTTCCTACCATCTTGATAAATTCTCTGGCTAGTTGAATGATTGGTTTCCTACCATCTTGATAAGTTCTCTGGCTAGTTGAATGATTGGTTTCCTACCATCTTGATAAGTTCTCTGGCTAGTTGAATGATTGGTTTCCTACCATCTTGATAAGTTCTCTGGCTAGTTGAATGATTGGTTTCCTACCATCTTGATAAGTTCTCTGGCTAATTGAATGATGGGTTTCCTACCATCTTGATAAGTTCTCTGGCTAGTTGAATGATTGGTTTCCTACCATCTTGATAAATTCTCTGGCTAGTTGAATGATTGGTTTCCTACCATCTTGATAAGTTCTCTGGCTAGTTGAATGATTGGTTTCCTACCATCTTGATAAGTTCTCTGGCTAGTTGAATGATTGGTTTCCTACCATCTTGATAAATTCTCTGGCTAGTTGAATGATGGGTTTCCTACCATCTTGATAAGTTCTCTGGCTAGTTGAATGATTGGTTTCCTACCATCTTGATAAGTTCTCTGGCTAGTTGAATGATTGGTTTCCTACCATCTTGATAAATTCTCTGGCTAGTTGAATGATGGGTTTCCTACCATCTTGATAAGTTCTCTGGCTAGTTGAATGATTGGTTTCCTACCATCTTGATAAGTTCTCTGGCTAGTTGAATGATTGGTTTCCTACCATCTTGATAAGTTCTCTGGCTAGTTGAATGATGGGTTTCCTACCATCTTGATAAGTTCAATTGGCTAGTTGAATGATTGGTTTCCTACCATCTTGATAAGTTCTCTGGCTAGTTGAATGATTGGTTTCCTACCATCTTGATAAATTCTCTGGCTAGTTGAATGATTGGTTTCCTACCATCTTGATAAGTTCTCTGGCTAGTTGAATGATTGGTTTCCTACCATCTTGATAAATTCTCTGGCTAGTTGAATGATTGGTTTCCTAATCTTGATAAATTCTCTGGCTAGTTGAATGATTGGTTTCCTACCATCTTGATAAATTCTCTGGCTAGTTGAATGATTGGTTTCCTACCATCTTGATAAATTCTCTGGCTAGTTGAATGATTGGTTTCCTACCATCTTGATAAATTCTCTGGCTAGTTGAATGATTGGTTTCCTACCATCTTGATAAGTTCTCTGGCTAGTTGAATGATTGGTTTCCTACCATCTTGATAAATTCTCTGGCTAGTTGAATGATTGGTTTCCTACCATCTTGATAAATTCTCTGGCTATTGAATGATTGGTTTCCTTCTTGATAAGTTCTCTGGCTAGTTGAATGATTGGTTTCCTACCATCTTGATAAGTTCTCTGGCTAGTTGAATGGTTTCCTACCATCTTGATAAGTTCTCTGGCTAGTTGAATGATTGGTTTCCTACCATCTTGATAAGTTCTCTGGCTAGTTGAATGATTGGTTTCCTACCATCTTGATAAATTCTCTGGCTAGTTGAATGATGGGTTTCCTACCATCTTGATAAGTTCTCTGGCTAGTTGAATGATTGGTTTCCTACCATCTTGATGAGTTCTCTGGCTAGTTGAATGATTGGTTTCCTACCATCTTGATGAGTTCTCTGGCTAGTTGAATGATTGGTTTCCTACCATCTTGATAAATTCTCTGGCTAGTTGAATGATTGGTTTCCTACCATCTTGATAAGTTCTCTGGCTAGTTGAATGATTGGTTTCCTACCATCTTGATAAATTCTCTGGCTAGTTGAATGATTGGTTTCCTACCATCTTGATAAGTTCTCTGGCTAGTTGAATGATTGGTTTCCTACCATCTTGATAAGTTCTCTGGCTAGTTGAATGATTGGTTTCCTACCATCTTGATAAATTCTCTGGCTAGTTGAATTATGGGTTTCCTACCATCTTGATAAGTTCTCTGGCTAGTTGAATGATTGGTTTCCTACCATCTTGATAAGTTCTCTGGCTAGTTGAATGATGGGTTTCCTACCATCTTGATAAGTTCTCTGGCTAGTTGAATGATTGGTTTCCTACCATCTTGATAAATTCTCTGGCTAGTTGAATGATTGGTTTCCTACCATCTTGATAAGTTCTCTGGCTAGTTGAATGATTGGTTTCCTACCATCTTGATAAGTTCTCTGGCTAGTTGAATGATTGGTTTCCTACCATCTTGATAAGTTCTCTGGCTAGTTGAATGATTGGTTTCCTACCATCTTGATAAGTTCTCTGGCTAATTGAATGATGGGTTTCCTACCATCTTGATAAGTTCTCTGGCTAGTTGAATGATTGGTTTCCTACCATCTTGATAAATTCTCTGGCTAGTTGAATGATTGGTTTCCTACCATCTTGATAAGTTCTCTGGCTAGTTGAATGATTGGTTTCCTACCATCTTGATAAATTCTCTGGCTAGTTGAATGATTGGTTTCCTACCATCTTGATAAGTTCTTGGCTAGTTGAATGATTGGTTCTACCATCTTGATAAGTTCTCTGGCTAGTTGAATGATTGGTTTCCTACCATCTTGATAAGTTCTCTGGCTAGTTGAATGATTGGTTTCCTACCATCTTGATAAGTTCTCTGGCTAATTGAATGATGGGTTTCCTACCATCTTGATAAGTTCTCTGGCTAGTTGAATGATTGGTTTCCTACCATCTTGATAAATTCTCTGGCTAGTTGAATGATTGGTTTCCTACCATCTTGATAAGTTCTCTGGCTAGTTGAATGATTGGTTTCCTACCATCTTGATAAGTTCTCTGGCTAGTTGAATGATTGGTTTCCTACCATCTTGATAAATTCTCTGGCTAGTTGAATGATGGGTTTCCTACCATCTTGATAAGTTCTCTGGCTAGTTGAATGATTGGTTTCCTACCATCTTGATAAGTTCTCTGGCTAGTTGAATGATTGGTTTCCTACCATCTTGATAAATTCTCTGGCTAGTTGAATGATGGGTTTCCTACCATCTTGATAAGTTCTCTGGCTAGTTGAATGATTGGTTTCCTACCATCTTGATAAGTTCTCTGGCTAGTTGAATGATTGGTTTCCTACCATCTTGATAAGTTCTCTGGCTAGTTGAATGATTGGTTTCCTACCATCTTGATAAGTTCTCTGGCTAGTTGAATGATTGGTTTCCTACCATCTTGATAAGTTCTCTGGCTAGTTGAATGATTGGTTTCCTACCATCTTGATAAATTCTCTGGCTAGTTGAATGATTGGTTTCCTACCATCTTGATAAGTTCTCTGGCTAGTTGAATGATTGGTTTCCTACCATCTTGATAAATTCTCTGGCTAGTTGAATGATTGGTTTCCTACCATCTTGATAAATTCTCTGGCTAGTTGAATGATTGGTTTCCTACCATCTTGATAAATTCTCTGGCTAGTTGAATGATTGGTTTCCTACCATCTTGATAAATTATCTGGCTAGTTGAATGATTGGTTTCCTACCATCTTGATAAGTTCTCTGGCTAGTTGAATGATTGGTTTCCTACCATCTTGATAAGTTCTCTGGCTAGTTGAATGATTGGTTTCCTACCATCTTGATAAATTCTCTGGCTAGTTGAATGATTGGTTTCCTACCATCTTGATAAGTTCTCTGGCTAGTTGAATGATTGGTTTCCTACCATCTTGATAAGTTCTCTGGCTAGTTGAATGGTTTCCTACCATCTTGATAAGTTCTCTGGCTAGTTGAATGATTGGTTTCCTACCATCTTGATAAGTTCTCTGGCTAGTTGAATGATTGGTTTCCTACCATCTTGATAAATTCTCTGGCTAGTTGAATGATGGGTTTCCTACCATCTTGATAAGTTCTCTGGCTAGTTGAATGATTGGTTTCCTACCATCTTGATGAGTTCTCTGGCTAGTTGAATGATTGGTTTCCTACCATCTTGATGAGTTCTCTGGCTAGTTGAATGATTGGTTTCCTACCATCTTGATAAATTCTCTGGCTAGTTGAATGATTGGTTTCCTACCATCTTGATAAATTCTCTGGCTAGTTGAATGATTGGTTTCCTACCATCTTGATAAATTCTCTGGCTAGTTGAATGATTGGTTTCCTACCATCTTGATAAGTTCTCTGGCTAGTTGAATGATTGGTTTCCTACCATCTTGATAAGTTCTCTGGCTAGTTGAATGATTGGTTTCCTACCATCTTGATAAATTCTCTGGCTAGTTGAATGATTGGTTTCCTACCATCTTGATAAGTTCTCTGGCTAGTTGAATGGTTTCCTACCATCTTGATAAATTCTCTGGCTAGTTGAATGATGGGTTTCCTACCATCTTGATAAGTTCTCTGGCTAGTTGAATGATTGGTTTCCTACCATCTTGATAAGTTCTCTGGCTAGTTGAATGATTGGTTTCCTACCATCTTGATAAGTTCTCTGGCTAGTTGAATGATGGGTTTCCTACCATCTTGATAAGTTCTCTGGCTAGTTGAATGATTCTACCATCTTGATAAGTTCTCTGGCTAGTTGAATGATTGGTTTCCTACCATCTTGATAAGTTCTCTGGCTAGTTGAATGATTGGTTTCCTACCATCTTGATAAGTTCTCTGGCTAGTTGAATGATTGGTTTCCTACCATCTTGATAAATTCTCTGGCTAGTTGAATGATTGGTTTCCTACCATCTTGATAAATTCTCTGGCTAGTTGAATGATTGGTTTCCTACCATCTTGATAAATTCTCTGGCTAGTTGAATGATTGGTTTCCTACCATCTTGATAAATTCTCTGGCTAGTTGAATGATTGGTTTCCTACCATCTTGATAAGTTCTCTGGCTAGTTGAATGATTGGTTTCCTACCATCTTGATAAGTTCTCTGGCTAGTTGAATGATTGGTTTCCTACCATCTTGATAAATTCTCTGGCTAGTTGAATGATTGGTTTCCTACCATCTTGATAAGTTCTCTGGCTAGTTGAATGATTGGTTTCCTACCATCTTGATAAGTTCTCTGGCTAGTTGAATGATTGGTTTCCTACCATCTTGATAAGTTCTCTGGCTAGTTGAATGATTGGTTTCCTACCATCTTGATAAGTTCTCTGGCTAGTTGAATGATTGGTTTCCTACCATCTTGATAAATTCTCTGGCTAGTTGAATGATGGGTTTCCTACCATCTTGATAAGTTCTCTGGCTAGTTGAATGATTGGTTTCCTACCATCTTGATAAGTTCTCTGGCTAGTTGAATGATTGGTTTCCTACCATCTTGATAAATTCTCTGGCTAGTTGAATGATTGGTTTCCTACCATCTTGATAAGTTCTCTGGCTAAATGGTTTCCTACCATCTTGATAAGTTCTCTGGCTAGTTGAATGATTGGTTTCCTACCATCTTGATAAGTTCTCTGGCTAGTTGAATGATTGGTTTCCTACCATCTTGATAAGTTCTCTGGCTAGTTGAATGATTGGTTTCCTACCATCTTGATAAATTCTCTGGCTAGTTGAATGATGGGTTTCCTACCATCTTGATAAGTTCTCTGGCTAGTTGAATGATTGGTTTCCTACCATCTTGATGAGTTCTCTGGCTAGTTGAATGATTGGTTTCCTACCATCTTGATGAGTTCTCTGGCTAGTTGAATGATTGGTTTCCTACCATCTTGATAAATTCTCTGGCTAGTTGAATGATTGGTTTCCTACCATCTTGATAAATTCTCTGGCTAGTTGAATGATTGGTTTCCTACCATCTTGATAAATTCTCTGGCTAGTTGAATGATTGGTTTCCTACCATCTTGATAAATTCTCTGGCTAGTTGAATGATTGGTTTCCTACCATCTTGATAAATTCTCTGGCTAGTTGAATGATTGGTTTCCTACCATCTTGATAAGTTCTCTGGCTAGTTGAATGATTGGTTTCCTACCATCTTGATAAGTTCTCTGGCTAGTTGAATGATAGGTTTCCTACCATCTTGATAAATTCTCTGGCTAGTTGAATGATTGGTTTCCTACCATATTGATAAGTTCTCTGGCTAGTTGAATGATTGGTTTCCTACCATCTTGATAAGTTCTCTGGCTAGTTGAATGATTGGTTTCCTACCATCTTGATAAGTTCTCTGGCTAGTTGAATGATTGGTTTCCTACCATCTTGATAAGTTCTCTGGCTAGTTGAATGATTGGTTTCCTACCATCTTGATAAATTCTCTGGCTAGTTGAATGATGGGTTTCCTACCATCTTGATAAGTTCTCTGGCTAGTTGAATGATTGGTTTCCTACCATCTTGATGAGTTCTCTGGCTAGTTGAATGATTGGTTTCCTACCATCTTGATGAGTTCTCTGGCTAGTTGAATGATTGGTTTCCTACCATCTTGATAAGTTCTCTGGCTAGTTGAATGATTGGTTTCCTACCATCTTGATAAGTTCTCTGGCTAGTTGAATGATTGGTTTCCTACCACCTTGATAAATTCTCTGGCTAGTTGAATGATTGGTTTCCTACCATCTTGATAAGTTCTCTGGCTAGTTGAATGATTGGTTTCCTACCATCTTGATAAGTTCTCTGGCTAGTTGAATGATTGGTTTCCTACCATCTTGATGAGTTCTCTGGCTAGTTGAATGATTGGTTTCCTACCATCTTGATAAATTCTCTGGCTAGTTGAATGATTGGTTTCCTACCATCTTGATAAATTCTCTGGCTAGTTGAATGATTGGTTTCCTACCATCTTGATAAATTCTCTGGCTAGTTGAATGATTGGTTTCCTACCATCTTGATAAGTTCTCTGGCTAGTTGAATGATTGGTTTCCTACCATCTTGATAAGTTCTCTGGCTAGTTGAATGATTGGTTTCCTACCACCTTGATAAATTCTCTGGCTAGTTGAATGATTGGTTTCCTACCACCTTGATAAGTTCTCTGGCTAGTTGAATGATTGGTTTCCTACCATCTTGATAAGTTCTCTGGCTAGTTGAATGATTGGTTTCCTACCATCTTGATAAATTCTCTGGCTAGTTGAATGATTGGTTTCCTACCATCTTGATAAGTTCTCTGGCTAGTTGAATGATTGGTTTCCTACCATCTTGATACATTCTCTGGCTAGTTGAATGATTGGTTTCCTACCATCTTGATAAATTCTCTGGCTAGTTGAATGATTGGTTTCCTACCATCTTGATAAATTCTCTGGCTAGTTGAATGATTGGTTTCCTACCATCTTGATAAATTCTCTGGCTAGTTGAATGATTGGTTTCCTACCATCTTGATAAATTCTCTGGCTAGTTGAATGATTGGTTTCCTACCATCTTGATAAATTATCTGGCTAGTTGAATGATTGGTATCCTACCATCTTGATAAATTCTCTGGCTAGTTGAATGATTGGTTTCCTACCATCTTGATAAATTCTCTGGCTAGTTGAATGATTGGTTTCCTACCATCTTGATAAATTCTCTGGCTAGTTGAATGATTGGTTTCCTACCATCTTGATAAGTTCTCTGGCTAGTTGAATGATGGGTTTCCTACCATCTTGATAAATTCTCTGGCTAGTTGAATGATTGGTTTCCTACCATCTTGATAAGTTCTCTGGCTAGTTGAATGATTGGTTTCCTACCATCTTGATAAGTTCTCTGGCTAGTTGAATGATTGGTTTCCTACCATCTTGATAAATTCTCTGGCTAGTTGAATGATGGGTTTCCTACCATCTTGATAAATTCTCTGGCTAGTTGAATGATTGGTTTCCTACCATCTTGATAAGTTCTCTGGCTAGTTGAATGATTGGTTTCCTACCATCTTGATAAGTTCTCTGGCTAGTTGAATGATTGGTTTCCTACCATCTTGATGAATTCTCTGGCTAGTTGAATGATTGGTTTGCTACCATCTTGATAAATTCTCTGGCTAGTTGAATGATTGGTTTCCTACCATCTTGATAAATTCTCTGGCTAGTTGAATGATTGGTTTCCTACCATCTTGATAAATTCTCTGGCTAGTTGAATGATGGGTTTCCTACCATCTTGATAAGTTCTCTGGCTAGTTGAATGATGGGTTTCCTACCATCTTGATAAGTTCTCTGGCTAGTTGAATGATTGGTTTCCTACCATCTTGATAAGTTCTCTGGCTAGTTGAATGATGGGTTTCCTACCATCTTGCTAAATTCTCTGGCTAGTTGAATGATTGGTTTCCTACCATCTTGATAAATTCTCTGGCTAGTTGAATGATTGGTTTCCTACCATCTTGATAAGTTCTCTGGCTAGTTGAATGATTGGTTTCCTACCATCTTGATAAATTCTCTGGCTAGTTGAATGATTGGTTTCCTACCATCTTGATAAGTTCTCTGGCTAGTTGAATGATGGGTTTCCTACCATCTTGATAAGTTCTCTGGCTAGTTGAATGATTGGTTTCCTACCATCTTGATAAGTTCTCTGGCTAGTTGAATGATGGGTTTCCTACCATCTTGATAAATTCTCTGGCTAGTTGAATGATTGGTTTCCTACCATCTTGATAAGTTCTCTGGCTAGTTGAATGATTGGTTTCCTACCATCTTGATAAGTTCTCTGGCTAGTTGAATGATTGGTTTCCTACCATCTTGATAAATTCTCTGGCTAGTTGAATGATGGGTTTCCTACCATCTTGATAAGTTCTCTGGCTAGTTGAATGATTGGTTTCCTACCATCTTGATAAGTTCTCTGGCTAGTTGAATGATGGGTTTCCTACCATCTTGATAAGTTCTCTGGCTAGTTGAATGATTGGTTTCCTACCATCTTGATAAGTTCTCTGGCTAGTTGAATGATGGGTTTCCTACCATCTTGATAAGTTCTCTGGCTAGTTGAATGATTGGTTTCCTACCATCTTGATAAGTTCTCTGGCTAGTTGAATGATTGGTTTCCTACCATCTTGATAAATTCTCTGGCTAGTTGAATGATTGGTTTCCTACCATCTTGATAAGTTCTCTGGCTAGTTGAATGATTGGTTTCCTACCATCTTGATAAATTCTCTGGCTAGTTGAATGATTGGTTTCCTACCATCTTGATAAATTCTCTGGCTAGTTGAATGATTGGTTTCCTACCATCTTGATAAATTCTCTGGCTAGTTGAATGATTGGTTTCCTACCATCTTGATAAATTCTCTGGCTAGTTGAATGATTGGTTTCCTAACATCTTGATAAGTTCTCTGGCTAGTTGAATGATTGGTTTCCTACCATCTTGATAAGTTCTCTGGCTAGTTGAATGATTGGTTTCCTACCATCTTGATAAATTCTCTGGCTAGTTGAATGATTGGTTTCCTACCATCTTGATAAGTTCTCTGGCTAGTTGAATGATTGGTTTCCTACCATCTTGATAAGTTCTCTGGCTAGTTGAATGGTTTCCTACCATCTTGATAAGTTCTCTGGCTAGTTGAATGATTGGTTTCCTACCATCTTGATAAGTTCTCTGGCTAGTTGAATGATTGGTTTCCTACCATCTTGATAAATTCTCTGGCTAGTTGAATGATGGGTTTCCTACCATCTTGATAAGTTCTCTGGCTAGTTGAATGATTGGTTTCCTACCATCTTGATGAGTTCTCTGGCTAGTTGAATGATTGGTTTCCTACCATCTTGATGAGTTCTCTGGCTAGTTGAATGATTGGTTTCCTACCATCTTGATAAATTCTCTGGCTAGTTGAATGATTGGTTCCCTACCATCTTGATAAATTCTCTGGCTAGTTGAATGATTGGTTTCCTACCATCTTGATAAATTCTCTGGCTAGTTGAATGATTGGTTTCCTACCATCTTGATAAGTTCTCTGGCTAGTTGAATGATTGGTTTCCTACCATCTTGATAAGTTCTCTGGCTAGTTGAATGATTGGTTTCCTACCATCTTGATAAATTCTCTGGCTAGTTGAATGATTGGTTTCCTACCATCTTGATAAATTCTCTGGCTAGTTGAATGATTGGTTTCCTACCATCTTGATAAGTTCTCTGGCTAGTTGAATGGTTTCCTACCATCTTGATAAGTTCTCTGGCTAGTTGAATGATTGGTTTCCTACCATCTTGATAAGTTCTCTGGCTAGTTGAATGATTGGTTTCCTACCATCTTGATAAGTTCTCTGGCTAGTTGAATGATTGGTTTCCTACCATCTTGATAAATTCTCTGGCTAGTTGAATGATGGGTTTCCTACCATCTTGATAAGTTCTCTGGCTAGTTGAATGATTGGTTTCCTACCATCTTGATGAGTTCTCTGGCTAGTTGAATGATTGGTTTCCTACCATCTTGATGAGTTCTCTGGCTAGTTGAATGATTGGTTTCCTACCATCTTGATAAATTCTCTGGCTAGTTGAATGATTGGTTTCCTACCATCTTGATAAATTCTCTGGCTAGTTGAATGATTGGTTTCCTACCATCTTGATAAATTCTCTGGCTAGTTGAATGATTGGTTTCCTACCATCTTGATAAATTCTCTGGCTAGTTGAATGATTGGTTTCCTACCATCTTGATAAATTCTCTGGCTAGTTGAATGATTGGTTTCCTACCATCTTGATAAGTTCTCTGGCTAGTTGAATGATGGGTTTCCTACCATCTTGATAAATTCTCTGGCTAGTTGAATGATTGGTTTCCTACCATCTTGATAAGTTCTCTGGCTAGTTGAATGATTGGTTTCCTACCATCTTGATAAGTTCTCTGGCTAGTTGAATGATTGGTTTCCTACCATCTTGATAAATTCTCTGGCTAGTTGAATGATGGGTTTCCTACCATCTTGATAAATTCTCTGGCTAGTTGAATGATTGGTTTCCTACCATCTTGATAAGTTCTCTGGCTAGTTGAATGATTGGTTTCCTACCATCTTGATAAGTTCTCTGGCTAGTTGAATGATTGGTTTCCTACCATCTTGATGAATTCTCTGGCTAGTTGAATGATTGGTTTGCTACCATCTTGATAAATTCTCTGGCTAGTTGAATGATTGGTTTCCTACCATCTTGATAAATTCTCTGGCTAGTTGAATGATTGGTTTCCTACCATCTTGATAAATTCTCTGGCTAGTTGAATGATGGGTTTCCTACCATCTTGATAAGTTCTCTGGCTAGTTGAATGATGGGTTTCCTACCATCTTGATAAGTTCTCTGGCTAGTTGAATGATTGGTTTCCTACCATCTTGATAAGTTCTCTGGCTAGTTGAATGATGGGTTTCCTACCATCTTGATAAATTCTCTGGCTAGTTGAATGATTGGTTTCCTACCATCTTGATAAATTCTCTGGCTAGTTGAATGATTGGTTTCCTACCATCTTGATAAGTTCTCTGGCTAGTTGAATGATTGGTTTCCTACCATCTTGATAAATTCTCTGGCTAGTTGAATGATTGGTTTCCTACCATCTTGATAAGTTCTCTGGCTAGTTGAATGATGGGTTTCCTACCATCTTGATAAGTTCTCTGGCTAGTTGAATGATTGGTTTCCTACCATCTTGATAAGTTCTCTGGCTAGTTGAATGATGGGTTTCCTACCATCTTGATAAATTCTCTGGCTAGTTGAATGATTGGTTTCCTACCATCTTGATAAATTCTCTGGCTAGTTGAATGATTGGTTTCCTACCATCTTGATAAGTTCTCTGGCTAGTTGAATGATTGGTTTCCTACCATCTTGATAAATTCTCTGGCTAGTTGAATGATTGGTTTCCTACCATCTTGATAAGTTCTCTGGCTAGTTGAATGATGGGTTTCCTACCATCTTGATAAGTTCTCTGGCTAGTTGAATGATTGGTTTCCTACCATCTTGATAAGTTCTCTGGCTAGTTGAATGATGGGTTTCCTACCATCTTGATAAATTCTCTGGCTAGTTGAATGATTGGTTTCCTACCATCTTGATAAATTCTCTGGCTAGTTGAATGATTGGTTTCCTACCATCTTGATAAGTTCTCTGGCTAGTTGAATGATTGGTTTCCTACCATCTTGATAAATTCTCTGGCTAGTTGAATGATTGGTTTCCTACCATCTTGATAAGTTCTCTGGCTAGTTGAATGATTGGTTTCCTACCATCTTGATAAGTTCTCTGGCTAGTTGAATGATTGGTTTCCTACCATCTTGATAAATTCTCTGGCTAGTTGAATGATTGGTTTCCTACCATCTTGATAAATTCTCTGGCTAGTTGAATGATTGGTTTCCTACCATCTTGATAAATTCTCTGGCTAGTTGAATGATTGGTTTCCTACCATCTTGATAAGTTCTCTGGCTAGTTGAATGATTGGTTTCCTACCATCTTGATAAGTTCTCTGGCTAGTTGAATGATTGGTTTCCTACCATCTTGATAAATTCTCTGGCTAGTTGAATGATTGGTTTCCTACCATCTTGATAAGTTCTCTGGCTAGTTGAATGATTGGTTTCCTACCATCTTGATAAGTTCTCTGGCTAGTTGAATGATTGGTTTCCTACCATCTTGATAAGTTCTCTGGCTAGTTGAATGATTGGTTTCCTACCATCTTGATAAGTTCTCTGGCTAGTTGAATGATTGGTTTCCTACCATCTTGATAAATTCTCTGGCTAGTTGAATGATGGGTTTCCTACCATCTTGATAAGTTCTCTGGCTAGTTGAATGATTGGTTTCCTACCATCTTGATGAGTTCTCTGGCTAGTTGAATGATTGGTTTCCTACCATCTTGATGAGTTCTCTGGCTAGTTGAATGATTGGTTTCCTACCATCTTGATAAATTCTCTGGCTAGTTGAATGATTGGTTTCCTACCATCTTGATAAATTCTCTGGCTAGTTGAATGATTGGTTTCCTACCATCTTGATAAATTCTCTGGCTAGTTGAATGATTGGTTTCCTACCATCTTGATAAATTCTCTGGCTAGTTGAATGATTGGTTTCCTACCATCTTGATAAATTCTCTGGCTAGTTGAATGATTGGTTTCCTACCATCTTGATAAGTTCTCTGGCTAGTTGAATGATTGGTTTCCTACCATCTTGATAAGTTCTCTGGCTAGTTGAATGATTGGTTTCCTACCACCTTGATAAATTCTCTGGCTAGTTGAATGATTGGTTTCCTACCATCTTGATAAGTTCTCTGGCTAGTTGAATGATTGGTTTCCTACCATCTTGATAAGTTCTCTGGCTAGTTGAATGATTGGTTTCCTACCATCTTGATAAATTCTCTGGCTAGTTGAATGATGGGTTTCCTACCATCTTGATAAATTCTCCGGCTAGTTGAATGATTGGTTTCCTACCATCTTGATAAATTCTCTGGCTAGTTGAATGATTGGTTTCCTACCATCTTGATAAGTTCTCTGGCTAGTTGAATGATTGGTTTCCTACCATCTTGATACATTCTCTGGCTAGTTGAATGATTGGTTTCCTACCATCTTGATAAATTCTCTGGCTAGTTGAATGATTGGTTTCCTACCATCTTGATAAATTCTCTGGCTAGTTGAATGATTGGTTTCCTACCATCTTGATAAATTCTCTGGCTAGTTGAATGATTGGTTTCCTACCATCTTGATAAATTCTCTGGCTAGTTGAATGATTGGTTTCCTACCATCTTGATAAATTCTCTGGCTAGTTGAATGATTGGTATCCTACCATCTTGATAAATTCTCTGGCTAGTTGAATGATTGGTTTCCTACCATCTTGATAAATTCTCTGGCTAGTTGAATGATTGGTTTCCTACCATCTTGATAAATTCTCTGGCTAGTTGAATGATTGGTTTCCTACCATCTTGATAAGTTCTCTGGCTAGTTGAATGATGGGTTTCCTACCATCTTGATAAATTCTCTGGCTAGTTGAATGATTGGTTTCCTACCATCTTGATAAGTTCTCTGGCTAGTTGAATGATTGGTTTCCTACCATCTTGATAAGTTCTCTGGCTAGTTGAATGATTGGTTTCCTACCATCTTGATAAATTCTCTGGCTAGTTGAATGATGGGTTTCCTACCATCTTGATAAATTCTCTGGCTAGTTGAATGATTGGTTTCCTACCATCTTGATAAGTTCTCTGGCTAGTTGAATGATTGGTTTCCTACCATCTTGATAAGTTCTCTGGCTAGTTGAATGATTGGTTTCCTACCATCTTGATGAATTCTCTGGCTAGTTGAATGATTGGTTTGCTACCATCTTGATAAATTCTCTGGCTAGTTGAATGATTGGTTTCCTACCATCTTGATAAGTTCTCTGGCTAGTTGAATGATTGGTTTCCTACCATCTTGATAAGTTCTCTGGCTAGTTGAATGATTGGTTTCCTACCATCTTGATAAATTCTCTGGCTAGTTGAATGATGGGTTTCCTACCATCTTGATAAATTCTCTGGCTAGTTGAATGATTGGTTTCCTACCATCTTGATAAGTTCTCTGGCTAGTTGAATGATTGGTTTCCTACCATCTTGATAAGTTCTCTGGCTAGTTGAATGATTGGTTTCCTACCATCTTGATGAATTCTCTGGCTAGTTGAATGATTGGTTTGCTACCATCTTGATAAATTCTCTGGCTAGTTGAATGATTGGTTTCCTACCATCTTGATAAATTCTCTGGCTAGTTGAATGATTGGTTTCCTACCATCTTGATAAATTCTCTGGCTAGTTGAATGATGGGTTTCCTACCATCTTGATAAGTTCTCTGGCTAGTTGAATGATGGGTTTCCTACCATCTTGATAAGTTCTCTGGCTAGTTGAATGATTGGTTTCCTACCATCTTGATAAGTTCTCTGGCTAGTTGAATGATGGGTTTCCTACCATCTTGATAAATTCTCTGGCTAGTTGAATGATTGGTTTCCTACCATCTTGATAAATTCTCTGGCTAGTTGAATGATTGGTTTCCTACCATCTTGATAAGTTCTCTGGCTAGTTGAATGATTGGTTTCCTACCATCTTGATAAATTCTCTGGCTAGTTGAATGATTGGTTTCCTACCATCTTGATAAGTTCTCTGGCTAGTTGAATGATGGGTTTCCTACCATCTTGATAAGTTCTCTGGCTAGTTGAATGATTGGTTTCCTACCATCTTGATAAGTTCTCTGGCTAGTTGAATGATGGGTTTCCTACCATCTTGATAAATTCTCTGGCTAGTTGAATGATTGGTTTCCTACCATCTTGATAAATTCTCTGGCTAGTTGAATGATTGGTTTCCTACCATCTTGATAAGTTCTCTGGCTAGTTGAATGATTGGTTTCCTACCATCTTGATAAATTCTCTGGCTAGTTGAATGATTGGTTTCCTACCATCTTGATAAGTTCTCTGGCTAGTTGAATGATTGGTTTCCTACCATCTTGATAAGTTCTCTGGCTAGTTGAATGATTGGTTTCCTACCATCTTGATAAATTCTCTGGCTAGTTGAATGATTGGTTTCCTACCATCTTGATAAGTTCTCTGGCTAGTTGAATGATTGGTTTCCTACCATCTTGATAAATTCTCTGGCTAGTTGAATGATTGGTTTCCTACCATCTTGATAAGTTCTCTGGCTAGTTGAATGATGGATATCTCGAAGTCGGTCCCGATGTTGTAGGTTTCTCCCACCGTGCCCCTCTCCAGGATGGTGTGGAATGCTTCAATGGCATCATCCACGTACAGGAAGTGGCGAGATTGGGGGCTGGTCCCTTGGATGGTACTGTGGCAGAGAGGAGCATGGGATATGTAGGCTTTATTTGAAACAATAACATATGAAGTAAAAGATGTCCACATAGTCTGGGATGATGTCAGTGCTCTCTTAAAGTTGAAGTATTTACCATTTTTTGTTCAGCTGAAGGAAGGATACGAATTTTGGAATGACCTGGGGGTAAAAAAAAAAAAAGTTTGAGACATCTTAACAGACCAGACACACAACAGAAATATATAGAACTGTGGTTCACGACCTGGGGTACTTGAGAAGACTCATGAAACCATAGGGTTACTGGTAAAATGCACATTAGAGGGTACTCCGGGCAGAGCAAAATTCAGTTGGTACAGTAATGGAAAAGGTTGGGAACCACTGATATAAAATATAGATATTATATTGACCTTCTCCAAGTACTGTCTGGGTCCATATACATTATTGCTCCTTGTTATTATAACAGGAAACTGAAAGAAAAAGCCAAATATTAATACAAAATAATACAAAAATGTGTACATGCCTCACAGAAAAACTTGGTTATAACTGTGGTATGTCTGTTGACAGTATTTACTACCTTGTGTCTCTCCCTGTAGGACAATACAAGACACTCAGCAGCTGCTTTAGACACCGAGTATGGGTTGTTGGGTCTTCTTGGGCTGGTTTCATCTAATTCCTGCATGGGGGTAAAAAAGACTGCTTTTAACACCGGGGACTGACAGTACTGCAGACAAAGAACCTTAAAAAGTGGCAAAAGAAGTGGAGAAGTGGCACCCAAAAACTTGGAGTTCAAATGTAAATGTGGCATACACCTTACAAAAAGTTATGATATTTACGTCAGGATAACAGTGAAAATGATATGAGTGGACTGACCTTATACAGACTCTCTCCATACACCTCATCTGTACTAATGTAAATAAACTTCTCCACCTTTGCCTCAAAAGCTGCTTTCAGTAGCACCCTTGTCCCCTCCACATTCACCATGTGGTATCTGGACGGCCATAAGAAGGACGTCTCTGAAAAGGGGGCACAGAAACATATGGATGAATGTCTTGCTCTATGGGTCACTGAGTGTTGTCAACAATGCCTTTGATTGTTTTGGCATGGTAACAACACAATCTAAACAGTAAAACGTCATTTCTTACCAACATGTGTTTGAGCCGCAAAGTGAAAGACAATGTCGACGCTTTCTGTTGCAAAGATGTGTTTTACCAAGCATGGATTGCATATATCCCCCTGTTAAACAAAAGGGACAAACCATTACACATATTCAAGCTAACAGTCTTTATGATTTGTTATTTTTTTACAATAAACAAAAACATACATAGAACAAAAACAATAAACAACTTAACATTCATACATTTCCAAACATTAATCACACCATACGTACTCAGACCCAAATGTTCCCACCGTAACCACACAATATCTTGTTAGTATCGCTTTTAAGACTCTGCCCCATATGACTTCAAATTGTCTTCTTTTGTTTCTGTTTCTGTTTTTTTCAATGTTTAAATAATAAAGCATTTGATTCTTCCATTCTCTTAACGTTGGAGTATCATTATACTGCCAGTGTTTAAGTAATAGTTTATTCAATATAATTGTCCAACCCATTCGGTATCTCACCGCACCCCTATATGCCATGTCTTGAAATATGCAGAAAGACGGATTAAAAGTAAACTTACATTGTAAAACTTCTGACAACTAGCTTTCCAACTTCACCCATAACTTTTGGACCATAGCACTCCCAGAAGGCTTGAATTATTGAGTCATTGTTAGTTTTACACTTAAGACATAACTCTGCCGTTGTCCTGTAGAATTTGTGAATTTTGTCTCGTATAATACATCGTATACATTAGTTTATACTGGATTAAGCATATATTGTCATCAACTGTAATTTTGTTCATTATGTTTTTCTAAGACATTGTTAGTTCATTAGGCTTTTTTTGTACAAGGTTTTGTATATACACTGCTCAAAAAAATAAAGGGAACACTTAAACAACACAATGTAACTCCAAGTCAATCACACTTCTGTGAAATCAAACTGTCCACTTAGGAAGCAACACTGATTGACAATACATTTCACATGCTGTTGTGCAAATGGAATAGACAACAGGTGGAAATTATAGGCAATTAGCAAGACACCACCAATAAAGGAGTGGTTCTGCAGGTGGTGACCACAGACCACTTCTCAGTTCCTATGCTTCCTGGCTGATGTTTTGGTCACTTTTGAATGCTGGCGGTGCTTTCACTCTAGTGGTAGCATGAGACGAAGTCTACAACTCATACAAGTGGCTCAGGTAGTGCAGCTCATCCAGGATGGCACATCAATGCGAGCTGTGGCAAGAAGGTTTGCTGTGTCTGTCAGCGTAGTGTCCAGAGCATGGAGGCGCTACCAGGAGACAGGCCAGTACATCAGGAGACGTGGAGGAGGCCGTAGGAGGGCAACAACCCAGCAGCAGGACCGCTACCTCCGCCTTTGTGCAAGGAGGAGCAGGAGGAGCACTGCCAGAGCCCTGCAAAATGACCTCCAGCAGGCCAAAAATGTGCATGTGTCTGCTTAAACGGTCAGAAACAGACTCCATGAGGGTGGTATGAGGGCCCGACATCCACAGGTGGGGGTTGTGCTTACAGCCCAACACCGTGCAGGACGTTTGGCATTTGCCAGAGAACACCAAGATTGGCAAATTCGCCACTGGCGCCCTGTGCTCTTCACAGATGAAAGCAGGTTCACACTGAGCGCATGTGACAGACGTGACAGAGTCTGGAGATGCCGTGGAGAACGTTCTGCTGCCTGCAACATCCTCCAGCATGACCGGTTTGGCGGTGGGTCAGTCATGGTATGGGTGGCATTTCTTTGGGGGGCCGCACAGCCCTCCATGTGCTCGCCAGAGGTAGCCTGACTGCCATTAGGTACCGAGATGAGATCCTCAGACCCCTTGTGAGACCATATGCTGGTGCGGTTGGCCCTGGGTTCCTCCTAATGCAAGACAATGCTAGACCTCATGTGGCTGGAGTGTGTCAGCAGTTCCTGCAAGAGGAAGGCATTGATGCTATGGACTGCCCGTTCCCCAGACCTGAATCCAATTGAGCACATCTGGGACATCATGTCTCGCTCCATCCACCAACGCCACGTTGCACCACATACTGTCCAGGAGTTGGCGGATGCTTTAGTCCAGGTCTGGAGATCCCTCAGGAGACCATCTTCCACCTCATCAGGAGCATGCCCAGGCGTTGTAGTGAGGTCATACAGGCACGTGGAGGCCACACACAATACTGAGCCTCATGTTGACTTGTTTTAAGGACATTACATCAAAGTTGGATCAGCCTGTAGTGTGGTTTTCCACTTTAATTTTGAGTGTGACTCCAAATCCAGACCTCCATGGGTTGATACATTTGATTTCCATTGATCATTTTTGTGATTTTGTTGTCAGCACATTCAATTATGTAAAGAAAAAAGTATTTAATAAGAAAATTCCAATCATTCAGATCTAGGATGTGTTATTTTAGTGTTCCCTTTGTGGTTTTGAGCAGTGTATTGCCTTTCATATGAGTATCTTTTCCTGACACAAATAGGATTCCCTCAACATTGCTCTGATGTCCAAAAGCTTTCAGGTCAAAATTTCAAGATATAAAACCTTTAAGTTGCATTTATTTGAAATTGTCTACATTGGTCTGTCCAAAATGTATTTTTAATTCTGTCAAGGAAATAATTGTATTTCCTATTCCTGTGTAATTTATGGTTTCTATGCCTTCAATTTTCCATGTGGGCCAATTTATCAGTGAACTCTGAAAAGCTATCCAAGGATTGTTCCAGAGGGAGTGAAATTGGTTCTTGTAGAATACGTTTCATTTTCTTCCATGTTACAGTGTTGTTAACTATGAAGTTGTTCATGTTCTTAGCTCCATCCTTTGAAAACAGACACTTAAAGAAAATTCTGGGGAAGAGCATGTGCATCTTCAATATGTACCCATTGTTCCTCTTTACTGTGTTTAACAACATGTTGCAAGTAAAAGCCTTGGGTGGCGAGTTGATACCATTCCAAATCTGGAAAGTTAAAAAAACACCCTCAGACTTAGGAAGATGTTAAACTATCATTTTTATTCAGTGGTAATTGCCCATATGAAGTCTGTTATGGCAGAGTATACATTTGTAAATAATGTCTTTGGTGGGTTAATTGGTATATAACTGAAAATACACAGAACAAAAATATATGTATGTAAAATGTTGGTCCCATGTTCCATGAGCTGAAATAAAAGATAAGAGAAATTTTCCATACCCACAAAAAGCTTATTTCTCTCGAATGTTGTGCACACATTTGTTTACATCCCTGTTAGTGAGCATTTCTCCTTTGCCAAGATAATCCACCTGACATGTGTGACATATAAAGAAGCTGATCAAACAGCATGGCATTACATAGGTGCACCTTGTGCTGGAGACAATTAAAGGCCACTCTAAATTGTGCAGTTTTGTCACACAACACAATTCCACAGATGTTGAGGGAGAGTGCAATTGGCAGGCTGACTACGTGAATGTCCACCAGAGCTGTTGCCAGATAATTGAATGTTCATTTCTCTACCGTAAGCCGCCTCCAATGTTGTTTTAGAGAATTTGTCAGTACGTCCAACTGGCCTCAACTGCTGACCACATGTATGGAGTCGTATGGGTGAGTGGTTTGCTGATGTCAACGTTGTGAACAGTGTTCCATGGGTGGCGGTGGGGTTATGGTATGGGCATAAACTCCGAACAACGAACACAATAGCATTTTATTAATGGAAATTTTAATGCACAGAGATACCATGACAAGATCTTGAGGCCCATTATGCCATTCATCCGCCGCCATCACCTCATATTTCTGTATGATCATTTTGATTTTATTTGTACCTTTATTTAACTAAGTCAGTTAGGAACAAATTCTTATGTACAATGTGCCATCCTATGGGACTCCCAAATCACAGTCAGATGTGATACCAGGCCAAAATCAACTATTTGTGAAGATGTGTCATGCTGCATGAGGCAAATGGTGGTCACACCAGATACTAACTGTTTTTTTGATCCACACCCCTAAGGCATCTGTGACCAACAGATTCATATCTGTACTCCCAGTCATGTGAAATCCATAGAGTCGGGTCTAATGAATTCATTTCAATTGACTGATTTCCTTACATGAACTTTAACTCAGCAAACTCTTTGAAATTGTTGCATGTTGCGTTCCTATTTTTGTTCAGTAAAATATAAAAACTTTGGGAGCCATGACATTCCAAAGAGGTTAATCTAACTGTAAGATTTATGGTGAGATTGTTCCATTTAATTAGATATGCTTTCATGTTGTTGAGTAATGGGATAAAGTTAATAACTTTATATATTTGTTGTCACTTATTAAGTATCCTAAGTATTTCATATTTTTTATGGTCCACAAAGGATTGCTGTAGTTCATGAGTTATTACTTTCCTAATTGCCATTATTTCAGTTTTTTTTTCAATGTTAATTTCATATGGGGCGGCAGGGTAGCCTAGTGGTTAGAGAGTTGGACTAGGAACCGGAAGGTTGCAAGTTCAAACCCCCGAGCTGACAAGGTACTAATCTGTCGTTCTGCCCCTGAACAGGCAATTAACCCACTGTTCCTAGGCCGTCATTGAAAATAAGAATTTGTTCTTAACTGACTTGCCTGGTTAAATAAAGGTAAAATAAAAAATATCCTGAGATTTTTGAGTATTCAGAAAATATTTTGAACAAGGGAGACATTGAGATTAAAATATTAGTCAGGTATATCAGAAGATCGTTGGCAAATTAGTATATATTCATGTTTATCAATACGGATACCTGTTACATTTGAGTCCTGTCTAATTATTTCTGCAAGAGGTTCAATTGCCAGTGCAAACAGGAGGGGAGAGAGGACATCCCTGTCTCGTGACACTGGCACTCCATATACAGTGATGTTACATAACAGCAGGACTTAACAGCAGTTCTCTCACCCTGATAAAGGTGTAGTTCTCATTCTCCTCTACAGACTCCAGGTTCCTGAGATTGGAACAGTAGTCCAGCTGTACGGGACCAGGAAACGTTACACAGTCACTCACAGGAAATGACAACTTGGAATTCTACAGTCACATAATGTGGTAGTTAGGCTGTATGGGAAATAAGCTTCACATCGTTTTTTTCCACACATACACCGGATATGTGCAGTGAAATGTGTTGTCAAATCAAATCAAATCTTATTGGTCACATACACATATTTTGCAGATGTTATTGCAGGTGTAGTGAAATGCTTGTGTTCCTCGCTCCAACAGTGCAGTAGTATCTAACTAAATGCTTGTGTTCCTAGCTCCAACAGTGCAGTAGTATCTAACTAAATGCTTGTGTTCCTAGCTCCAACAGTGCAGTAGTATCTAACTAAATGCTTGTGTTCCTAGCTCCAACAGTGCAGTAGTATCTAACTAAATGCTTGTGTTCCTAGCTCCAACAGTGCAGTAGTATAACTAAATGCTTGTGTTCCTAGCTCCAACAGTGCAGTAGTATCTAACTAAATGCTTGTGTTCCTAGCTCCAACAGTGCAGTAGTATCTAACTAAATGCTTGTGTTCCTAGCTCCAACAGTGCAGTAGTATCTAACTAAATGCTTGTGTTCCTAGCTCCAACAGTGCAGTAGTATCTAACTAAATGCTTGTGTTCCTAGCTCTAACAGTGCAGTAGTATCTAACTAAATGCTTGTGTTCCTAGCTCCAACAGTGCAGTAGTATCTAACTAAATGCTTGTGTTCCTAGCTCCAACAGTGCAGTAGTATCTAACTAAATGCTTGTGTTCCTAGCTCCAACAGTGCAGTAGTATCTAACTAAATGCTTGTGTTCCTAGCTCCAACAGTGCAGTAATATCTAACAATACACACAAGTCCAAAAAAGTAGAAGAATGGTATTAAGAAATATAGAAATATTAGGACGAGCAATGTCGGAGTCCGGAGTATAAATATGGACAGCTGGACTACTGTAATTATGGACAGTATATGGATAGAATATGTAGTATATCTGAAGAATACGTAGGTTAGAATAGTTGATGTACAGCAATAGTTGAATAGGATAGACCTAGACTATAATACAGTATATACATATGAAATGGGTAAAACAGAATGTAAACATTATTAAAGTGACCAGTGTTCCATGTCTATGTTACACCTTGGCGGCAAAGGGAACAAGAGGTCCCAGCTTGAACAGGGCTTGAATCTGTCGTTACAGGAAAGCACATTTAGCTCCTACTTACATTGTCAAAGTTGATGATACGCCAATCTGGGTGCCTGTTGACTAGGGAGCAGACAAAATGGGACCCACTGTATTGGGAAAGAGTTACAGATTAAACATGTATAGTATGCAATGAAATCTCATATTTGACATACATTGTAGATTCAACTTGCTTGTTTTCTGTAGTTTAAGTCTTTGTCAGAACACTACTGATTGTCTTTATGATGATGATGATGATTTGCTAACTGTTACTTACATGAAACCTGCCCCTCCAGTCACCAGGACCGTTTTGACAAAGTCCATCCTCGCACAACCTGTTGATGTCTCCTCACAGCTCTTCTCCTGGATCTTCAGTTTTCATTGAAGCCCAAAGGCGCTCGCCTAGTGACATAAATTATGCCTACCTTAGCTAGCTAACTAGCTTACCTGTGCTGGAGTGTGTCTTATTGTTGAGTAAACAAGAGATAATCTCATAAACTATATGCAGGAACTGATTTTAAATGATTGAGGCCATTCTAAAGCGAAGCACATCGACAACACGTTAACGAACAGCTATATTACATTACTCAGATGTTTGTGTTGTCACCAGTTCATGTCAGAAGCAGTTGATACAGTAGAAACCAACATCAGCTAAATGTAATGTGCAACTTTTGCGACAGTCTTTTGTCGCTTTATGGCAATGTTGACACGTATCAGAGGCCTGCGTTGAGTTGGGCCGTTTTAGTGCCCACCCTTTTATCGCTCTCTGATTGGCTTGCAGCTTTGACGTGGGTAGAGGTCCTCTTATGATTAGGTGAAACCTAAATCAATCAAATGTTTCAGTGCAGATGGAACTCACCATTTTTTACGAGATCATTCATTGTTGTCGTACAATAAATCACCTTCTTTATATCTAATTTGATACGTCGCTTTTAGGAGACAATGTATCCGTTAATGTTCACATTTACAGCCTTCTTACTATGCATTCCAGCTACATTTGGAAAAACTGTGTCGGGAGTTTTCAAGAGCGATGCAGCCAGAGAGCAGAATGGACAGTACATCACAAAATTCATGTACAACGGTAGGTGTAGCAGTCTGAAGCTAGCGACAAATTCTGGAGGAAGGCTTGTGTGGATGGATACACATGCACCAAGATGACGTGATGCGTTTTATTATTTGATGTTTTATTTAGGCTATAATTGCAATGCTAATGTACATACGGAAGCAACAGAACATGTGTTCTTAGTCTGGAAAGTGCTAATCTCGTGCATGGTGTTATTGGGTTCAAAGATCAAATCACATAGGCCTATGCAGTGTCTTAATAATAGGTTGGTTCAGTCTTACATTAGACCCATGAGCATCGGCAATGTCATTCTGTTCTCAAGTACAACATGTTGCCAAATGTGATTGAATCAATAGAGCGTCTTCCTTCATCACAGACGGTCTGTATATTCTGTAGTTTCAAATGAAACCAAATCCTCTGAAAGGTGGACTTAGTGTCCTGTCAGATCTCTTCCCTCTTTCTCTCTCTCCTCCACTACTTCCACTACCTCTTCTTCTCTCACACCCTCTCTTGTCTCTCCCTCCCTCTGTCTCTTCCCCAGTGGGTAGGGGTCTGGTGGTGTGCAGGCTGGAGAATGCTACCCTGGCCATGGAGAAGGAGTCCAGACTGCTGCTCTTCCCGGAGACGGAGGACGGCTTTGACATCGACAACCTCAGCTGCCACGACCGCCTCTCCAAGGCACAGCTCTCCAGTGAGTGTGTCTCTGTGACTGTCACGTGTATTGTTGTTTGCATTCATTCAAGTAAACATGCATTCATAAACAAGAGGCATTTGGTTAAGTGGCATAAATACCATCATTTACAGGACATATTCTGAATGTACTTGTAGTATGTTGCATCTCCATATGTAACCGACTGGTTATCAAACCTTGGTTGCCTGCATGACTTAAGGCCACATTAGCCCTCTGAGCGAAAGCCTAGGCCTTGTCTCCCTCCTAACGTTGTTTCCCTCTCTCTGCTCAGTCCGTCTGAGTGAGGAGGAGCACAACCAGAGCATCCCCCACCTTCACTCCCCCACGGCCTGGATGGCGCTGTATGCAGACCGCTACACCTGTGGGGAGGGGGGCATCATCCCTGCCCACGGGGACCTGACCTTCACCATCCTGCTGTTCAACCCTGATTCGGCAGGCAACCCCCTGGAACACTTCAGCGCTGAGGAGGCAGGTCAGTACATGCACACACTTTAATATATGCATTTGGTGCACTGTAAATCGCTTTGGATGAAAGCGTCTGCTAGTCATAACACACAATTTTATACTTTTAAATGTAAGATATGACTAGGGCTCCAGACAGGACTGCACTGAATGCTTGACTGAATGGTTCTTACCCCTGCCCCCCTCTCCCTCCTTCCTACCCCTGTCCCCTTGACCCCCCTCCTTCCTTCCTACCCCTTCCCCCTCTCCCTCCTTCCTACCCCTTCCCCCTCTCCCTCCTTCCTACCCCTGTTCCCTTGACCCCCTGCCCCCCTCCCTGCCCCCCTCCCTGCCCCCTAACCTACCCTCTTTCCTGCCCCCTCTAACCTTCCCTCCTCCCTGCCCCCTAACCCACCCTCCTCGCCCCCTAACCCACCCTCCTCCTTGCCCCCTAACCTGCCCCCCAACCCACCCTCCTCCCTGCCCCCTAACCCACCCTCCTCCCTGCCCCCTAACCCACCCTCCTCCCTGCCCCCGACCCACCGTCCTATCCCTGACCCACCCTCCTACCTACCCCTGCCCCCTGACCCACCCTCCTTCCTACCCCTGACCCACCCTCCTTCCTACCCCTGACCCACCCTCCTTCCTACCCCTGACCCACCCTCCTTCCTACCCCTGACCCACCCTCCTACCTACCCCTGACCCACCCTCCTACCTACCCCTGCCCCCGAACCACCCTCCTTCCTACCCCACCCTCCTACCTTCCCCGTTCCCCCTGACCCACCCTCCTTCCTATCACTGCCCCCTAACCCACCCTCCTACCTACCCCTGGCCCCCTGCCCTCCTCCCTACCCACCTGTCCCACCCTCCTACCAGGCCTGTATAGTTTCTACTGTCTGCTGATCCTGGCCTACTTTGTGGCATCCTGTATCTACATTCAGCCTCTGTGGATGGCCCTGAGAAAGGGTGGGCCCATGCAAACGGTGCTGAAGGTGCTCTCCACAGCCTTGGCCCTACAGGGGATCTCTGCCCTCTTCAACTACATCCACCTGGCCAGGTGAGTGAGACTCAGTCCCAGTCATTATTACAGTCACCTTTCAGCAGCCCTGTTCAGGTTTACATCAGTTACTGTATTACAGGATTATCCTGTATTTCAGGATATTTGGATAAATGAATATCAGTCTTGTTGTATAAAAACACACACCTGTCGCTCTCGTTCCACAGGTATGCCAGGGATGGAGTGGGCATTCCTATCATGGGCAGCTTGGCTGAGTGTGAGTTTTGTATTCTCACTCTGTCGCTCTTGCTTCTTTCTTCGTATTGTCTTTCGTTCTTCCTTTGTGACTGTGCTGACTGTTGCCTGTTGTTGTTCTCCCATGTTGCAGTCTGTGACATGGTATCCCAGGTGTCCATGCTGTACATGCTGCTGAGTCTGTGTGTGGGCTGGACCCTGAGCAAGAACAGGAAGCCCCAGAGCAGACCTCTCCAGTGGGACTCTTCCCCCGCCTCCAAAGCCCTCGCTATGGGAGGGGTCGTCACACAGGTCAGAGCCTCAGCCTATCCATGACCTTTAATCCCTTACCCCAAAATACTAAGCCCTGACCCTCACATTAACTTCCATCTCAATGGATACAGTAGTGCCTACTACTCGCACTAACCTCTACTTTGCTCACACCATCCCCTATCCTGACCAATACTGTAACCCCCTATCCTGACCAATACTGTAACCCCCTATCCTGACCAATACCGTAACCCTCTATCCTGACCAATACCGTAACCCCCTATCCTGACCAATACCGTAACCCTCTATCCTGACCAATACCGTAACCCTCTATCCTGACCAATACTGTAACCCCCTATCCTGACCAATACTGTAACCCTCTATCCTGACCAATACCGTAACCCCCTATCCTGACCAATACCGTAACCCTCTATCCTGACCAATACTGTAAACCCCTATCCTGACCAATACTGTAAACCCCTATCCCGACCAATACTGTAAACCCCTATCCCGACCAATACTGTAAACCCCTATCCCGACCAATACTGTAACCCCTATCCTGACCAATACTGTAAACCCCTATCCTGACCAATACTGTAAACCCCTATCCTGACCAATACTGTAAACCCCTATCCTGACCAATACCGTAACCCCCTATCCTGACCAATACTGTAACCCTCTATCCTGACCAATACCGTAAACCCCCTATCCTGACCAATACCGTAAACCCCTATCCTGACCAATACCCCCTATCCTGACCAATACTGTAACCCCCTATCCTGACCAATACTGTAACCCTCTATCCTGACCAATACTGTAACCCCCTATCCTGACCAATACCGTAACCCCCTATCCTGACCAATACCGTAACCCCCTATCCTGACCAATACCGTAAACCCCTATCCTGACCAATACTGTAAACCCCCTATCCTGACCAATACTGTAAACCCCCTATCCTGACCAATACTGTAAACCCCCTATCCTGACCAATACTGTAAACCCCCTATCCTGACCAATACTGTAAACCCCCTATCCTGACCAATACTGTAAACCCCCTATCCTGACCAATACTGTAAACCCCCTATTAACTCTCAATTTCCCCTTTGGGATCAGTCAATAAATACGCATTCGATACGAATGACCTAAATACCTTTCCACTGACTCCCTGTATGTCACTGCCGGACCACTAGGGGGTGCTACTGCTGTGGGAGCAGTATGAGGAGACGGAGCACCACAGCTACCACGCCCAGCGCAGCATAGCGGGTCTGTTACTCATATCTCTACGTATCATCCTGGCCTTGCTGCTGGCCTCCGTGCTCTACACCATCATCAGCACAGAGAGGAGCGCCCTCAAGAGAGACTTCTACCTCAGCTTCGCCAAGGTAGGTGTAGAAATTGAGGTCAGCCGATTAATTAGAATGGCCGATTAATTAGGGCCGATTTCAAGTTTTCATAACAATCGGAAATCGGTATTTTGGGGCGCCGATTAAAAAAAAAAATATATATAGATATTTTTTTAAACACCTTTATTTAATCTTTATTTAACTAGGCAAGTCAGTTAAGAACACATTCTTATTTTTAATGACGGCCTAGGAACAGTGGGTTAACTGCCTTGTTCAGGGGCAGAAGGACAGATTTTCACCTTGTCAGCTCGGGGGAGCCAATCTTGCAATCTTACAGTTAACTAGTCCAACCCAATAACGACCTGCCTCTCTGTCGTTGCACTCCACAAGGAGTGTTACGCAAATGCAGTAAGCCAAGGTAAGTTGCTAGCTAGCATTAAACTTATCTTATAAAAAAACAATCAATCATAATCACTAGTTAACTACACATGGTTGATGATATGTGTCCTGCGTTGCATATAATCTGACTGAGCATACAAGCATACAAGTATATGCGTCATATTGTGCGTCAAGCATTGCGCTGTTTATGACTTCAAGCCTATCAACTTCCGAGATGAGCCTTGTGTAACCGAAGTGAAATGGCTAGCTAGTTAGCACGCTCTAATTGTCGTTGTGTTGCTGGTTCGAGTCCAGGGAGGAGCGAGGAGAGGGACGGAAGCTATCCTGTTACACTGGCAATACTAAAGTGCCTTTAAGAACATCCAATAGTCAAAGGTTAATGAAATACAAATGGTATAGAGAGGAAATAGTCCTATAATAACTACAACCTAAAACTTCTTACCTGGGAATATTGAAGACTCATGTTAAAAGGAACGACCAGCTTTCATATGTTCTCATGTTCTGAGCAAGGAACTGAAACGTTGGCTTTTTTACATGGCACATATTTTACATGGAACATATTGCACTTTTACTTTCTTCTCCAACACTTTGTTTTTGCATTATTTAAACCAAATTGAACATGTTTCATTATTTACTAGAGGCTAAATTGATTTTATTGATGTATTATATTAAGTTAAAATAAGTCATAAATAAATTCAGTATTGTTATTGTCATTATTACAAATAAATACATTTAAAAAGTCTGCCGATTTAATCGGTATCGGCTTTGAAAAATCATAATCGGTCGACCTCTAGTAGAAATACAACACAGAATAGCTGGTAACCCTTTCCATGTGTTTATAGTGCCATCTACATTGCATTATAATATTGGTTATTCCAGTCTCACTAGTTTGTTTCTCAGGGTTGTTTTATCTGGTTCCTGTGCCACCCTGTGCTGGTTTTACTCTCTGTGGTTTTCAATGAGCATCAGAGAGAAAAGGTGAGAGGATGACACTCATATATATATATATATATATAGTACTGACTCATTCAGAAGGTTTTTGGTGCTGATGTTTCTGTGTCTGTTTGTAGGTTGTGACAATCGGTGTGATTCTATGCCAGGCTATCTCGGTGGTAATCCTCTACCAGCTTTTCCTGTCCCGTAGCTTATACTGGGAAGTATCTTCTCTCTCCTCTGTCTCACTACCCCTCACCATGTCCAGAGGGGGCCGGGGACGCTACTGACCCCGCGTGCAGGGGGAACACTTTCAATGTGAAACACGCCGAGGGCGAAGGGATACACCGTGACACCTGCAGTTAAAGGGACAATACTTCCACTTCTCTCCGCTCACTCACGGCAAAGGTTCCCCCACAGATGGGTGAGGAAAGAGGAGGGTGGGATGAAGAGAAGTAGGAAGTTCACCCACAAATATAGAAGAGAAGAGGAATGATGGCCTGCTCATGTAGCTGGATAGCACACCTATTTAATAGCCTCCCAAACAGGATGAGAGTGAGACCTGGGTTTAAGCGCACATAAAGTATGTATGTAAATGAGACTCATTTGTTAGTATACAACAGATGTGGACACAGGTAACTGCCAAAATAATGGAAACCCTTGAGTAAAATAGGAATCCAAAGTATATTAAAAGCAGGTGCTTCCACACAGGTGTGGTTCCTGGGTTAAGCAATTCACATCCCATCATGCTTAGGGTCATGTATACAAATTCTGTCTGCCATGGCTGTGGCCCTACAGGATGACAATGTCCCCATTAACAGGGCACGGGTGGTCACTGAATGGTTTGATGAGCATGAAAACTATGTAAACCATATGGCCGTCTCAGTCCCCAGATCTCAACCGGGGACGGTGTTTTCCACCATCATCAACAAAACATCAAATGATGGAATTTCTCGTGGAAGAATGATGTCGCTTCCCTCCAATAGAGTTTGAGAATCTATGCCAAGGTTTATTGAAGCTGTTCTGCCTCGTGGCACAACACCCTATTAAGACACTTTATGTTGGTGTTTTCTTTATTTTGGCAGTTACCTGTATGTTATTTACAATTGTAGTATGTATGTGTGAAGTTGTGGTTTACAGTTTTATTTTGAATGTCAAACTTGGGCTGGATTTGATGTCTCTTTTTAATTTTCTGACTGAGTATAAGACTCCCAAAATGTTATAGGTTTATAATAGATTACAATGAAAGGTTACCGATTGTCAAATTCATTGCCGATAAAGATAACCAGGCTCGGACTGAAATACCGTTGATCCATAGAGATATGGATCCATGTTCAGTGTGGTAAATCTCAAACCCATAATTTAGTCTGATCTTAACTCTGTCAGAAATATAAAGTTGGGTCTTTTTTTTTTAAACAGAGTTGCTTCACACTGTTTTACTGCCGTTTCATTCTATTGTCGTCAATTGATTGTTCTTTCTGCGAGGTGCAGGTTTAGGGTGTGCTGAAGCTATTACAGAAATCACATGGAACTCATGGAATCTTTGTGTCATCCCCAGCACTCCAACACTGCAGCTAGTTGCATGTGTGAGAATCGTATTACTATTATTATGTGTACTTATTGAATTATACTTGAATATGAACGCTTGGTATTTTGTCTGACATTGGAGCTAGACATGTGCAATGTTTAAATGTAGCTTTATTTTCTTGCTCAATCGTCGTAAGTGCCTGAGAAGACAATCACTTTGCTAGTAGAGAAGGTACCTGTGTTTGTCTATGAAAAGATGGGTTTCACATTGACATACATGTCCAGTCTGATAGTTAAGTTATGCAGAGATATTGGGGGGGAAATGGTCAACAGAGCAGTGACTGTGTAATGTTCCTATTAAGCATGTTTATAACACTGTTTAAATTCATTACTGTATACTTTTGTAAAATAAGTCGTCCTTCTGTAGCTCAGTTGGTAGAGCATGGCGCTTGTAACGCCAGGGTAGTGGGTTCGATTCCCGGGACCACCCATACGTAGAATGTATGCACACATGACTGTAAGTCGCTTTGGATAAAAGCGTCTGCTAAATGGCATATATTATTATTATTATTATTTATCAGATGCTAATGCAATACAAGAACATGTCTGCAGGGGGCAGCAGTTCTCTTGATCTGTTACAGTAGCTTATGTTGACCAGCGTTTCTCAACCCTGGTCCTACCAATATCCCCAACGGTGAACTTTTGTATTGTAACCCTGGACAAGCACACCTGATTCAACTTGTCAACTAATCATCAAGCCCTCAATTAGTTGAATGAGGTGTGTTTGTCAAGGGCAACAATGAAACGGTCTATTTTTGAGCAAAGACACTGCTGTAGACTACTCTCAACCAATGCAAACTCAAACCATAGAAGTGACTGGTGTCTTTGCTCAAACTGCCTGCATTCTCATTCAACAACTAAATGCATGATAATTCTGGATAATTCAAACATGGAAGGACAAACCACGAAATGTCACAGTTGCTAGGAAATGCCACCACGACGCTCCACCTTGAGTACACAAACAGTTTCCCGCCTCTCCACTTCCACAAATGGATATGAGAGGCTAATATCAAACACTAACATCAGAGCTAAGCCAAGTCAGTCTCACTTCATTTGGGTAGTTGCTTGCAGATATATAATCATCTTTGGTTGGTCATTGGTTTCGGTCCGGCTGCTATTGGTTCCAGTATGTGACACTAAATAGGCCAATATAAATAGTAGCCTACACAACACAGTCAAAGTTGTGGAAACATGCTGTGGAATGTGGTTAAACTAACCCCAGACTTCTAAACAGTGAAAAGGGGAGGAGTCATGTTACTGATGTTTCTCCACTACCTGCCTGTTGTCTTTGGTGGTTTCAGAGTCACTGTAGCTGGTTATAATCCTTGTTTTCTGGATGCTCTTCTTCTTTCACTCATTTTACCTTCATGTTGCAAAAGATCAAGAACATACCATGAACTATGATTGCTGTGTTTACACAGGCAGCCCAATTGGGGGGATTGAGCTGCCTGTGTAAACGCAGCCTATATGGCACTGAACCTTATATGAATTAAACAATTTGAGAATGGTTGGCTATTAGTGACAGTGAGGACAAGGCCAGCAGCAAAGTAGTGCTCACTCCCACACCAGTCCCATACTGCTGTTTAAACCAGCACAGGGGCACCTGGTTACACACATCAGTGGCTCCCTACAGACCAGACCATGGTGTCCATCTTGGGTCTTTTCAGGACACTGGTTACCCACTGGGCTATTTCTGACCTCAGGCACACCAGGACACTGTGGGCTGAGGGGGATGAATACACACAGGACTTATTTTCCTGCAATACCACCATTAACTCCTTTTCTTGTATTATGCAAATAGTCTGACAACAGGAACGTGCTTGGGCTAATACTGTAACATTCATTTGCACCTTTTTTGACTCTACCACAGAAAGTAGTACCAATTCAGGCAGTACAATTCCATTACAGGGGGGACTTTTTTAATAGTGTTCCTTTAGATAAGGGGGTTTCTATGTATTCTATATCTAGGTCAGGTAGAGAGTAGCGTAGCTGGCAGCCTGAAACCACAGGCAAAGATGGACAGTTTCTGTTAATGTATTTGAAATACTTATTTGAATTCAGAGTATTTTGTCATTTGACTTACACTTGGCTGAACTACAATCCAATGTATTTTGTATTTTCAAAATACTGCAATTTGGATTGTCAAAATAAAAAATACTTTTCTATACCATTTTTGCTAGCGGTTCACATTTTGTGGCCCCTCCTTCACCCTGCGTTGGTATCAGAAGTCTAATAGCACGATGGTGTGATACAATTGTCTGCTAAATGAATGAATGTGTTTGTCATCGGCAAGGACTTGGGAGTTTTATTTGGGATTAAAAGAAAGGGAATAGAGCTAAGCACAGGCATAGTCCTAAAGGAAAACCTGGTTGTCTGCTTTCCAACAGACACAGAGACAAATCCACCTTTCAGCAGGACAATAGCCTAAAACGCAAGGCCAAATATACACTGGAGTTACTTACCAAGATGATATTGAATGTTTGAGTGCCCTAGTTACAGTTTTGACTTAAAATCGACTTTAAAATGGCTGTTTAGCAATGGTCAACAACCAATTTGACAGAGCTTGAATATTTTTTTTAAGAATGGGCAAATATTATACAATCCAGGTTTGCAAAGATCTTCGAGACTTACCCAGAAAGCTGTAATTGCTTCCAAAATGAATTCTAACGTGTATTGACTCAGGGGGTTGAATACTTATCTAATGAAAATATATTAGTGTTTTATCTTCCATTTAACTTGTTGTGATTTTTTTTTTTCACTTTGACATGATTATGTAGTGTAAATCATTGACAAAAAAAATGACAATTACATCTATTTTAATCCCACTTTGTAACAACAACATTTTGAAAAAGTCAAGCGGTGTGAATAGTTTAAGGCACTGTACCATACGAATTGTTACATTACATACTAGATTTACGTTTCCTATGTTACGTCTACCCCTGAGTCCATGTTGGAGGACCACCAAGGTTGGACATTTTTGTTCTAGCCCAGCTCAAGCACACCTGATTCACTGGGCTTGAACTTTTGGGGTGGCGTAGGAAACACTTCTTTAGATGTCACATATAAACTATAATGTGTATGTCACAGGTTGAGATCCCCTCCTACAGAGAGAAGTAGATGAAGAGGAACACCCCCACAGAGCAGACCAGCACCAGGCCCATGTTGAGGATGAGTCTGGTTCTGGGGGTCTCCTGGAGCATCTCCTGCAAAAGCCTCTCTTCCTCCTCGGCTGATCTGGGCCGGGTCTTAGCCGGTTCCTCCTTAAACCCACAGAACCACTCTAGAACCCTCACACACCTCCCCTTCTCCCCTCCTACTCCTCCACAGCAGACCACCCAAGGCTTTTCTTGGTCTACTGCCATTCTGGTGCTTGAAAATGTCGGGTGGCCGCCATTTTGGAGATTAGATGGAGCCTCCATATAGGATAAAGCCTCCTCCCCATTATGGAGGTCTTTGGTCGTCTCTTTGTCCATGCAGCCGTTCCCATTGACATGGGTCTTAGTTTGGGGGTTCAGCTTGCTCATCTCCTCATCGCTCTCTATGTTTAGGGTTGTGTTTCTTTGGTGTAGCCCCCAGAAGGTAGTGGTGCGGACCTGCTCTATGCTCGGTGGAGGGGTGCAGAGGCTAACCACCACAGCCACCAGGCCTGAGATCCAGAACAGCCCGGCTGCCACGTACATGAAATGGACGTCCTTGACAAAAGATGGCCGCTCGTCCGGTTCATCGCAGTGTGGCTCTCTGTAGACGAACGCAAGCACCAGTCTCGTGGCGCCCAACGCGAACCCCACTATGCCACCCCAGAACGCACCAGTCTCGTTGCAGCGCCGCCATAGGACACCCAGCAGGAATAGGGCAGCGATGGGCGGGGTCAGGTAATCAGACACTTCCTGGATGTAGTAGAACATCTGGCCTCCCTGCATCTCGATGATGACAGGAACCCAGGCGATGCTGATAACCACCATGAACACCACAAACACACGTCCCACCACCATCAGCTCCCTCGACGACGCCCGCTCCCGCGCCATTTTGTAAATGTCCAAGGTGAAGATGGTGCTGGCGGAGTTGAAAATGGAGTCCAGGTCGCTCATGAGCGCTGCGATCATCACCGCCATCATCAGGCCACGCAGGCCCACCGGCATAACGGACATCACCAGGCGGGGGTAGGCGATGTTAGAACACCCGGCCCTGGATCCACACACTTCCATGCAGTGTTCTGGGCTGATACACGCCAGCTCATCTGCAAAAAGTATGCGGGAGATCATCCCGGGAATGACGATGATGAACATGGGCAGGATCTTGAGGAAGCCGGCCATCAGTGTGGAGCCTTTAGCGTGGGAGATGCTCCGTGCGGCTAGCACCCGCTGGACGATGACCTGGTCGGCACACCAGTACCAGATGGAGGCCGGGGTCTGGCCAAGGAGGAAGCCCGGCCAGGGGAGATCCTTGTCCAGCGGGCCCCTTAGGATGCGCAGGGAGTCGGGCTTGGGCTCCACGTGGCAGGAGGGGATGTAGGTGAAGTTGGAGGACGCTAATATTGCTGTGATGTTTGGTCTGGCTTCCATGTACTTGGTCCGCACCCCTTCCAGGCCACCCACTTTTACCAGGCTAATGGCGGTTAGGCATAGCGCGCCGCCAATCATCAGGAACGCCTGGAGGGTGTCGGTGTAGATGACTGCAACCAGGCCCCCTGTGACGGTCAGCAGCGCGGTCACGGTGATGAGGAGGATGATGGACAGATAGAGGTTCCAGCCCAGTGACTCCTGGATGAAGAGCGCTCCGGAGTACAGGTCCACAGAGAGCTTGGTGAAGATGTAGAGCAGCAGGGAGAGAGCAGCGAAGTAGACCTTGAGCCGTCGGCCGCCGAAGCGCTTGGCCAGGTACTCAGGCATTGTGTAGACCCCAGAGTGGATGTAAACAGGCATGAACACCCAGCCCAGGAGCTGGAGGAGCAGGAGGGCATTGAACTCCCATGCGGCGACTCCAAACCCGCTAGCCGCCCCGGACCCTGCAAGGCCAATGAAATGCTCGCTGCCAATGTTGCTGACGAACAGAGAGGCACCAATCATAGCCCAGTTCATTGATCGGCCAGCCAGGAAGTAACCGCTCACAGTGTTCCGATTGGCTTTCATCATGGCGAAGAAGCCAATGGCAAGAACCAGGATGAAGTACAGCACCACAACAACGATGTCAGCCGCCTCCATGGTGGTGGGAGCCATCTTGGATAATACTTCTAAAGAGAGTTATTGAGGAGTTAGGTGATATGGTTGCTAGTGATATGGTGATATGGTTGCTTTAGTGATCAGTACCCTTTCAATTTAAGTTCCAGTCTTTCAGTTGATTATGAGAGATTCTCAGACACAATGCTTGGATGCTGCAGGTGAGTCTGGTCCAGTTCAGGTCTTGGTGAGGTATTCCCACAGCAAGGCACCCTAAGGGTTGACGGAGAATACTGTAGGTTTGAGGTAGCAGCTCATCTGTATCGATGCTCCTACAATAGAGCATAAAAACACACAACAGATCAGGGTTAGAAAAACCAAAGAAATAGCAGGTAAAGATAAACTGGTTGTGAGTTGTGGCAAGTCTTTTAATTAAGTCGTGGCTGGGTCCTGGCCAGGAACATTGGTTTCGCTGACTTGGTTGGCCACTAAAAAACCTCAAAAGCTATAAAAGGGTCAGAGTGAAAAAGGCATTTGGGAACCACTGATCTATAACACATAGCTAACAGTATAGTAGTACTAGTCTTGTATGAGTTTTGCACAGTTCAATGGGTGCATGCATATTTACCCCTACCAGTCCCACCCTCACGCTTTATAGCTGTGTAAACAGTCATCCAATTTTAACATGCAGTAGCTGGATCTTCTTGTGTCAGATGGATGTACATATTTGTGGTCGTCAGGTTTGACTCAGATTTATGTCAAATAGTTCCATAGGGTGTCGTTTGTTCATCTGGGTTATTTTGAAGAGATGCATGTCACAAAGGGATGGATGTGTCTGAGTTATTGTACGTCCAAATGTGTGCTCCTTCCACAACCAATAGCTCTGGTGTGTTTATGGGACAGTCAAAGCCTCACAGGGCTATGGACATAAGGATGTGTCTGTTACTGACATTCATTCTAAATGTGTCCAGGCAAAGCCTCACAGGGCTATGGACATAAGGATGTGTCTGTTACTGACATTCATTCTAAATGTGTCCAGTCAAAGCCTCGCAGGGCTATGGACATAGGGATGTGTCTGTTACTGACATTCATTCTAAATGTGTCCAGGCAAAGCCTTGCAGGGCTATGGACATAGGGATGTGTCTGTTACTGACATTCATTCTAAATGTGTCCAGGCAAAGCCTCGCAGGGCTATGGACATAGGGATGTGTCTGTTACTGACATTCATTCTAAATGTGTCCAGGCAAAGCCTCGCAGGGCTATGGACATAGGGATGTGTCTGTTACTGACATTCATTCTAAATGTGTCCAGGCAAAGCCTTGCAGGGCTATGGACATAGGGATGTGTCTGTTACTGACATTCATTCTAAATGTGGCCAGGCAAAGCCTTGCAGGGCTATGGACATAGGGATGTGTCTGTTACTGACATTCATTCTAAATGTGTCCAGTCAAAGCCTCGCAGGGCTATGGACATAAGGATGTGTCTGTTACTGACATTCATTCTAAATGTGTCCAGGCAAAGCCTCACAGGGCTATGGACATAGGGATGTGTCTGTTACTGACATTCATTCTAAATGTGTCCAGGCAAAGCCTCGCAGGGCTATGGACATAGGGATGTGTCTGTTACTGACATTCATTCTAAATGTGTCCAGGCAAAGCCTCACAGGGCTATGGACATAGGGATGTGTCTGTTACTGACATTCATTCTAAATGTGTCCAGGCAAAGCCTCACAGGGCTATGGACATAGGGATGTGTCTGTTACTGACATTCATTCTAAATGTGTCCAGTCAAAGCCTCACAGGGCTATGGACATAGGGATGTGTCTGTTACTGACATTCATTCTAAATGTGTCCAGGCAAAGCCTCACAGGGCTATGGACATAGGGATGTGTCTGTTACTGACATTCATTCTAAATGTGTCCAGGCAAAGCCTCACAGGGCTATGGACATAGGGATGTGTCTGTTACTGACATTCATTCTAAATGTGTCCAGTCAAAGCCTCACAGGGCTATGGACATAGGGATGTGTCTGTTACTGACATTCATTCTAAATGTGTCCAGGCAAAGCCTCGCAGGGCTATGGACATAGGGATGTGTCTGTTACTGACATTCATTCTAAATGTGTCCAGGCAAAGCCTCACAGGGCTATGGACATAGGGATGTGTCTGTTACTGACATTCATTCTAAATGTGTCCAGGCAAAGCCTCGCAGGGCTATGGACATAGGGATGTGTCTGTTACTGACATTCATTCTAAATGTGTCCAGGCAAAGCCTCACAGGGCTATGGACATAGGGATGTGTCTGTTACTGACATTCATTCTAAATGTGTCCAGGCAAAGCCTCGCAGGGCTATGGACATAGGGATGTGTCTGTTACTGACATTCATTCTAAATGTGTCCAGTCAAAGCCTCGCAGGGCTATGGACATAGGGATGTGTCTGTTACTGACATTCATTCTAAATGTGTCCAGGCAAAGCCTCGCAGGGCTATGGACATAGGGATGTGTCTGTTACTGACATTCATTCTAAATGTGTCCAGGCAAAGCCTCGCAGGGCTATGGACATAGGGATGTGTCTGTTACTGACATTCATTCTAAATGTGTCCAGGCAAAGCCTCACAGGGCTATGGACATAGGGATGTGTCTGTTACTGACATTCATTCTAAATGTGTCCAGGCAAAGCCTCGCAGGGCTATGGACATAGGGATGTGTCTGTTACTGACATTCATTCTAAATGTGTCCAGGCAAAGCCTTGCAGGGCTATGGACATAGGGATGTGTCTGTTACTGACATTCATTCTAAATGTGTCCAGGCAAAGCCTTGCAGGGCTATGGACATAGGGATGTGTCTGTTACTGACATTCATTCTAAATGTGTCCAGGCAAAGCCTCGCAGGGCTATGGACATAGGGATGTGTCTGTTACTGACATTCATTCTAAATGTGTCCAGGCAAAGCCTCACAGGGCTACCACACCACATTAAATTGGAGGATAACCCCAAGCGAAAGACTTGACAGACAGTAAAGGTGAATAAGTTAAGGACATTTTTGAACAATCACTAATTCTGATCCAAACTTTCCAAAAGTGTCATTAAGGTTAATCTTTCTCTCTGGCTTTATCTGGTGATTCCAGAATTATGATAGACAGAATATATGATTGATTAGCAGTGTTGAGGAGTAGTAAACTACACGTAGTCCTACTAGTAATTTAACTACATTTACTAAATAGTAATTTATATTACTACATAGTAAATGTAGTTTACCACTACCCTCCTGCAAAATGTAGTTGTTGAAACTTAATTCAAATGTCGGTAGGGTTTTCAAATGTTAATTACTTTTGTGCCATGTAACGCTGTAGCTAACTACTGAAGCTACACTACTTTTTAATGAGTGAAGTAGGCAAGAATTTCCTTTTCCTGAATCAGACCTGCCTAATTCTCACTTGAAACAGTTTGTGTTTAATAGTGGGTTCTGACTCAAACTTGGAATAGTGTTAATTATCAGGTATCCTATTGGAATATTGAGTGCTATAGTCTAGGGTCTACACAGGAAGTTAATAATTATCTGTAGGAGGGATGAATATGGTGGAGGCAATTAAACTTGGAATGTATTGAGTAAAGGAAGGGCAATCACATGTGGCAGGCACTGATAAAGATGGAGAGATGTGGTTTAGTGAGGAAGGGGGCCGAGGATATGTCAGGTCACATTAAGGGAGAAGGAACAGTTTATGGCCACATCACTTAATATCCTGCCTAGCAATAAAGATGTCATGTTTAGAGAGAAGGAGGATGTCACCCAAATTGGGGTTTATATACGACCACTGGTGGAACCATGTCTTTGTCTTATGCAGCTGTATGACCCAGTGGGTGAATAAACTTGGTTTGAGCTTTATTAAGCATCCGTGAGTTTTACTAGGTTCATTTAGAACCTAACAATAGGCTAAATTACACATTCTGCAAACATCGGACTCCAGAATGATCTGTTCTTGCAATTTGTATTCTATGACGTTTCAGATATACACATGAGAATTTTTCAAAGTAGTTTGGATGTGGTGAACTACTTTTTCAAAGCAACTTTAGTTAAGAAAACTATATTTTTCTTAAGGGTCTCTTTAGTATAGCTTAACTTATTTGAGTATGAAGTAATTGTTAGCTTGGTAAACTATATTGTCAGAGAAGCTTCCACAACACTTTTGATTAGAAGTGCCCCAAGTCCCATAGACACTGGAACTCATTGGCTGCCTCAGGACACCATGTGGGAGAGATGCTAGCAGGTATCGGAGGCCTTTATTTTCAAGAGGACTTTGATGTATAGTTAGAGTTTCTGGGAGTTTATCTTTTTGAGTGCAAATTTATGTGAAATATTAGCTTTTTCTAACCAGTGTGTGAAACCTATTATTGCACGTGTGCTATTGCAGTGTTTTTCACTATCAAGTGTGAGGAAGCACTCATTAAATGGGTGACAATTACACCTAAGTAGCATTTCTATTGGTTAATTGCCTGGTCCCGTGATATACATTTTATACACTGAACAAAAATATAAAACGTAACATGTAAAGTGTTGGTCCCATGTTTCATGAGCTGAAATAAAAGAACCCAGAAATGTTCCATATGCACAAAAGCTTATTTTTACATTTACATTTAAGTCATTTCTCTCAAATGTGCACAAATTTGTTTACATCCATGTTAGAGAGCATTTCTCCTTTGCCAAAATAATACATCCATCTGACAGGTGTAGTATATCAAGAATCTGATTAAACAGCATGATCATTACACAGGTGCACCTTGTGCCGGGGGACAATAAAAGACCACTATAAAATGTGCAGTTTTGTCACACAACACAATGCCTCTCATGTCTCAACTTGAGGGAGCATTCAATTGGCATGCTGACTGTAGGAATGTCCACCAGAGCTGTTGCCAGATAATTTAATGTAGATTTTTCTACCATAAGCCGCCTCCAACATTGTATTAGAGAATCTGGTAGTATTTCCAACCGGCCGCACAACCGCAGACCACGCGTAACCACCAGCCAGGACCTCCACATCCGGCTTCTTCACCTGCGGGATTGTCTGAGAACAGCCACCCAGACAGCTGATGAAACTGTAGGTTCTGCAAACACTGTCAGAAATCGTCTCAGGGAAGCTCATCTACGTGCTCGTCGTCCTCACCAGGGTCTTGACCAGACCGCAGTTCAGCGTTGTACTGGACTTCAGTGTGCAAATGCTCACCGTTGATCGCTGCTGGAAAAGTGTGCTCTTCATGGATAAATCTCAGTTTCAAATGTACCGGGCAGATAGCGTGTATGGAGACGTGATGGGCGAGTGGTTTGTTGATGTCAACGTTCTGAACAGAGTGGGGTTATGGTATGGGCAGGCATAAGCTACGGACAACGAACACAAATTGCATGTTATCGATGGCAATTTTAATCCACAGAGATACGGCGACGAGATCCTGAGGGCCATTGTCGTGCCATTCAAACAATGCCATTTTTCAGCATTATAATGCGCAGCCATGTCGCAAGGATCTGTATACAATTCCTGGAAGCTGACAATGTCCCTGTTCTTCCATGACCTGAATACTCACCAGACATGTCACCCATTGAGCATGTTTGGGGATGCGTGTTCCAGTTCCCACCAATATCCTGCAACTTCGAACAGCCATTGAAGAGGAGAGGGACAACATTCCACTGGCCATAATCAACAGCCTGATCAACTCTATGCGAAGGAGGTGTGTCACGGTGCATGAGGCAAATAGTGGTCATTCCAGATACTGACTGGTTTTCTGATGCACATCCCTACTGTTTAAGGCATCTGTAACCAACAGATGTATATCTGTATTCAGAGTCATGTGAAATCCATAGATTAGGGCCCAATTTATTTATTTAAATTGACTGATTTCCTTATACACTGCTCAAAAAAAATAAATGGAACACCTAAACAACACAATGTAACTCCAAGTCAATCACACTTCTGTGAAATCAAACTGTCCACTTAGGAAGCAACACTGATTGACAATAAATTTCACATGCTGTTGTGCAAATGGAATAGACAACAGGTGGAAATTATAGGCACCCCCAATAAAGGAGTGGTTCTGCAGGTGGTAACCACAGACCACTTCTCAGTTCCTATGCTTCCTGGCTGATGTTTTGGTCACTTTTGAATGCGGGTGGTGCTTTCACTCTAGTGGTAGCATGAGACTGAGTCTACAACCCACACAAGTGGCTCAGGTAGTGCAGCTCATCCAGGATGGCACATCAATGCGAGCTGTGGCAAGAAGGTTTGCTGTGTCTGTCAGCGTAGTGTCCAGAGCATGGAGGCGCTACCAGGAGACAGGCCAGTACATCAGGAGACGTGGAGGAGGCTGTAGGAGGGCAACAACCCAGCAGCATGACCGCTACCTCCGCCTTTGTGCAAGGAGGAGCAGGAGGAGCACTGCCAGAGCCATGCAAAATGACCTCCAGCAGGCCACAAATGTGCATGTTTCTGCTCAAACGGTCAGAAACAGACTCCATGAGGGTGGTATGAGGGCCCGACGTCCACAGGTGGGGATTGTGCTTACAGCCCAACACCGTGCAGGACGTTTGGCATTTGCCAGAGAACACCAAGATTGGTAAATTCGCCAATGGTGCCCTGTGCTCTTCACAGATGAAAGCAGGTTCACACTGAGCACATGTGACAGACGTGACAGAGTCTGGAGACGCCGTGGAGAACGTTCTGCTGCCTGCAACATCCTCCAGCATGACCGGTTTGGCAGTGGGTCAGTCATGGTGTGGGGTGGCATTTCTTTGGGGGTGCCGCACAGCCCTCCATGTGCTCGCCAGAGGTAGCCTGACTGCCATTAGGTACCGAGATGAGATCCTCACACCCCTTGTGAGACCATATGCTGGTGCGGTTGGCCCTGGGTTCCTCCTAATGCAAGACAATGCTAGACCTCATGTGGCTGGAGTGTGTCAGCAGTTCCTGCAAGAGGAAGGCATTGATGCTATGGACTGGCCCGCCCGTTCCCCAGACCTGAATCCAATTGAGCACATCTGGGACATCATGTCTCGCTCCATCCACCAACGCCACGTTGCACCACAGACTGTCCAGGACTTGGCGGATGCTTTAGTCCAGGTCTGGGAGGCGATCCCTCAGGAGACCATCTGCCACCTCATCAGGAGCATGCCCAGTTGTTGTAGGGAGGTCATACAGGCACGTGGAGGCCACACACACTACTGAGCCTCATTTTGACTTGTTTTAAGGACATTACATCAAAGTTGGATCAGCCTGTAGTGTGGTTTTCCACTTTAATTTTGAGTGTGACTCCAAATCCAGACCTCCATGGGTTGATAAATTTGATTTCCATTGATCATTTGTATGATTTTGTTGTCAGCACATTCAACTATGTAAAGAAAAAAGTATTTAATAAGAATATTTCATTCATTCAGATCTAGGATGTGTTATTTTAGTGTTCCCTTTATTTTTTGAGCAGTAACTCCGTACAATCATTGAAATTGGTGCATGCTGCGTTTATATATTTTCCCTCAGTGTATAATTAAACCCCCTTGTTTATGGACGCGTTCCTCTGCCCAGACGTAGTTGACGCCTGCCAGATAAGTATTTTACGTATCAGCTAACCACATATGTTACGGCAATCTGTCAGTTGGACAGTGGATGACGTGATTGGTTGATGCATGCAACGTCTGAGCAGGTGAACGACACCTTTGGCTGTGTTCGAGAAGATCAAAACCTTAATGTACAGCGCCTTGCAAAAGTATTCATCCCCCTTGCCGTTTTTCCTATTTTGTTGCATTACAACCTGTAATTTAAATTGATTTTTATTTGGATTTCATGTAATGGACAAACACAAAATAGTCCAAATTGGTGAAGTGAAAAAAATAACATGTTTCAAAGAATTCTAAAAAAAAATACAAAAGGGAAAAGTGGTACGTGCATATGTATTCACCCCTTTGCTATGAAGCCCCAAAATAAGATCTGGTGCAACCAATTACCTTCAGAAGTCACATAATTAGTTAAATAAAGTCCACCTGTGTGCAACCTAAGTGTCACATGATCTCGGTATATATATATATATACACACACATACATATATATACACCCCTGAAAGTGTGCAAAACCACTAAAAGCAAGCGGCACCATGAAGATCAAGATGCTCTCAAAAACAGGTCAGGGACAGAGTTGTGGAGAAGTACAGATCAGGGTTGGGTTATAAAAAAATATTCAAAACTTTGAATCAAATCAAATAAAATGTATTTATATAGCCCTTCGTACATCAGCTGACATCTCAAAGTGCTGTACAGAAACCCAGCCTAAAACCCCAAACAGCAAGCAATGCAGGTGTAGAAGCACGGTGGCTAGGAAAAACTCCCTAGAAAGGCCAAAACCTAGGAAGAAACCTAGAGAGGAACCAGGCTATGTGGGGTGGCCAGTCCTCTTCTGGCTGTGCCGGGTGGAGATTATAACAGAACATGGCCAAGATGTTCAAATGTTCATAAATGACCAGCATGGTCCAATAATAATAAGGCAGAACAGTTGAAACTGGAGCAGCAGCACGGCCAGGTGGACTGGGGACAGCAAGGAGTCATCATGTCAGGTAGTCCTGAGGCATGGTCCTAGGGTTCAGGTCCTCCGAACCTTGAACATCCCACGTAGCACCAGTAAATCCATTATTAAAAAATGATAAGAATATGGCACCACAACAAACCTGCCAACAGAGGGCCACCCACAAATTCACAGACCAGGCAAGGAGGACATTAATCAGAGGCAACAAAGAGACCAAAGATAACCCTGAAAGAGCTACAAAGCGCCACAGCGGAGATTGGAGTATATGTCCATAGGACCACTTTCAGCCGTACCATCCACAGAACTGGGCTTATGGAAGAGTGTCCTAAAAAAAGCCATTGCTTTCAGAAAAATAATCAAACACGTTTGGTGTTTGCCAAAAGAACTGTGAGAAACTCCGCAAACATATGGAGGAAGGTACTCTGGTCAGATGAGACTAAAATTTCACTTTTTGGCCATCAAGGACAACACTTTGTCTTGTGCAAACTCAACACCCTGAGAACACCATCCCCACAGTGAAGCATGGTGGTGGCAGCATCATGCTGTAGGGATGTTTTTCATTGGCAGGGACTGGGAAACTGGTCAGAATTGAAGGATGGTGCTAAATACAAGGAAATTCTTGAGGGGAAACCTGTTTCAGTCTTCCAGAAATTTGAGACTGGGATGGAGGATCACCTTCCAGCAGGACAATGACCCTAAGCATACTGCTCAAGCAACACTCAAGTGGTTTAAGGGGAAACATTTAAATGTCTTGGAATGGCTGAGTTAAAGCCCAGACCTCAATCCAATTGAGAATCTGTGGCATGACTTAGATTGCTGAACACCAGCGGAACCCATCCAACTTGATGGAGATGGAGCAGTTTTGCCTTGAAGAATGGCTAGATGTGTCAAGCTTATAGAGACATACCCAAAGAAACTTGCATCTGTAATTGCTGCAAAAGGTGGCTCTACAAAGTATTGACTTTGGGGGGTGAATAGTTATGCACGCTCAAGTTCTCAGTTTTTTTGTCCTATTTCCTGTTTGTTTCACCACAAAATATTTAGCGTCTTCATAGTGGTATGCATGTTGTGTAAATCAAATGACACAAACCCTAAAAAAGTATAAAAAAAGTATAAATTGCAGGGGGGTTGAATACTTTCACAAGCCACTGTATCATGGATAAATTGGGACTGACTGATCTACAAATAATATGAAGTAGTTATTTATGAATAATTATTTTTATCGATCAGTCAGTAGGCAGTCACCTGCAATGTTTAACAAGCCCTATGTGCAGCCGTCCACAGGAAGTGATCCAGTACAGAGGCATGTTGGATCACTGTTTGCTGAAAGCCTATTATGGCAGGCTGATACGATTGGAGAAAGCACATGGTAAGGGCGTGTTCCTCTGCCCAGGCGTTGCTGACGCATGCCAGATCTTATAATGCTTGAATAGATTTGTTTAAAGTATCAGTTAACCACATGGTTGTGTTCCCCTGCTCAGGCATTGCATCCACCAACCAATGGTTGCGTGCCATGTGATTGACTGACAGATTGCTATAACATATGATGTGGTTAGCTGATACATAAAATACCTGTCCAGGCGTTGTAAGATCTGGTATGCGTCAGCAACGCCTGGACAGAGGAACACGCCCTTAGTTAATTACAGCACAAATTTGACCTGTCTTAGCGCTGAAGATGGACACCTGTTTGCTGGGCTGCGTCGCTTCCTGTACCCCTTTTTGTTTGGTTTGGATGATTCTGATTTTAAGAAGCATGGTTTTTAAAGAAAAGTTCATGAGAAAATGTTCATTTCCATATACAATTTAACTGAATAGAGTACCACAGTACAAGTCATAATACCTAGCGGTCAAACAAGGAAATGGTTCCAATCGTTTTTCCAACGAAACACAGCCCTTATTTGAAGTGTTCCTAAAAATGTCCTACGGGTATTATGACACCTCCACTGTGGGGTTCTATAGTGAAACCAAATTGAGAATGTGCCGGAACTGAGAATTTGCTGAAACTGATTGAAAACCTTGCCTTACCATATTTACTTGCAGGATAACCATAAGTGACAGACAGTAAAGATTAATAAGTTAACGAAATGTTTGAACAATAATTTCTTATCCAAACTTTTCACAAGTGTCAATAAGGCTCATCTTTCTCTCTTGCTTTATCTGGTGACTCCAACATTATGATAGAGTATTCATAATGTTTCTCTAAAAACTGGAGAGTAACCTAATGCATGATTGAAGCGCACCAAGGTCCCTAGACACTGGAACACTCCATTAGAACGGTGGAAATTCCATGCGTAAAGTGAGGTGCACTAGCGCACAATCCAAAAGTGGTCACTAGACTAACAGGTTTAAGGTGAACTAACAGGTTTCAACTCATTTTTCAGGTGAATGTGTCACTTTCCACCTTGTGACATTTGGTGTAGCATCAGCTGGGTCCGGGCCACCGAGTGGGCAGTTGTGGAGCAGGGACCATTTTAGTTTCATGGTCTAGTGTTTCTTTGTGCCCTCATAGGTTTTGCAGTCTCTCCCATGGGTGGTTCTGGGTGCAGGTGAGGAAGCCAGTCTCTCCCCTTCTGGTCTGAGAGACACTAACTGGCCTGGGGCATGTCAAGGTGCCTTGTGGGTGAAGGCTAAATTGCTCTAAAGAACTGGTTGGAGGTGTGTGGTCTGGTGATCTGAGGGCAATGTGCCAGCAATAGGACAGGTCAACACCACTATGGGAGCCCTGGCTGCCTCAGGACACCATGTGGTAGAGTTGCTAGCAGGTATTGGAGTCTATTTTTCCATAGGGACTTTGTTGTATAGTTAGAGTTTCAGGGAGTTTATCTTTGAGTGCAATTTGTGTGTGAAATATTTGTCTTTTTTAACCAGTGTGTAAAACCTATTATTGAACATGTACTTTTGCAGAGTTTCACTATCAAGTGTGAGGAAAAGCTCATTTTAAGTGAGTGAGAATGTCACCTGTGACTTATTGGCATGTTTAACCTGAGTAGCATTTTCCATTGGTTAATTGCCTGGTCATGAGCTAAATGATAGTATTTAAAACTATTTTTTCCCAGGCAACTGCCCACAGGAAGTGACGTTATCCCGAGGCATGGTTAAGCATTGTTCGCTGAAAGCGTATTACGACGACAGGCTGATATGTTTGGTGAGAGTACAAATGGAGACTGTGTTGCGAGGTTTGCTACACTGACTAAATCTAGATGGACACCTGACTGATGGGCTTGCTGTGCCCCTTTTTCTTTGCGTTTGATTTCAAAGTAACGATAACATCGAAACCAAATTGAGAATGCGCCAGTACTGAGAATGTGCTGAAACTGATAGAAAAGCATGCCTTACAAAATAATTGTTAGTCAAGTTGGCTGCTTCTAACTTCACGCTGCCTGCTCAACTAAGACCTAGAACCTGTCAATTTCCACGTGACAAACGCACCACTGTTTAGGATTGTTCTACAGTCTGACTCCATAATATAATTATGACATTGCTTGTACTTACCATTTCCAGCAGCCCTTCTGACTAATCTCTCCAACACCGGACTCGCGGCATCAATCACGCTCCTTCCTTGGCAGGTAGATTAGGTGTAATTTTTTTCACAGGTTGCATTCCAAATTTGGTTTGACAGCATAGTGCCACTTCTATGAACACGCCCCCCACAGGGTAGATGCACGCTCTAGCCTCGAGTTTTCGCATAATTGGCGACGGACATTTTAGTCGCTTTCCAACCAATTGGCATTTCCATCAAATTTACTAGTTTATGTAAAGTCTGCTTGACGTGCACGCAAGTAACTTTCGCAGTTAAAGTCCCATTTCCGGAATAAAAAAATAAAAAAAAGTTTAAATAGGTTTCCATTGCATTTAACTCCACTGATGGTTTTGAAACTAAAAATGTTGCTTTATGTAATGAATGTGCGCGCTAGCCAGCAACTCATTCCGACATTTCTTAATTCCTTTTACGTGTGTACTCTTTAGATAGTTCCTAACCTTGCCAGTAAATTAACATAAGCATTTCGCTGCACCCGCTATAACATATTCTAAACCGTCTACTTGACTTAACGTTGATTTGATAAAGTTCTGCAAGCACTTCCTTATACGTCTATATGACTTGGAAGTGTGTTTGTGCACACTCCAGGGGTGCAACACCTTTGGCAATCGATAGTTCCAAAGATGCATGAAATTAAAACACTTTCAGGGGTAGGCTACATCAGATATTATCTTCAGTTAGCCCTGCACATTACATCCTACTTGATTTTTCATAATAGCCCTACCTGCAGCCAACGATGACAAACCAGCCCATGTTGTTGCTCTATTAGTTAATAGTTCTCGTGGAACACCCTCATTCCCTCAAAGGGCTTAATCACTAAACCAAACAGCCTTTTAATTACGTTTGTAATTTAGGCGACGCTCTTATTCAGAACGATTTATAGGAGCAATTAGGTGTAAGTGCCATGCTCAAGGGCACATCAACAGATTTTTCACCTAGTTGGCTCAGGATTATCTGAATAACAGACTGACTGGATACTGTCCACATGTCGTGGACTGTCACCTATGAAACCCCCAGAAGCACTCACTCCCTGAGTGACAGGCATGTAATTAGTAAATATCTTATTAGGCTGCCCATTACGCTGATGTGGACCAGGGATATGGCAGTCATTTTCTGCAAAGACACCATGAATATTGCATTTTTCATCCCTTAAATCACTGCTCGTGGTATAAAGAAGGCTACTTAATTAAAACATACTTTGAAGTATAGCTGTTACTGTAGTTTGACAATCGACTACTTTTTCCACCACTGTACTTAAGTAGGCTACGTTTATTTTACGTTATAGCAGAAGCTCGTATTCAGAGTGTTGATAATAGGATATGTAGAAGGGCGAGCCGGTCAAGGATCGATTCAGACAAGGTGGTAAAATTGTACGACAAGCGACAGTTTATTCAGAGTGAAGATATCTGGTACACGTAAATACGGCTCGCACAGAACAGCAGGAAAAGAGGCCGTTAAGAATCAGTACAGCCCTAATATACGGCACAGAAAGTAGGTTGATTCTGGAAGATCGGATCTTTGGATTGGTTCAGCTGGGGTGTAGTCTGTAGTCTTCCGCCATTGGCTCAGTTGTCTGTCCGTCATCGTAGAATCCTCTTCGGGCATACAGTGTTCGACTAAAAGGGAGATTATGTGTGTAATGTGGGAGCTATCCTGTAGGGGACCCCACAGGCGTTACTGTGAGTTGTAGCCATGTATTTAGCAGTAGGCTGGTCACTTGCATAAGAAATAGCAATTCTTTACAAGAGCAAATAACAGTTAAGTGCCTTGCTCAAGGGTTTACCAACAGATTTTAGACCTACTCATCTCAGGGATTCAAACCAGTAACCTTTCAGTTACTGGTCTAACACTCTTAACCACTAGGCTACCCCTACCTGCCAGATACTTATAACCAGATACTGGGTGACGTTCACTTTCACTTGAGTCATTTTCTATTAATTATGGTATCTTTACTTTTACTCAAGTATGACAATTTGGTACTTTTCCTCCCTGCTAGCCGGGATCCTTGAGACGTCCGTTATCCCTTAACTTAACCATTTAAAATGTAAACTTCAATGGGGTAGGGCCGTTCCATGGATCCCGATAGCACAGACCCTGATAATTGCTGGCTTTGACCAAGACAGCAATTTTCCCTGGAGCTGTGTGTGTACATCGCAGAGATCCATGCAAAAAAATGAATTTGATCAATTCCGTGAATGACAGTTTGATGTGTGTGAGTTTACCTCGTCAAAATAATGCACTTTTGCTTCGATATTAGTAGCAGCTACAAAGTATGAGCCAATTTAGTTGTGTGTCCTCTGCCAAGTGGTCTGGACCTTTATTGCGCTGGAGGCAGAGTCCCGTGGGCTACCAGCAGGGTCGCTGGTTCAATCGAATCCCACGCTGGCTCTTCGCTCTCAATTGCTACAGTTGTACTGTGTAAAGACAGGCTTTACATTGCACCCAAGGGCATTATAATCTGCAAATGCATTGACAAATAAAACCCTGATGATCTCTTTGGAAATCGTATTTCTTTGAGCTTTCTGTCCGTCAAGCATTCTATTTGCTTTATCTTGCAGTTTTCTCATCAGTCTTGGTGATTGTCAGATGGTGATTTTGCAACATTCTATTCTAAATTGCAGATTTACTCAACCAGGGTTAGGGTTGCTATGTAATGAAGGTCTGATGTAGTGTCTAGACACTAGGTGGCAATGTTGCATTTCTAACACTATAAAATGCAGATGTCAAACCTTGAATGTCACTGTATGCATATACTGGTAAATCACTATGAAATGATAACACTGAATGGAGCAGACAGGAAGCACAAACCACAAACAGGAAGATACTATTTTTAACTTAACGCAGTTATTCGGTTAAGGAAGCTAAATGTCTGTGGAATTGATAGAGATCTGTCTTTAAGGTGAAGAATAGTGAGCCAGTTGTTAAAGGTGCTCCAGTCAATAGAAATAGAATACTAGAATGTACATCAACCTTCTTATGATGGTCCAAAGGTCAGCCATGGTTTTCCAGTGCTGTGATAGTGTAAAATAATTAATTTGAATAATGTATCTGCACGGAATGTTTATTAGCTAGCCAGACAATTTGAGGAATGGTTCCGTAAATACTTCAAATTAACTGCCAATATGCCAACATTCCATTCAAACAATGCAGTCAATCCACAGCCATACACTGTCTCAAATCAGTTGATGATAGGACTTACTGATATTGCATCATATAATAGAACTCACAGCTTTCCAAAAAAACACACCTGTTTAGATATTTTAGAGGCTATTTATACACAATGTGTATAAAACCCCTATAAAATACATTCTAATTATATAACAATATTTTAGGTTGACAATTCTATTACACAATTTGATATTTTCTATTTCACCTTTATTTAACCAGTTAGGCAAGTTGTCATTTACAATTGCGACCTGGCCAAGATAAAGCAAAGCAGTTCGACACATACAACGACAGAGTTACACATGGAGTAAAACAAACATACAGTCAATAATACAGTATAAACAAGTGGTAAAGGGAGGTAAAGGCAAAAAAAGGCCAAGGTGGCAAAGTGAATACAATATAGCAAGTAAAACACTGGAATGGTAGATATCACATGCCTTACTTTTATTTTCCTGCATAAGTCAAATCACGATTATGCCTCTACTGCCATTCATTCCAATTAGAATGATTTGTTTTTCTCCCTGACCAATATGGCTGCAGTTTTAACCTCATTCTGAAACTTTTATGACATAGCCTCTAGTAATTTAATAATAGGATCGCTATGCTCCAGTCACTCTCCAGCCCTAACAACTGATTCCAGATCAGAGCTGTTCATTTCACGGCTATTGTCAAGGTAACAGGTCATGTCTCCACTGCAGACAATAGAAATAGAATACCTATGATCTTCTAGAATGGTAGACGATTATAGCTAGAATAGAGTGATTCTAATTGCTACATATGTTTTCCAAACTCTGACAGGCAAAGAAAAAGATCAACCAAAAGGTCACAGAGCTCTAAAGTGCCCAATTGTAACCATGGAGATGAGAATATTTACATTCTACCCTGACCTTTGCCCTATGGGAAAAGTGAAGGAAGAGAAGAAGGAAAGAAAGAACAGAAAAGTTGATTCAACATGGACTGTATTGATTCTCAGTCTGGGAGAGGAAGAGAAAGGCTTTTGACCTGAATGAAGCCAGTCCAGAAGTCATTTCCTACACCGTTAGGAATCTTCTTTAGCCTCGTTTGTGTCACAGACTAGATGATTTTGATAACTGATAGATTTTTAAAAGAGACACAGCCTACAGTACAGTACTGTATTCTTAAGGACAAAGTTCTAAAATGTACAATTAGCTGGGCATTTTAACCATTCATTTGACTTATGTTAAGTCCCTCTGGATAACACAAGTTTATTTAAATAAGGAGCCTGAAACCCATCGTCAATACTAACATCCTAAATCCCTCATCACAATGGCAGCGCTAGACTATAAGATTCTCCAGGATAGGCATTCCTAATGCATGTATGTGGTGAAACAGGAGACTGATGAGATTGGAAAGAACTTTGTCCTCCCTCATTGTTCCTTAAGCCAGGCAGAGTAGTTCTAAAAATGGTGGGGGGGATTGAGTCAGGCAGAGTAGCTGTGTGTGTAACAGAGGCGGGACTGAGGGCGTCTTATTGTCTGGAGACATCTGATCTGTTCACTGACCTAAGGAACATAAAGCTTAGACTCAGCTGTTTTAACAGAGAGAAAGAGACTGCCGTAACCAGAGAGAAATTGAGGGATAGAGAGAGAGAGAGAGAGAATGGGACAAAGAGGGAGGGAGAAAGAGATTACATGAGTTATCGGAGCCACATATCCTGATGGAAGTTCTTTACCCTATAGGTTAACAAACAAAAACAGCCATTAGATTGCAGCACTGAATTATTGAAAGCACATTCCTGGTAGGCATCCATCCACCATATTGCTTTCAATCACCCTGTGTTTCCAGACCAGAACACGAGGGAGAGCAGAGGAGATGAGAGGAAGCCACTTTAGGCTATTAAGATGCAGCCTTTAGGCTCTCGTCTGTCACAGCATCAGATGAGTGGTTGTTGAGGAAAGGAGAAAAGCCAAGGTATCTATGACAGTGGAATGGAATACGACCACAGAGGCAATGCTGTGTGTGTAGGATGTATGGGTATGGGGTCAATTCAATAGTCGGCCATTCTTCACTGAGCCATCCTGAGCATCTATGAGATGCAATGCCAGCAGCTGTATGGCAATGCGAGGGGACCTGACCTAAATAGCCCCATGGGGCTAGCATGCATAACAATGGACTAGATCAGGGTTACCCAAACTCGGTTCTGGGGCCCTCCCTGGGTGCACGTTTAGTTTTTTGACGTAGCACTACACAGCTGATTCAAATAACCAACTCATCAAGCTGGGAGGCCCCAGGGCCGAGTTTTGGAATCCCTAGATTAGATGACCGCAGGCAGGGCCTTAATGTAGGCTGATTGAAGGCTAATAAAGTCTGCTCCGCATTGGCAGAAGTCTCTGTGGCTCCGTCCTGTGTTTATTATAGTGTCTGTATGGCTGTGCTAAATCAACATGAGCAGAGCTAATAGGCATTACAATGTTAGTCACTCAGAAAGATGGCTGTGCCAGCATGGATGGACAAACAGGGTGATGCAGTCAGAGCTGATGGGATATGTGTTCTTTATTAAGGGTTAGAGGTCAGGGGTCAGGGCTACTTAGTGATTAGAAGCATATTGGTGGTTAGAAAGGGTCAGGTTTCAGTCCCCTCTAGAATGATACAACAGACAGCTAAAGGGCTTCAACGTAGCTTCCCGCAGGCTGTGAGCATTCATAGAGCATACATAACAGGTTATGACAGCCGTATGAACGGATCTATAAACAGCCTTAGAAGCACACAAGCAGCCGTAGTGGCAGAGGTTAAATAACTGCAAGATAATAATCAGTGAAGATGTATATGGATTATGGGAGGGAGATATTGAACCAAATGGCCATGTGACTGAAATCCAATCAATTTTCACATCCATGGGTTGTGTTTGTTTGATTGATTTCATTTCTATGAGCCAGGGCCTCCTGAGTGCTGTGACAGTGATGGGTGAGGACACAGAGGAAGTTGGCACAGAGGGACGGTCGCCCTGGAGAACACACACAGCCTTACAAGGACAAAGCATGCGCCTACCAACTCCTAGAGTATGACACTACTGGAGGTGTGTGTGCGCAAGTATTCTGTGTGTATAGTATTGACAGAATATAACTGTGGATAGGGGGAAACTAAACATAGATATAGGTTACGTGTGTATGTGTGTGTGTGTGAAAAAGAGCGTTTGGAGGTGGAGGCAGATCAGATATCACACCCCCAACTTGTTCTCCCCCCCTCTGTAGACAGTTGCCATGGCGAGGCGTTGACGAGTCATCGCCACATTCCGGGGCATGGCTCTCCCCTCTGGACACTCGCCTCCTCTCAAGTTTAACATCTACTCTATGCTGTGTACTCATGCAGTCGCCTCCTGCTGCTGCTGAGGAGCTAGAACAACCAACATACCAGAATCATTCATCTGTACCTCACCGGTGTCAAACTCATTCCATGGAGGGCCTAGTGTCTGCAGGTTTAGTTTTGTTCCTTTTAATTAAGCCAGACAAGGTGAGGGGAGTTCCTTACTAAATTAGTGACCTTATTTCATCAATCAAGTACATGGGAGGAGCAAAAACCCACAGACACTCAGGCCCTCGTTGGAATGAGTTTGACAAGGGATGTACATGGTTTAAGAAGCAGGATTTGATTAGGCTTAAGCATATCACACAATTGACCACATTGCTTAATTCTAGCCAATTGCAATCAGACCGACAGGAGTGTTTACTTAGTTAGCCGGGGGCTAGGAGTCCATTTGGGTGGCCAGGTCCAACTCTGGAGCTGGCCACCCAGGTCTAGAGTTGTTGTAAACTGTTGTTCTGAGCCATCAGGCCCAACCAACAGATCCCAGAGATGATGTCTAATACAGGAACCACCATTGAGGACCAAACAAGGCCTTAAAGGATGTGTGTCCAGACGAAACACACACACACACACACACACATCACCAGAGGGGGAATTGAGGATACAGCACCAATATCTGGGTCAATCTTTTGAAAGCGAGAGGAAGATGGAGAGAGAGAAAGAGGGGAGAGAGAAATAAACATTTAGGGAGTAAAGGAGAGCGAGGGATTAAGAAAAACAGGAGTGAAAAAGATAGAGGGGAAGAAGAGAGAGAACGTGAGAGAAGGTGAGGAAAATAACTCACTGGAGGCTGACAGTTCTAAACATAACACTCATCTGCATTTGTAATTGAAGGAGAGAGAGAGAGACTGTTCCCTGAAGAACGACAAGAGATGGAGGGAAGGAGGGATACAACAAACCAGCTTCAGTCGTGGTACTGTTATAAAACATTTATTCTGGCAGAAATATTTGAAGTTTTTCAGAGGCCTGGAAGCAGAGGCGAATCATAAAAAACCCTGATTGATCGTTACCCAGAGAAACATCGGCACAGAATAAGATATTCATGTCAGATAAAAATCCATATTGGGCTTTACAATCATTTACAAAAAGACTTTGAAATAGATTTCTAATTACAAAAAATAAAATGACAGTAAGGATCTTTAAAAAGAACTTGCAGTGTTTTGTGTTGGTTGTTGTCCTATCGGTCTGTGGTTCTAGACTTTAGGGAGGTTCTTCGAATAGATCTCAGATCAGCTTCTCCAAGTCCAAATCTAAACTAAATAATTACGAGGTTGCACACAGAACAGACCTTGGGTCAGTGCTTAGGGACACCTTTCACCCACACAGTGGGACAGCTCGAAGGCCTGATACCAATACTATAAAATGCATCTCTTTCCTTCAAGTACATGTCTGATCTCATACAGATGTATAGCAGCTGATAGCCAGGGTTCCACTACACATCTTTCACCAATCCAGTCATGTCAGATAAGGAAGGATACAATTTCTAAGTATTTTAACAGGGCCCTGGTTTATTGATTGGCACACAGCAGCTCTTCTCCCGTCGGGGGCGCTAGTGAGTTAAACCAGGTCAGATCCCAGAGCCAAAGCCCCAGTTGGTACCTGGCCAGAACCTAGATACAGCTGGTGCCTCTCACAGGGTTACATCGGCAGTGTGTATACAGGACAGTGTGTGTGTGTGTGTGTAGGGTTGTATGTGTGTGTGCATGAGGAGTGTGATTTTATTTGTAGATGTTGGGGTACATGGCATTGGGTAAGAGGAGTGTGATTTTATTTGTAGATGTTGGGGTACATGGCATTGGGTAAGAGGAGTGTAATTTTATTTGTAGATGTTGGGGTACATGGCATTGGGTAAGAGGAGTGTGTGTTTACAGTTGTTGTGCATGTCAGTATGTTGAGTGTTGGCAGTATATGGAGCATGTGTATCGACAGGGTAGAATTTCAGGGGTGGTAGTTGACATCAGGTACAGGACCATTCTAAAAAGGCCTTCTGGGTCTAGGTTGGGGTAATTAGCAGAGCTGGTCTTTGTCACTGGGCAGAATACTACTAACCCCAGGAACACACACACAACAGCCCTGAGAGCCCCAGCCCCATACAAACACAGCATAGTCCTTTCTATGGACACACAGCTATTGTACTGTACCAGAGACAGGGGAAGAAGACTCCCTAAGGGACTGGGCCCTACTAAACTGGGAGGTGACATGGAGATTGCTTTCAGGAATGGGTTTGTTAACAGTTCTCTCTAATCCTTCTCCATTGCATTCCAGGGGTGTATCTCCATGCTCTGGCTTCCTCGTCCCGTCTTCTTCACTTCATCTGCACTGATGTGAATGAAACGGGTAGGCTTCAAACATTATATTGCTTAGATCCATCCTGTGTTTATTGATCAGTGCAGATGAAGGAGAGGAGACGAGGAAGCCACTTTGGGACTATTCAGCTAGAGCCAGGCATTGGCTGGGAGAGTGTGTGGAGGACTGCAGGTTCCACGCATTAATCCAGTATGCTACCTATATAAACAATGTCTCCCTCTGACTGTGTCAGTCCATATCATACCACTCCTCTCAGTCACCACCACTAGTCCACTCTCTTATTGGCCAGCTTGCTCCTCAACCTGCCCCATATAAACCCTAGGTCCAACATAACATCAATGTCCTTCACAGTGGGGGTAGCACCAGTGTCAGTGTAGGGGCTTACAGCAGGTGAGCTCTGGGTCCTTAAGTGTCTTTCACTCGCCCTCTAGAGGAGAGCCTCTGAGGTCATCAACGTGCACCAGGGAACCTGGCTAGTTGCTGTTGAGTTACTGAAATTACATCTCACCAGGAACAGGGCAGGACAAAACTGGTAAAGCGGCTCTCTTTCCCAGCCTCAAGGTGTGGCAAACCACACAAATAAAGCACACACACACCTCCATTTAAAAGCAGTCTCATTTCAAAAACTAGTGATGAGGACAAACGTAGACAAAGTCCACTAAGGTAGGAATAGTCCAGGGCTGTTTTGTGCAATAACTAACATCAATACGGTCACATAGACAGACTAGATATCCTGCACTCTTCTTTAGCAGTTGATTCAGTTCACTGTTTTTATCCCCTCTACAGCTCCACAGTAAATGTCCTATTGTCTCTCCTCCTCTCCCGTTGGTGCGCTTAAAAGCTCCACGGAGCGCACCCGAAGGGCTGTGATTGGTCAATTGTCTGCCGTTGCCGTGGTAATGTGCCGGCGCGGTAACGTGCGCGTGCTCGTAGTTCATCAGCTGGAGAAGCGGTGGTCGCTCCAGCGGGCCTGTGCTAGTCAATCCATCTCCAGGTCCATGAGTTTGTTGCGTGAGCGGGGTGTGTGTGTGGTGTTGCGGCAGCAGCAGTGGGCACAGATGAAACCCAGGAGGAGAGAGAAGAGCCCCACGGACACAGAGGCTACAGAACCGTACAGCAGAGGCAGCTTCAGAGAGTCCCACACTGGAGGGAGACAGAGACAGACAGACCGAGAGAGAGAGAAAGTGTTAGTTACTGTACACACACACACACACACTGCCCCCCCATCCTTACTCACTGGGGAATCGTACAGTGAGGAACACCCTGGTAGAGGTGAGTTCTGCCCCATGTGTCCAGGCCCCTGTGGAGGCAGACAGGTACCAGGGCGTGGCCTGGCAGTGGTACTCCCCACTGTCGCTGTCCTGGGTGGCGTGGATGTTCAGGGCGTAGGTGTGTGTGTCTGTGCGCTCCAGGGACACGTCACTGCTGGCGTTGCGCGCCTCCTTCTTGACCAGACCGAAGCGGTCCACACTGGCCAGTAGGGTGCCTTTGTTCCCCCCTCTCAGCCGCGTGAGGTACCAACGTACCTCGTAGGACAGGTCATCTGAGCAGAGGGGGGAAGAGGAGAGAATTCTATTAAAACCACTTCATTGGGTTTATGTAATAGAGCTAACATCAGCAGATTGAAACTGTGGATGTAGGGACAGGAAGAGGGGAGACTGGATAGAGCAACAGAAAGACATGGAGGGGAGACTGGCTAGAGAGAGAAGAGAGGGGGAAGGGAATGGGACGGAGAGACAGAATAGAGGGGGAGGAGACTGGATAGAGACACAGAAGAAGTAGAAGGGGGAGGAGAAAATGTTAAGTATTTTATAGAAATCTTTCCCATGTGGTTGAGGCCAAAGGTTTTATCAGTCTATCGCTGAACCTACAGTTAGTGTCTGGTGTTGCCACCGTCTCAATGTTGATCTGTGATGGGAATTCATGGATCTGAAGGAAAACTACATGTGAATAGACATGCTATCACTGAGAGAACATAGAACACATCTTCCATATGGATACATCTGTTTCTCTATCCATGTATTCATACATCTGTGTTTCTGTGCTAGGGGCTCTTAGCAAAGGTCTAAAGAGGAGTAGCTTTAACCGGTCATTAATGTGTCTAAAAGGGACTATCATTACTGTCCCACCCACACACAGATTACACATCAATACTATGTGTGTGTCTCTACAGCCACCTTTAGAGAACATCTCACAGAAAGAGACAAAGAGGGAAGGAACAAGAAGAAAATAAAAAAAAGAGAACGAGAGAGAGGGAGAGAGAGAGAGCGAGCAACGAGAGAGAGAGAGAGGGAGAGAGAGAGAGCGAGCAACGAGAGAGAGAGAGAGAGAGAGAGAGCAACGAGAGAGAGAGAGAGAGAGAGAGAGCAACGAGAGAGAGAGAGAGAGAGAGAGAGCGAGCAACGAGAGAGAGAGAGAGAGAGAGAGAGCGAGCAACGAGAGAGAGAGAGAGAGAGAGAGAGCGAGCAACGAGAGAGAGAGGGAGAGAGAGAGCGAGCAACGAGAGAGAGAGAGAGAGAGCGAGCAACGAGAGAGAGAGAGGGCGAGCAACGAGAGAGAGAGAGCGAGCAACGAGAGAGAGAGAGAGAGAGGGCGAGCAACGAGAGAGAGAGAGAGAGAGGGCGAGCAACGAGAGAGAGAGAGAGAGAGAGGGCGAGCAACGAGAGAGAGAGAGAGAGAGAGCGAGCAACGAGAGAGAGAGAGAGAGAGAGGGCGAGCAACGAGAGAGAGAGAGAGAGAGAGGGCGAGCAACGAGAGAGAGAGAGAGAGAGAGGGGGCGAGCAACGAGAGAGAGAGAGAGAGAGAGAGGGCGAGCAACGAGAGAGAGAGAGAGAGAGAGAGAGCGAGCAACGAGAGAGAGAGAGAGAGAGAGAGAGGGCGAGCAACGAGAGAGAGAGAGAGAGAGAGAGGCGAGCAACGAGAGAGAGAGAGAGAGAGAGAGAGAGGCGAGCAACGAGAGAGAGAGAGAGAGAGAGAGGGCGAGCAACGAGAGAGAGAGAGAGAGAGAGGGCGAGCAACGAGAGAGAGAGAGAGAGAGAGAGAGAGAGAGAGAGAGGGCGAGCAACGAGAGAGAGAGAGAGAGAGGGCGAGCAACGAGAGAGAGAGAGAGGGCGAGCAACGAGAGAGAGGGCGAGCAACGAGAGAGAGAGCGAGCAACGAGAGAGAGGGCGAGCAACGAGAGAGAGAGAGAGAGAGAGGGCGAGCAACGAGAGAGAGAGAGAGAGAGGGCGAGCAACGAGAGAGAGAGAGAGAGAGAGGGCGAGCAGAGAGAACGAGAGAGAGAGAGAGAGAGAGGGCGAGCAACGAGAGAGAGAGGGCAGAGAGGAGAGGGCGAGCAACGAGAGAGAGAGGGCGAGCAACGAGAGAGAGAGAGAGAGGGGCGAGCAACGAGAGAGAGAGAGAGGGCGAGCAGGAGAGAGAACGAGAGAGAGAGAGAGAGAGGGCGAGCAACGAGAGAGAGAGAGGGCGAGCAACGAGAGAGAGAGAGAGAGAGGGGCGAGCAACGAGAGAGAGAGAGAGAGGGGGCGAGCAACGAGAGAGAGAGAGAGGGCGAGCAACGAGAGAGAGAGAGAGAGGCGAGCAACGAGAGAGAGAGAGAGAGGGCGAGCAACGAGAGAGAGAGAGAGAGGGCGAGCAACGAGAGAGAGAGAGAGAGCAACGAGAGAGAGAGAGAGGCGAGCAACGAGAGAGAGAGAGAGCAACGGAGAGAGAGAGGGCGAGCAACGAGAGAGAGAGAGAGAGGGGCGAGCAACGAGAGAGAGAGAGAGAGGGCGAGCAACGAGAGAGAGAGAGAGAGGGCGAGCAACGAGAGAGAGAGAGAGAGGGCGAGCAACGAGAGAGAGAGAGAGAGGGCGAGCAACGAGAGAGAGAGAGGAGGGCGAGCAACGAGAGAGAGAGAGGGCGAGCAACGAGAGAGAGAACGAGCAACGAGAGAGAGAGAGGGCGAGCAACGAGAGAGAGAGAGAGGGCGAGCAACGAGAGAGAGAGAGAGAGAGGGCGAGCAACGAGAGAGAGAGAGAGAGGGGCGAGCAACGAGAGAGAGAGAGAGAGAGAGCGAGCAACGAGAGAGAGAGAGAGAGAGGGCGAGCAACGAGAGAGAGAGGGCGAGCAACGAGAGAGAGAGGCGAGCAACGAGAGAGAGAGAGGCGAGAACGAGAGAGAGCGAGCAACGAGAGAGAGAGAGAGAGGGCGAGCAACGAGAGAGAGAGAGAGAGGGCGAGCAACGAGAGAGAGAGAGAGGCGAGCAACGAGAGAGAGAGAGGGGCGAGAGAGAGAGAGAGAGGGCGAGCAACGAGAGAGAGAGAACGAGAGGAGAGAGAGAGGGCGAGCAGAGAGAGAGAGAGGGCGAGCAACGAGAGAGAGGGCGAGCAACGAGAGAGAGAGAGGGCGAGCAACGAGAGAGAGAGAGAGAGAGGGCGAGCAACGAGAGAGAGAGAGAGAGAGAGGGGCGAGCAACGAGAGAGAGAGAGAGGGCGAGCAACGAGAGAGAGAGGGCGAGCAACGAGAGAGAGAGAGCGAGCAACGAGAGAGAGAGAGAGAGGGCGAGCAACGAGAGAGAGAGAGAGAGGGCGAGCAACGAGAGAGAGAGAGGGGCGAGCAACGAGAGAGAGAGAGAGGGCGAGCAACGAGAGAGAGAGAGAGAGGGCGAGCAACGAGAGAGAGAGAGAGGGCGAGCAACGAGAGAGAGAGGGCGAGCAACGAGAGAGAGAGAGAGAGGGCGAGCAACGAGAGAGAGAGAGAGAGGGCGAGCAACGAGAGAGAGGGCGAGCAACGAGAGAGAGAGAGAGGGCGAGCAACGAGAGAGAGAGAGGGCGAGCAACGAGAGAGAGAGAGAGAGAGAGGGCGAGCAACGAGAGAGAGAGAGAGAGAGAGGGCGAGCAACGAGAGAGAGAGAGGGGCGAGAACGAGAGAGAGAGAGAGGGCGAGCAACGAGAGAGAGAGAGAGAGGGCGAGCAACGAGAGAGAGAGAGAGAGGGCGAGCAACGAGAGAGAGAGAGAGAGGGCGAGCAACGAGAGAGAGAGAGAGAGGGCGAGCAACGAGAGAGAGAGAGAGAGAGGCGAGCAACGAGAGAGAGAGAGGGCGAGCAACGAGAGAGAGAGAGCGAGCAACGAGAGAGAGGGAGAGAGAGAGGGCGAGCAACGAGAGAGAGAGAGGGCGAGAGAGAGAGAGAGAGAGAGAGCGAGCAACGAGAGAGAGGGAGAGAGAGAGAGCGAGCAACGAGAGAGAGAGGAGAGAGAGAGAGCGAGCAACGAGAGAGAGGGAGAGAGAGAGAGCGAGCAACGAGAGAGAGGGAGAGAGAGAGAGCGAGCAACGAGAGAGAGGAGAGAGAGAGAGCGAGCAACGAGAGAGAGGGAGAGAGAGAGAGCGAGCAACGAGAGAGAGGGAGAGAGAGAGAGCGAGCAACGAGAGAGAGGGAGAGAGAGAGAGCGAGCAACGAGAGAGAGGGAGAGAGAGAGAGCGAGCAACGAGAGAGAGGGAGAGAGAGAGAGCGAGCAACGAGAGAGAGGGAGAGAGAGAGAGCGAGCAACGAGAGAGAGGGAGAGAGAGAGAGCGAGCAACGAGAGAGAGGGAGAGAGAGAGCGAGCGAGCAACGAGAGAGAGGGAGAGAGAGAGCGAGCGAGCAACGAGAGAGAGGGAGAGAGAGAGCGAGCGAGCAACGAGAGAGAGAGAGAGAGAGAGCGAGCGAGCAAAGAGAGAGAGGGAGAGAGAGAGCGAGCGAGCAACGAGAGAGAGGGAGAGAGAGAGAGCGAGCAACGAGAGAGGGAGAGAGAGAGAGAGCGAGCAACGAGAGAGAGGGAGAGAGAGAGCGAGCAACGAGAGAGGGGAGAGAGAGAGAGCGAGCAACGAGAGAGAGGGAGAGAGAGAGAGCGAGCAACGAGAGAGAGGGAGAGAGAGAGAGCGAGCAACGAGAGAGAGGGAGAGAGAGAGAGCGAGCAACGAGAGAGAGGGAGAGAGAGAGAGCGAGCAACGAGAGAGAGGGAGAGAGAGAGAGCGAGCAACGAGAGAGAGGGAGAGAGAGAGAGCGAGCAACGAGAGAGAGGGAGAGAGAGAGAGCGAGCAACGAGAGAGAGGGAGAGAGAGAGAGCGAGCAACGAGAGAGAGGGGAGAGAGAGAGCGAGCAACGAGAGAGAGGGAGAGAGAGAGAGCGAGCAACGAGAGAGGGAGAGAGAGAGAGCGAGCAACGAGAGAGAGGGAGAGAGAGAGAGCGAGCAACGAGAGAGAGGGAGAGAGAGAGAGAGCGAGCAACGAGAGAGAGGGAGAGAGAGAGAGCGAGCAACGAGAGAGAGGGAGAGAGAGAGAGCGAGCAACGAGAGAGAGGGAGAGAGAGAGAGCGAGCAACGAGAGAGAGGGAGAGAGAGAGAGCGAGCAACGAGAGAGAGGGAGAGAGAGAGAGCGAGCAACGAGAGAGAGGGAGAGAGAGAGAGCGAGCAACGAGAGAGAGGGAGAGAGAGAGAGCGAGCAACGAGAGAGAGGAGAGAGAGAGAGCGAGCAACGAGAGAGAGGGAGAGAGAGAGAGCGAGCAACGAGAGAGAGGGAGAGAGAGAGAGCGAGCAACGAGAGAGAGGAGAGAGAGAGAGCGAGCAACGAGAGAGAGGGAGAGAGAGAGAGCGAGCAACGAGAGAGAGGGAGAGAGAGAGAGCGAGCAACGAGAGAGAGGGAGAGAGAGAGAGCGAGCAACGAGAGAGAGGGAGAGAGAGAGAGCGAGCAACGAGAGAGAGGGAGAGAGAGAGAGCGAGCAACGAGAGAGAGGGAGAGAGAGAGAGCGAGCAACGAGAGAGAGGGAGAGAGAGAGAGCGAGCAACGAGAGAGAGGGAGAGAGAGAGAGCGAGCAACGAGAGAGAGGGAGAGAGAGAGAGCGAGCAACGAGAGAGAGGGAGAGAGAGAGCGCGAGCAACGAGAGAGAGGGAGAGAGAGAGCGAGCAACGAGAGAGAGAGGGAGAGAGAGCGAGCAACGAGAGAGAGGGAGAGAGAGAGCGAGCAACGAGAGAGAGGGAGAGAGAGAGCGAGCAACGAGAGAGAGGGAGAGAGAGAGCGAGCAACGAGAGAGAGGAGAGAGAGAGCGAGCAACGAGAGAGAGGGAGAGAGAGAGCGAGCAACGAGAGAGAGGGAGAGAGAGAGCGAGCAACGAGAGAGAGGGAGAGAGAGAGCGAGCAACATTTACATTTAAGTCATTTAGCAGACGCTCTTATCCAGAGCAACGAGAGAGAGGGAGAGAGAGAGCGAGCAACGAGAGAGAGAGAGAGCAACGAGAGAGAGGGAGAGAGAGAGCGAGCAACGAGAGAGAGGGAGAGAGAGAGCGAGCAACGAGAGAGAGGGAGAGAGAGAGCGAGCAACGAGAGAGAGGGAGAGAGAGAGCGAGCAACGAGAGAGAGGGAGAGAGAGAGCGAGCAACGAGAGAGAGGGAGAGAGAGAGCGAGCAACGAGAGAGAGGGAGAGAGAGAGCGAGCAACGAGAGAGAGGGAGAGAGAGAGCGAGCAACGAGAGAGAGGGAGAGAGAGAGCGAGCAACGAGAGAGAGGGAGAGAGAGAGCGAGCAACGAGAGAGAGGGAGAGAGAGAGCGAGCAACGAGAGAGAGGGAGAGAGAGAGCGAGCAACGAGAGAGAGGGGAGAGAGAGAGCGAGCAACGAGAGAGAGGGAGAGAGCGAGCGAGCAACGAGAGAGAGGGAGAGAGAGAGCGAGCGAGCAACGAGAGAGAGGGAGAGAGAGAGCGAGCGAGCAACGAGAGAGAGGGAGAGAGAGAGCGAGCGAGCAACGAGAGAGAGGGAGAGAGAGAGCGAGCGAGCAACGAGAGAGAGGGAGAGAGAGAGCGAGCGAGCAACGAGAGAGAGGGAGAGAGAGAGCGAGCGAGCAACGAGAGAGAGGGAGAGAGAGAGCGAGCAACGAGAGAGAGGGAGAGCGAGCCGGAGAGCAACGAGCGAGCGAGAAACGAGAGAGAGCGAGAAACGAGAGAGAGCGAGAAACGAGAGAGGGCAAGAAACGAGAGAGGGCAAGAAACGAGAGAGGGCAGTGCCAGTGATCCAGAATGTGGTATGACTTCTTCAGTCAGATTTGCTATCCTGTCCAGCAGCCTCTAATGACTGGACATCTTAACCACCAATACAGAGTTCTCTCCACTGGAGAGTTGGAAGTACAAATAAATAATTAGGTACTATGGGGTGAATACTAACTTTAAGTAACATTTTCACTTCGCATCAATGTGTGACTAACTGCTAATACAAGGCCTACTTAGTAAAAAATATGAAGATGCTGATGGTAATGATGATGATGATGATGAATAAGATGGGGAAAGGCAGGAAGGGACACGACTATATTTATAGAGATGGAACGGAGGGCACAGCGACCCCTCGTTTCCACAACCTCGGTGTCCGGATTCAAGAGGTGACTGGATGTGACACGAGCCTAAATGTAGAGGGCCGCTGGACTAACGGACCAATCAGGCCAATTCCTGCAGACCTAATTGAGGACTGGTCAGTGGACGTTAGTCTTAAAGAGATAGTTTGGTAGCTGGGCTGTTGTCAGTCGTAACCCTTTTCACTCCTAGAATTGGGACTGTATGGATAGGGCCAAATTGAAATGTTTTTAACAGAAGAAATACGAAAAATAATATGCATAACCAATGAAAAGGGAACAGTTTGGAGATTAAGGGGAAATTATCTGGCCAAAAGGTGAGAACACAATAGTTCACCTGACAAGACTGAATCCAAACATTATACTGTCATGGCCAAAAGTTTTGAGAATGACACAAATATTAATTTCCACAAATTTTGCTGCTTCAGTGTCTTTAGATATTATTGTCAGATGTTACTATGGAATAGTGAAGTATAATTACAAGCATTTCATAATGGCCAACGGCTTTTATTGACAATTACATTAAGTTGATGCAAAGAGTCAATATTTGCAGTGTTGGCCCTTCTTTTTCAAGACCTCTGCAATCCGCCCTGGCATGCTGTCAATTAACTTCTGGGCCACATCCTCATGGCAGCCCATTCTTGCATAATCAATGCTTGGAGTTTGTCAGAATTCGTGGGTTTTTGTTTGTCCACCCGCCTCTTGATGAGGATTGACCACAAGTTCTCAATGGGATTAAGGTCTGGGGAGTTTCCTGGCCATGGACCTAAAATATTGATGTTTTGTTCCCCGAGCCACTTAGTTAGTTATCACTTTTGCCTTATGGCAAGGTGCTCCATCATGCTGGAAAAGGCATTGTTCGTCACCAAACTGTTCCTGGATATTTGGGAGAAGTTGCTCTCGGAGGATGTGTTGGTACCATTCTTTATTCATGGCTGTGTTCGCAGGCAAAATTGTGAGAGCCCACTCCCTTGGCTGAGAAGCAACCCCACACATGGTCTCAGGATGCTTTACTGTTGGCATGACACAGGACTGATGATAGCGCTCACCTTGTCTTCTCCGGACAAGCTCTTTTCCGGATGCCCCAAACAATCGGAAAGGGGATTCACCAGAGAAAATGACTTTACCCCAATCCTCAGTAGTCCAATACCTGTTGCAGAATATCAGTCTGTCCCTGATGTTTTCCCTGGAGAGAAGTGGCTTTTTTGCTGCCCTTCTTGACACCAGGCCATCCTCTAAAAGTCTTCGCCTCACTGTGTGTGCAGATTAACTCACACCTCCCTGCTGCCATTCCTGAGCAAGCTCTGTCCTGGTGGTGCCCCGATCCCGCAGCTGAATCAACTTTAGGAGACGGTCCTGGCGCTTGCTGGACTTTCTTGGGCGACCTGAAGCCTTCTTCACAATAATTGAGCCACTCTCCTTGAAGTTCTTGATTATCTGATAAATGGTTGATTTAGGTGCAATCTTACTGGCAGCAATATCCTTGCCTGTGAAGCCCTTTTTGTGCAAAACAATGATGATGGCAGTTGTGTGACAGAGGAAGAACAATGATTCCAAGCACCTCCCTCCTTTTGAAGCTTCCAGTCTGTTATTCGAACTCAATCACCATGACAATGTGATCTCCAGCCTTGTCCTGGTCAACGCTCACACCTGTGTTAACGAGAGAATCACTGACATGATGTCAGCTGGTCCTTTTGTGGCAGGGCTGAAATGCAGTAGAAATGTTTTTTGGGGATTCAATTCATTTGCATCTGATCACTCTTCATAAGATTCTGGAGTATATGCAAATTGGCATCATACAAACTGAGGCAGCAAACTTTGTGAAAATTAATGTGTCATTCTCAACTTTAGGTCACGACTGTACACTTCACTTTATGTGCATTTTACATTTACAGTACTTTTTGCAGGGTTTCTCATAATGAAAATCTAAAAATACTCTGGATACATTCAGTAACATAGAAAATGGTTGCTTAAATGTGAAGAGGTCCATGATAAGGCGTTGCTCTGCCTTCTTGACATCTCAGTCGAGGGAAAGTGTCAGTAACATGCATGTCAATCAAAAAACAGCCCATTATAAATCTCAACGTGGTTCAGGTGTGCATCGTTTGAATGCCTGTTCGGCCGCCAACATTAGTAGTTCCATGCGTGTTCGGCTGCCAACATTAGTAGTTCCATGCGTGTTCGGCTGCCAACATTAGTAGTTCCATGCGTGTCCGGCTGCCAACATTAGTAGTTCCATGCGTGTTCGGCTGCCAACATTATTAGTTCCATGCGTGTCCGGCTGCCAACATTAGTAGTTCCATGCGTGTCCGGCCGCCAACATTAGTAGTTCCATGCGTGTTCGGCTGCCAACATTAGTAGTTCCATGCGTGTCCGGCTGCCAACATTAGTAGTTCCATGCGTGTTCGGCTGCCAACATTAGTAGTTCCATGCGTGTTCGGCTGCCAACATTAGTAGTTCCATGCGTGTTCGGCTGCCAACATTAGTAGTTCCATGCGTGTTCGGCTGCCAACATTAGTAGTTCCATGCGTGTTCGGCTGCCAACATTAGTAGTTCCATGCGTGTTCGGCTGCCAACATTAGTAGTTCCATGCGTGTTCGGCTGCCAACATTAGTAGTTCCATGCGTGTTCGGCTGCCAACATTAGTAGTTCCATGCGTGTTCGGCTGCCAACATTAGTAGTTCCATGCGTGTTCGGCTGCCAACATTAGTAGTTCCATGCGTGTTCGGCTGCAACTGTTCTGAACAGAATGAGCCTATTTCTCGTATTGTGAAGAACAATCCAGGGTATAACATGTCATCTTGTCATTTTACACCAAAAATAGCAAATAAACATTGATACTGTAAATAAATACATTTTAAAATATGGAAATGTGAAGTACACATTATGACATCAAACCGGTATTATAATCCTCAACGTCTCATCTTTCAGAACACACGGACTCCTCTAGATTTACAGCATTCCCCTCGCTCAGATTACAAACTAAATTACTAAAGTAGCCAAAATCATCTGCGACGAGTTACAGGTGCTGAGACTAGTAGTTTTAAAAAGTAGTAGTGGTAGTACGTTGCTAGGTAACAATGTAAACAATGCCACTTTATATGAACGGGACCATATGTATGTTGTCTCATATCATGGGCAGGAGAGGCTCTAACAATGGGAACTCTAACCCACCAGTCATATAAACACATTTAGAACATCTGCCAGTTGAAACTCATACAACGCTGTAAAGCAGACAGCTTGAGCTCTGACGTCATATACAGCATGTTACTGTACAGCCCCTGCATTCCAATTGAGGTGCTCATTAATGACCAAATCTGCCATTTTCAACCAGTATATGGGATGACAGGGGCTGTGAGTGTAAAGGGTTAATAGTTTGGTAGCTGGGCCTTTTATATTGAATAGTAAGCAGTGTTTCTATGAAGCCACTTAGTTCCCATCTGAAAGGATCTCCTAAGTTAGAAAGCTTCATAAAGCTGCCGTTTGCCTCCTTTGACATGGAATACAATTATAACAAAGGACAGGAAGAGAGAACATGAAGATATTTAAATAACATCCCTGGAGTTGTATGAACACCCATTACACTATCCAAATAGAAGATATCTAAAGGGGAATTAAGGTGACCCACCACACCTTAGAGAAACAAAAAAAAGGTACCTGCCAAGACCCCCTGTACCAGGCCCTGCAGATAACATTCTCTCACGTACATGCACACGTGCCTGCGAACACACACACACACACACACACACACACACACACACACACACACACACCCCAGCTGTTTCAGTGGACTGTAATTCCTTGAATACACTGCTCTTTGAACCACATGCGTTGCAACAATAACCGAGACGGCATAACAAATACATTATCACCAGTGTTCCCATTAACAAGCTTGATCCCCACCACAACACAACAATGTAAGATTCCTCCCACTGGCCCCTTTATCCTCCCCTCCACCTCCATCCTCCCCTCCACCTCATCAACACCAGGATCCGCTAAGGAGAAATAAAAGTAGATTGTCTTCACATCGAAATGAACTGAATAAAATACATTTGATTGGTTCATTCCATGTATTGATCCCCAGAGGGGAGAGTTAGTTAGTTTTGCCAGCAGCAGCAGAAGGTAAAGACCAATAGTGGTAGAGACACTACAGGCATCCAGAACACAGAACTCAACAGGGATACTGCCACTGATGTCTGATAGAACAAAGTCTATTACACGTGGGCCATAAAGCGCTGCTACAACACAGCACACAGGAATACTAAACACGGCATGGACCTCGTAGAATCACAATGAGCAGAACGGTCATTCCAATTACGAGCAATGGGCCATGACCGATGGGCAGCGGCCATTTTGGGTGTCTCATTTGGAATTGACGCTAACAAGTCATGACGTCGCGTAAATTCTATTGTGTCGCCAATATTTGGTTGGAATGTGAAAAATGTTGTAATTCTTAGTTATGGGCTGATCTAAAGAGACATATTGTGCAGTAGGGTGCCATTTCACACACAATGTCTGTTCTGTTACCCCTTCTATTTATATGCTCAAGCCGTCCTCCCCTTTATTACCAGAAGGACTTAATGGCCTGAGTCTCTCTTTCCCCGCACCAGTGAGTTAGACCGTTCTCTCTTCACCAGTCCTTTTGGAGGTCTCTCCAGTCTCCTCTTCTCCCTGTGAGGGGGAAATGGACCATGGAATATAACTAATTAATTACTGGCTGTAGAGGAGAGAAGAGAACAGGTTTAGCTGGCTAGTTTGATTCTGTGGGGCAGGCTAGGAGAGAACAGGTTTAGCAGGCTAGTTTGATTCTGTGGGACAGGCTAGGAGAGAACAGGTTTAGCAGGCTAGTTTGATTCTGTGGGGCAGGCTAGGAGAGAACAGGTTTAGCAGGCTAGTTTGATTCTGTGGGGCAGGCTAGGAGAGAACAGGTTTAGCAGGCTAGTTTGATTCTGTGGGGCAGGCTAGGAGAGAACAGGTTTAGCAGGCTAGTTTGATTCTGTGGGGCAGGCTAGGAGAGAACAGGTTTAGCAGGCTAGTTTGATTCTGTGGGGCAGGCTAGGAGAGAACAGGTTTAGCAGGCTAGTTTGATTCTGTGGGGTAGGCTAGGAGAGGAGACTAGAGACTCAGTGAACTGCTCTAGTCGTAAAGGATGGTTCAATCCTAGTCAGACGTTTATATGCTTCTTTAGTGGGTTTACATTTTTTATTTATTTAACTAGGCAAGTCAGTTAAGAACACATTTTTGTTTACAATGACGGCCTACCCCGGTCAAAACCGGACGACGCTGGGCCAATTGTGAGCTGCTCTATGGGACTACCAATCACGACTGGATGTGATGCGGTACTGGACAGAGTCCATATTCCACTCCATTCAAAGAAAATTAAAACCAATAAACTATTTTATGTTCCATCTTCCTCTTGATCTTAATTTAACCTCCTGTTGTCCTTTTTATGTTATGTCCTCTCATGGCAGCAACTGGCACAAGCAGGGACAACGTCTTCAGTGTCTCCCCTAAGGAAACAGACTCCATACTCTGGGTACAGAGACAGGGTACAGAGACAGGGTACAGAGACAGGGTACAGAGACACAACAGCATCTGAGAAAAACAGCTGTTGCTTGTCAGCTGCAACTGCTACCAAACAAACAAACACTTAACTCTGCTCTTTGATGACAACATCCTCGTGTCCCAACCACTCACACACACTATACCTTTGCTGTGCATTCCTCACGTTGTGAACATCTGATGTCTCCCGTTAGCCTTGGTCAGCAGGCATCAGCACGCCAGGCCAACAGCTAGCTAGCTTTCTCAACCACATCAGTTCACAAGTGCAACATTCCCACCAACACACGTGCAGTCTGTCGGTCTCACACAATCACCACACCGGCTGCGTCCTAACGGTCTAATATACATGTATTTCCTTGATGTCCACTAATCTGAAAGGACATGATGGATTAAAAAAAATATTGGTGTGTTATATCAGCTGGGAAGGGAAACAAGGAAAGGTGGCTGTTTGTGTCATCTTGTGGTCTCTGTGATGCAAGGTCTTGTGGGTAGGTCCATTCCAGTGCTGCATAGGAATGTGATTCTCCTGCTCAGGCTTGTTCCTGCACTGTAAGTGTTGTATATAGAGTATCACTGTGGATTACTCAACACTTACACCAAACCATCAGTCTTTTAAGGTACTATCCAGTCACTCTCCTTTCTATAGAGCAGTGGTTCACAAACTTTTTATAGTCCCGCACCCCCTCTAGCACCAGGGTCAGCACACTGTTTTTGCCATCATTGGAAGCCTGCCACACACACTATACATTTACTAAACATAAGAATGAGTGAGTTTGTCAAAAACCCAGCTCGTGGGAAGTGACAAAGAGCTCTTATAGGACCAGGGCACAAATAATAATCAACCATTTTTCTCTTTATTTAACCATCTTACATATAAAATCTTAAGTCATCGAAAATTGTGATGAACTCACCACAGGTTAATGAGAAGGATGTGCTTGAAAGGATGCACATAACTCTGCAATGTTGGGTTGTATTGGAGAGTCTCAGTCTTAAATAATTTCACAGTCTGTGCCTGTATTTAGTTTTCATGCTAGTGAGGGCCGAGAATCCACTCTCACATAGGTACGTGGTTGCAAAGGGCATCAGTGTCTTAACAGCATGCTTTGCCAAGGCAGGATACTCTGAGCGCAGCCCTATTCAGAAATATGGCAGTGGCTTATGATTAAATTACATTTTCACAGAAACGCTTGTTTCTGGACGAGAGGCAGGGCACGAAAGGGATAACGAACTCAGTTTGTCTCATCTGTTTCAGGAAAGTACCTACGTAATTGAGCACCCAACTCACGCAGGTGCTTCGCTATATCACATTTGACATTGTCCGTAAGCTTGAGTTCATTTGTACACCAAATAAGCAAATAAATGACAGTCCATCATTACTAAGACATGAAGGTCAGTCAATGCAAAACATTTCAAGAACTTTGAAAGTTCCTTCAAGTGCAGTCGCAAAAACCATCAAGCCCTGTGATGAAACTGGCTCGAATGAGGACTGCCACAGGAAAGGAAGACCTAGAGTTCTCTACTGCAGAGGTTAAGTTCATTAGAGTTATCAGCCTCAGAAATTGCAGCCCAAATAAATATATCAGAGTTCAAGTAACGGACACATCTCAGCATCAACTGTTCAGAGGAGACTGAATCAGGCCTTTATGTTCGAATCGCTGCAAAGAAATCACTACTAAAGGACACCAATAATAATAAGAGACTTGCTTGGGCCAAGAAACACGAGCAATGGACATTAGACCGGTGGAAATTTGTCATTTGGTCTAGAGTCCAAATTGGAGATTTTTGGCTCCAACCGTGTGTCTTTGTGGGACACAGTGTGGGTGAATGGATGATCTCTGCATGTGTATTTCCCACCATAATCTATGGAGGAGGAGGTGTTATGGTGTGGGAGTGCTTTTCCGGTGACACTGTCTGATTTATTTAGAATTCAAGGCACACAACCAGCACGGCTACCACAGCATTCTGCAGCAATACGCCATCTCACCTGGTTTGGGCTTAGTGAGAATATAATTTGTTTTTCAACAGGACAATGACCCAACACACCTCCAGGCTGTGTATTTTACCAAGAAGGAGAGTGATGAGTGCTGACCTGGCCTCCACAATCCCCAGACTTCCACCTAATTGAGATGGTTTGGGATGAGTCAGACTGCAGAGTGAAGGAAAAGCAGCCAACAAGTGCTCAGCATATGTGGGAACTCCTTCAAGACTGTTGGAAAAGCCTTCCAGGTGAAGTTGGTTCAGACAATGCCAAGAGTGCAAAGCGGTCATCAAGGCAAAGGGTGGCTACTTTGAAGAATCTCAAATATAAAATATATTTTCATTCGTTTAACCCTTTTTTGGTTACTACACGATTCCATATGTGTTATTTCATAGTTATGATGTCTTCACTATTATTCTACAATGTAGAAAAAAGTAAAAATAAAGAAAAATCCTTGAACAAGTCGAGGTTCTGAAACTATTTGACAGGTAGTAAGTAAATAAATATATATATCGTTCAAGGGTTTCTCTTTATTTGTACTATTCTGATCAATTTAATGTAGTTTTAATGAACACTTTTTTTGCTTTTCTTTCAAAAACAAGGACATTTCTAAGTGACCCCAAACTTCTGAACGATAGTTCTAACATATTGGCAAAAGGGTTTTCTAATGATTAATTAGCCTTTTAAAATGATAAACTTGGATTAGCTAACACAACGTGCTATTGGAACACAGGAGTGATGGTTGCTGATAATGGGCCTCTGTACACCATTGTAGATATTCCATAAAAAATCTGCCGTTTCCAGCTACAATAGTCATTTACAACATTAACAATGTCTACACTGTATTTCTAATCAATTTGATGTTGTTATATTAAAATGGACAAAAAAATGAGATTTTCTTTCAAAAATAAGGACATTTCTAAGTGACCCCAAACTTTTGAACAGTAGTGTATATATTTGTTTTAAAAATGTGAATCACGTTTTTATTATACCCCCGACGACATTTGGGAATTTTATTTGGGAATACATGCTATCACTGTGGATTACTCTACATTTACACCAAACCATCAGTCACACCAGTTTCTCTCAGAGACATCTGTTCCCCAAGTCTCTCTGCCATTTGGTTTCATGTGGTATTGTTGACAGTTTAACAGCACCTCACATATCCTACATCAACAGCATTAATATGGGGATTAAATATGCCCCTCTTTAAGAGAAGAAGGAATAAATAGTGTGTGTGTGTGTGTGTGTGTACGCACGCTAAGACAAAGGTTGGGTAACACCATCCGGTGCATGACTAAACAACACACACACCTACCCATGTGAGTTTAGGACACCGCAGATGGCATGGTTGGGCAAAACCATATCAGTCAGCACATGACTAAACGAAACAAACCACTGCCACACCTGAAGGAAACGAGATGTATCGGTTTTAGTATTAGTAGGATTAGTTGGAACAAATTGGCTTGAATAGTGCGTCACAATACCTATTTTGAGGCATCATGACCAAGTTAATAAGAAGGTAAGTCTGGCTCATGGAATTTTTAAAGCTACAGGTCAGGGTCTGCAGGCTTTTACTCCAGCCTAGCTCTAATTAATTAACACCCGATTCAACTAAATCAGAGGTCTTGATAATCAGCTGATTGGTTGAATTGGGTATGTCAGTGCTGGGATGGAACAAAAGCCTAGGCTACACCCGAAAGCTCTCACCACTGTCAGAGAAATTCTGCCGTCGATTGAGAAGACAAATTGCCATTAACAAAAAAAAAGCCATGAGCTAATTAACTGACTAACAGTGTAGTTCAGTAATACCATTCCCCTGCAGCCTTCCAGCTGTCTCCCTGTAGGTAACTAACTAACAGACTAACAGTGTAGTTCAGTAATACCATTCCCCTGCAGCCTTCCAGCTGTCTCCCTGTAGGTAACTAACTAACAGACTAACAGTGTAGTTCAGTAATACCATTCCCCTGCAGCCTTCCAGCTGTCTCCCTGTAGGTAACTAACTAACAGACTAACAGTGTAGTTCAGTAATACCATTCCCCTGCAGCCTTCCAGCTGTCTCCTGTAGGTAACTAACTAACAGACTAACAGTGTAGTTCAGTAATACCATTCCCCTGCAGCCTTCCAGCTGTCTCCTGTAGGTAACTAACTAACAGACTAACAGTGTAGTTCAGTAATACCATTCCCCTGCAGCCTTCCAGCTGTCTCCCTGTAGGTAACTAACTAACAGACTAACAGTGTAGTTCAGTAATACCATTCCCCTGCAGCCTTCCAGCTGTCTCCCTGTAGGTAACTAACTAACAGACTAACAGTGTAGTTCAGTAATACCATTCCCCTGCAGCCTTCCAGCTGTCTCCCTGTAGGTAACTAACTAACAGACTAACAGTGTAGTTCAGTAATACCATTCCCCTGCAGCCTTCCAGCTGTCTCCCTGTAGGTAACTAACTAACAGACTAACAGTGTAGTTCAGTAATACCATTCCCCTGCAGCCTTCCAGCTGTCTCCCTGTAGGTAACTAACTAACAGACTAACAGTGTAGTTCAGTAATACCATTCCCCTGCAGCCTTCCAGCTGTCTCCCTGTAGGTAACTAACTAACAGACTAACAGTGTAGTTCAGTAATACCATTCCCCTGCAGCCTTCCAGCTGTCTCCCTGTAGGTAACTAACTAACAGACTAACAGTGTAGTTCAGTAATACCATTCCCCTGCAGTCTTCTAGCTGTCTCCCTGTAGGTAACTAACAGAATAGTTCAGTAATACCATTCCCCTGCAGCCTTCCTGCTGTCTCCCTGTAGGTAACTAACTAACAGACTAACAGTGTAGTTCAGTAATACCATTCCCCTGCAGCCTTCTAGCTGTCTCCCTGTAGGTAACTAACTAACTAACTGTGTAGTTCAGTAATACCATTTCCCTGCAGTCTTCTAGCTGTCTCCCTGTAGGTAACTAACTAACTAACTGTGTAGTTCAGTAATACCATTTCCTGCAGCCTTCCAGCTGTCTCCTGTAGGTAACTAACTAACAGACTAACAGTGTAGTTCAGTAATACCATTCCCCTGTCTTCCAGCTGTCTCCCTGTAGGTAACTACCAGTTTACCCTTCCAGCTGTCTCCCTGTAGGTAACTAACAGTAGTTCAGTAATACCATTTACCTGCAGCCTTCCAGCTGTCTCCCTGTAGGTAACTAACTAACAGACTAACAGTGTAGTTCAGTAATACCATTCCCCTGCAGTCTTCTAGCTGTCTCCCTGTAGGTAACTAACTAACTAACTGTGTAGTTCAGTAATACCATTTCCCTGCAGCCTTCTAGCTGTCTCCCTGTAGGTAACTAACTAGCAGACTAACAGTGTAGTTCAGTAATACCATTCCCCTGCAGCCTTCCAGCTGTCTCCCTGTAGGTAACTAACTAACAGACTAACAGTGTAGTTCAGTAATACCATTCCCCTGCAGCCTTCCAGCTGTCTCCCTGTAGGTAACTAACAGACTAACAGTGTAGTTCAGTAATACCATTCCCCTGCAGCCTTCCAGCTGTCTCCCTGTAGGTAACTAACAGACTAACAGTGTAGTTCAGTAATACCATTCCCCTGCAGCCTTCTAGCTGTCTCCCTGTAGGTAACTAACTAACAGACTAACAGTGTAGTTCAGTAATACCATTCCCCTGCAGCCTTCTAGCTGTCTCCCTGTAGGTAACTAACTAACAGACTAACAGTGTAGTTCAGTAATACCATTCCCCTGCAGCCTTCCTGCTGTCTCCCTGTAGGTAACTAACAGACTAACAGTGTAGTTCAGTAATACCATTCCCCTGCAGCCTTCCAGCTGTCTCCCTGTAGGTAACTAACAGACTAACAGTGTAGTTCAGTAATACCATTCCCCTGCAGCCTTCCAGCTGTCTCCCTGTAGGTAACTAACAGACTAACAGTGTAGTTCAGTAATACCATTCCCCTGCAGCCTTCTAGCTGTCTCCCTGTAGGTAACTAACTAACAGACTAACAGTGTAGTTCAGTAATACCATTTCCCTGCAGCCTTCTAGCTGTCTCCCTGTAGGTAACTAACTAACAGACTAACAGTGTAGTTCAGTAATACCATTCCCCTGCAGCCTTCCAGCTGTCTCCCTGTAGGTAACTAACTAACAGACTAACAGTGTAGTTCAGTAATACCATTCCCCTGCAGCCTTCCTGCTGTCTCCCTGTAGGTAACTAACAGACTAACAGTGTAGTTCAGTAATACCATTCCCCTGCAGCCTTCTAGCTGTCTCCCTGTAGGTAACTAACTAACAGACTAACAGTGTAGTTCAGTAATACCATTTCCCTGCAGCCTTCTAGCTGTCTCCCTGTAGGTAACTAACTAACAGACTAACAGTGTAGTTCAGTAATACCATTCCCCTGCAGCCTTCTAGCTGTCTCCCTGTAGGTAACTAACTAACAGACTAACAGTGTAGTTCAGTAATACCATTCCCCTGCAGCCTTCTAGCTGTCTCCCTGTAGGTAACTAACTAACAGACTAACAGTGTAGTTCAGTAATACCATTCCCCTGCAGCCTTCTAGCTGTCTCCCTGTAGGTAACTAACTAGCAGACTAACAGTGTAGTTCAGTAATACCATTCCCCTGCAGCCTTCCAGCTGTCTCCCTGTAGGTAACTAACTAACAGAGTAGTTCAGTAATACCATTCCCCTGCAGCCTTCCTGCTGTCTCCCTGTAGGTAACTAACAGAATAGTTCAGTAATACCATTCCCCTGCAGCCTTCCTGCTGTCTCCCTGTAGGTAACTAACTAACAGACTAACAGTGTAGTTCAGTAATACCATTCCCCTGCAGCCTTCTAGCTGTCTCCCTGTAGGTAACTAACTAACTAACTGTGTAGTTCAGTAATACCATTTCCCTGCAGTCTTCTAGCTGTCTCCCTGTAGGTAACTAACTAACCAACTGTGTAGTTCAGTAATACCATTTCCCTGCAGCCTTCTAGCTGTCTCCCTGTAGGTAACTAACTAACTAACTGTGTAGTTCAGTAATACCATTTCCCTGCAGTCTTCTAGCTGTCTCCCTGTAGGTAACTAACTAACTAACTGTGTAGTTCAGTAATACCATTTCCCTGCAGCCTTCCAGCTGTCTCCCTGTAGGTAACTAACTAACTAACTGTGTAGTTTAGTAATACCATTTCCCTGCAGCCTTCCAGCTGTCTCCCTGTAGGTAACTAACTAGCAGACTAACAGAATAGTTCAGTAATACCATTCCCCTGCAGCCTTCCTGCTGTCTCCCTGTAGGTAACTAACAGACTAACAGTGTAGTTCAGTAATACCATTCCCCTGCAGCCTTCTAGCTGTCTCCCTGTAGGTAACTAACTAACAGACTAACAGTGTAGTTCAGTAATACCATTCCCCTGCAGCCTTCTAGCTGTCTCCCTGTAGGTAACTAACAGTGTAGTTCAGTAATACCATTCCCCTGCAGCCTTCTAGCTGTCTCCCTGTAGGTAACTAACTAACAGTGTAGTTCAGTAATACCATTCCCCTGCAGCCTTCCAGCTGTCTCCCTGTAGGTAACTAACAGAATAGTTCAGTAATACCATTCCCCTGCAGCCTTCCTGCTGTCTCCCTGTAGGTAACTAACTAACAGACTAACAGTGTAGTTCAGTAATACCATTCCCCTGCAGCCTTCTAGCTGTCTCCCTGTAGGTAACTAACTAACTAACTGTGTAGTTCAGTAATACCATTTCCCTGCAGCCTTCTAGCTGTCTCCCTGTAGGTAACTAACTAACTAACTGTGTAGTTCAGTAATACCATTTCCCTGCAGTCTTCTAGCTGTCTCCCTGTAGGTAACTAACTAACTAACTGTGTAGTTCAGTAATACCATTTCCCTGCAGCCTTCCAGCTGTCTCCCTGTAGGTAACTAACTAACTAACTGTGTAGTTTAGTAATACCATTTCCCTGCAGCCTTCCAGCTGTCTCCCTGTAGGTAACTAACTAGCAGACTAACAGTGTAGTTCAGTAATACCATTCCCCTGCAGCCTTCCAGCTGTCTCCCTGTAGGTAACTAACTAACAGACTAACAGTGTAGTTCAGTAATACCATTCCCCTGCAGTCTTCTAGCTGTCTCCCTGTAGGTAACTAACTAACTAACTGTGTAGTTCAGTTATACCATTTCCCTGCAGCCTTCTAGCTGTCTCCCTGTAGGTAACTAACTAGCAGACTAACAGTGTAGTTCAGTAATACCATTCCCCTGCAGCCTTCCAGCTGTCTCCCTGTAGGTAACTAACTAACAGAGTAGTTCAGTAATACCATTCCCCTGCAGCCTTCCTGCTGTCTCCCTGTAGGTAACTAACAGAATAGTTCAGTAATACCATTCCCCTGCAGCCTTCCTGCTGTCTCCTGTAGGTAACTAACAGACTAACAGTGTAGTTCAGTAATACCATTCCCCTGCAGCCTTCTAGCTGTCTCCCTGTAGGTAACTAACTAACAGACTAACAGTGTAGTTCAGTAATACCATTCCCCTGCAGCCTTCTAGCTGTCTCCCTGTAGGTAACTAACTAGCAGACTAACAGTGTAGTTCAGTAATACCATTCCCCTGCAGCCTTCCAGCTGTCTCCTGTAGGTAACTAACTAACAGAGTAGTTCAGTAATACCATTCCCCTGCAGCCTTCCTGCTGTCTCCTGTAGGTAACTAACAGAATAGTTCAGTAATACCATTCCCCTGCAGCCTTCCTGCTGTCTCCCTGTAGGTAACTAACAGACTAACAGTGTAGTTCAGTAATACCATTCCCTGCAGCCTTCTAGCTGTCTCCCTGTAGGTAACTAACTAACCAACTGTGTAGTTCAGTAATACCATTTCCCTGCAGCCTTCTAGCTGTCTCCCTGTAGGTAACTAACTAACTAACTGTGTAGTTCAGTAATACCATTTCCCTGCAGTCTTCTAGCTGTCTCCCTGTAGGTAACTAACTAACTAACTGTGTAGTTCAGTAATACCATTTCCCTGCAGCCTTCCAGCCGTCTCCCTGTAGGTAACTAACTAACTAACTGTGTAGTTCAGTAATACCATTTCCCTGCAGCCTTCCAGCTGTCTCCCTGTAGGTAACTAACTAACAGACTAACAGTGTAGTTCAGTAATACCATTCCCCTGCAGCCTTCCAGCTGTCTCCCTGTAGGTAACTAACTAACAGACTAACAGTGTAGTTCAGTAATACCATTCCCCTGCAGTCTTCTAGCTGTCTCCCTGTAGGTAACTAACTAACTAACTGTGTAGTTCAGTTATACCATTTCCCTGCAGCCTTCTAGCTGTCTCCCTGTAGGTAACTAACTAGCAGACTAACAGTGTAGTTCAGTAATACCATTCCCCTGCAGCCTTCCAGCTGTCTCCCTGTAGGTAACTAACTAACAGACTAACAGTGTAGTTCAGTAATACCATTCCCCTGCAGCCTTCCAGCTGTCTCCCTGTAGGTAACTAACAGACTAACAGTGTAGTTCAGTAATACCATTCCCCTGCAGCCTTCCAGCTGTCTCCCTGTAGGTAACTAACAGACTAACAGTGTAGTTCAGTAATACCATTCCCCTGCAGCCTTCTAGCTGTCTCCCTGTAGGTAACTAACTAACAGACTAACAGTGTAGTTCAGTAATACCATTCCCCTGCAGCCTTCTAGCTGTCTCCCTGTAGGTAACTAACTAACAGACTAACAGTGTAGTTCAGTAATACCATTCCCCTGCAGCCTTCCAGCTGTCTCCCTGTAGGTAACTAACTAACAGACTAACAGTGTAGTTCAGTAATACCATTCCCCTGCAGCCTTCCAGCTGTCTCCCTGTAGGTAACTAACTAACAGACTAACAGTGTAGTTCAGTAATACCATTCCCCTGCAGCCTTCCAGCTGTCTCCCTGTAGGTAACTAACTAACAGACTAACAGTGTAGTTCAGTAATACCATTCCCCTGCAGCCTTCCAGCTGTCTCCCTGTAGGTAACTAACTAACAGACTAACAGTGTAGTTCAGTAATACCATTCCCCTGCAGCCTTCCAGCTGTCTCCCTGTAGGTAACTAACTAACAGACTAACAGTGTAGTTCAGTAATACCATTCCCCTGCAGCCTTCCAGCTGTCTCCCTGTAGGTAACTAACTAACAGACTAACAGTGTAGTTCAGTAATACCATTCCCCTGCAGCCTTCCAGCTGTCTCCCTGTAGGTAACTAACTAACAGACTAACAGTGTAGTTCAGTAATACCATTCCCCTGCAGCCTTCCAGCTGTCTCCCTGTAGGTAACTAACAGACTAACAGTGTAGTTCAGTAATACCATTCCCCTGCAGCCTTCCAGCTGTCTCCCTGTAGGTAACTAACAGACTAACAGTGTAGTTCAGTAATACCATTCCCCTGCAGCCTTCCAGCTGTCTCCCTGTAGGTAACTGCTATGTTCCACCATCAGGAAAAGAAGCTGCAACTGACCATAAGATTACCATGACATTCCATTACGTTCTCTGATATGCACGTGAATAACACACACACACACAGTTCTGAAAAATGATACCCCCCCACTTGCATAATCACACAACCACATTCAGACAAACACACACAGCTGCTATGAGCAGAACACTGTTCTGATCTCTGACCGGTCTCGTGTTAGACTGGACTGAAGAATATAGAAAGATAACATGAAAGAGACAGAGAGGAGGAGGAGAAAGGGGACAGAGACCGACAGACAGAGACACAGAGACAGAGTTATGTAATCTAATGGCTGAGGGAGGGAGAGGAAGACAAAGTGATAGAGTTGATAAGAGAGAATGAGACAGAATGACTTCCAATAAGAGATCACACTGCACTCCTCCCTGAGCTGGGAGAACGGGAGAGATTGAGTGCAGAAAGAACAGTGATAAGAGAGGCAGGAGGAGGACAGGAGGAAGGGAGGAGAGGATGGAGAGATGTGAACAGGACAGCTGATAAGAAACTAATTAACTCTCAACACTGGAAGGTTGTGTCTTATGGATACAGCTATCACCTGATGAGAGTGTGTGTCGTCCCCTACCTGACTTGGGGGATGCTCCAGAGATGCTGAGGGCACACACCATCTTGGCGGTCTCCCAGGGATACAAAGTGGTGGTGTCAGAGCGGATGGCCACAGCGAACGAGGGGCCTACAGGAAGGAACACAGAGGTTAGAGGTCAGGGGTTCCATTCACTGTGTTAACACCCCTAACACTGGTACTTCGCCAGGTCTTTCAAAGGTGTTCATCCAAACAGCTCCTCTCAGCTCACTGAGCCAGTCAGAGTGTGTGTGTGTGTGTGTGTGTGTGTGTGTGTGTGTGTGTGTGTGTGTGTGTGTGTGTGTGTGTGGGGATAAGCACCTACAGAGGGACTCAGTATGGTGTCTCCTCTAACACATGTTCAACACACACACGATAAAGAGAGCCAGTGATACGAATCATTGCGGCTTCTAACTGATTTGTCCAGGAGAGGTTGGTTATGGGGTGCCGTTTTGAAGCTTCCACCCCACAGTGAGGAAGAAGGGCTGCAGGTAGCCTAGCGGTTAGGAGCGTTGGACCTGTAACCGAATGGTTGCTGGTTCGAATCCCCGAGCAGACTAGATGAAACATCTGCCGATGTGCCCTTGAGCAAGGCACTTCGCTATATTTGCTCCTCTAAGACGCACTGTATTAGAGCGTCTGCTAAATTACTCAAATGTAAGAGAGAGAGCGCGTGTGTCTTTCCACAGTGAGAGAGAGCTCAAGGGGTCTACCTCCCCAGAGACGGTAGTAGAGGTTTCAGTAACTAGTTACATCTCTCTCCAACGAACATCAAACACAGCCAACTAGGCCGATGCAGGGAATGTGAGAGCATATTTAGGGTTCATGCGAGAGAGCATATTTAGGGTTCATGCGAGAGAGCATATTTAGGGTTCATGCGAGAGAGCATATTTAGGGTTCATGCGAGAGAGCATATTTAGGGTTCATGCGAGAGAGCATATTTAGGGTTCATGCGAGAGAGCATATTTAGGGTTCATGCGAGAGAGCATATTTAGGGTTCATGCGAGAGAGCATATTTAGGGTTCATGCGAGAGAGCATATTTAGGGTTCATGCGAGAGAGCATATTTAGGGTTCATGCGAGAGAGCATATTTAGGGTTCATGTGTGAGCTTCAGTAAAAGTCTGGGTATAGACTCAGTAGGACACATGTAACTCAGTGGTGGTCAGGGTGTGTGTTCTATCCTTGTACCAGTCTCCTGGAAGTTGATCTGGACCTTGTTGGACTTGGCGCTGACAGCTTTGGTCCAGGCCTGGCCTGGTTGTTTGGTCCAGGCGGTGATGTCACACCAGTAGAAGCCCCTGTCAGCCTGCTGCACTCCGGCCAGACGGAAGCGGAACTCAGCCGGACCAGTCTTAGTCAGAACCAGGCTGTCCCTGGGAGCCAGAACCCAGTTTACTTTCAACATAACTCACAAGTAATACCACAACAACTTCATCCATCTTATGATACATACTGCTCAGTACTGTGTGTGTGTACCTGCGGTTAGGGTCTGTAGCCCCTCCATGTTGTAGTACAGAGTCAGGACTGAGAGAGAGGACGGTTCTAGTGGCAGAGTCCACACTGTCCTGAGTCTGCACCAGCACAGAGTAGCCCGGGTCCTGCAAGTGCACATGGGATACGGTACAGCTCATCTCAAAGGTGGCTCCGCCCGCCACCGCCTCACGCACACGCTGTGCCACGGCGGTTAGAGATGGACCTGGAGGGAGACAGATCAATCAATTAATAATCAGTGTGTCAGTCAATCACCAAAATGTTCATCCTTAGGACTTAGAAAGCTACCTGGAGCGCAACCTAAATCAAGGACCATGAGAGCAGCTGGGATTTGTGCGATAGTGTGGGCCGGGTACCGAGGTAATGGCAATGGAAGCAGTGCAATCAATCAAGATAGAGCCTGAAGCTAGTAGAGTGGTAGGGAGTAACCAGGACTACAGACAGACACTCGTAACCTAACAACCAGCTGTCTGTAGTAACCACAGGGACTGAGTGGACAGACCATCAGTAGGAAAGTCCGGACTTCATGAATGGACAAAGACACTGACTGAGCTCTGCAGAGAAATGGACAGAGAGAGATGAACAGAGAGAGAAGGGGAATCCCAGAGTTGGTGGGAGGAAACAGAGGAAGACCAAACTAGAGGGAGAAAGACAAAAACTCCCTACTGTATATCCTCATCACATCGCTATTCAGTAGCTATTACACTAGATCACCATCATCTAACCAGCCTTACAGGGTTCACAGAGTTCAGTTTGTGTGTGTGTGAATGACGAAAGGCAACTGTTGAGAACTATTTAGACTCAAATCAACAGAGGAAACGAGGACTCATAGCTGTCACTCAGGGCAGCTGTCTAGGTCCCTTACTTTACTCAAGTCATGCCACCTGCTTTGACTAAATGACTCAACACTATCCACGTCAGCAGATACTACAGCGACTGAAAATGACTGCAACAATTAACAAAAAGCTGCAGTTAGTTTCAGAGTGGGTGGCAAGGAATAAGTTAGTCCTAAATATTTCTAAAACTAAAAGCAATGCATTTGGGACAAAATCATTCACTAAAACCTCAACTAAATCTTGTAAGAAATAATGTGGAAATTGAGAAAGTTGGTGACTAAACTGCTTGGAGTAACCCTGGATTGTAAACTGTCATGGTCAAAACAGTTTACAACAGTAGCTAAAATGGGGAGAAGTCTGTCCATAATAAAGCGCTGCTCTGCCTTCATAACAACACTATCAACAAGGCAGGTCCTACAGGCCCTGGTTTTGTCACACCTGGACTACTGTTCAGTCTTCTGGTCAGGTGCCACTAAAAGGGACTTCTGCAATTGGCTCAGAACAGGGCAGCACAGATGGCCTTTGGATGTACACAGAGAGCTAGCATTAATAATATGCATGTCAATCTCTCCTGGCTGAAAGTGGAAGAGATTGACTTCATCACTACTTGTTTTTGGAAGAAGTGTTGACAAGCTGAATACACTGAGCTGTCGGTTTAAACTACTAGCACACAGCTCAGACACCCATGCATACCACACAATACATGCCACCAGAGGTCTCTTCTAGAGGTCAACCGATTATGATTTTTCAACGCCGATACCGATTATTGGAGGACAAAATATATAGCACGCTGTTTATACAGTGCTGTTTAAATGAATGATTACGGGCCTGCTGCTGCTCAGTCAGACTGCTCTATCAAATCAGACTTCATTATAACATAATAACACACAGAAGTATGAGCCTTTGGTCATTAATATGATAGTTTCCGGAAACTATCATTTCGAAAACAAAACGTTTATTATTTCAGTGAAATACAGAACCGTTTGGTATTTTATCTAACGGGTGGCATCCCTAAGTCTAAATATTCTTGTTACATTGCACAACCTTCAATGTATGTCATAATTACGTAAAATTCTGGCAAATTAGTTCGCAATGAGCCAGGCAGCCCAAACTGTTGCATATACCCAGACTCTGCATGCAATGAACGCAAGAGAAATGACAATTTCATCTGGTTAATATTGTCTGCTAAACTGGATTAGTAGTTATAACTAGTGATTATGATTGATTGTTTTTTATAAGATAAGTTCAATGCTAGCTCGCAATTTACCTTGGCTAGCAATTTACCTTGGCTTCTACTGCATTCGCGTAACAGGCAGGCTACTCGTGGAATGCAATGGTTAGAGCGTTGGACTAGTTAACTGTGCGGTTGCAAGATTGAAACCCTGAGCTGACAAGGTGAAAATCTGTCGTTCTACCCCTGAACAAGGCAGTTTACCCACAGTTCCTAGGCAGTCATTGAAAATAAGAATGTGTTAACTGACTTACCTAAATAAAATAAGTTAAATAAAAAAAAGGTATATATATATATATAAAAACAATCGGAAATCTGCACCCAAAAATACAGATTTCCGATTGTTATGAAAACATGAAATCGGCCCTAATTAAAATCGGCCATTCAGAGTCATCGGTCGACCTCTAGTCTCTTCACAGTCCAAGTCCAGAACAGACAACGGGAGGTGCACAGTTCTACATAGAGCCATGACTACATGAAACTCTACTCCACATCAAGTAGACCACCCTCCCTATTGTATATAGTTCTGTCCTTGAGCTATTCTTGTCCTGTTTTATGTCATGTTTCATGTGGACCCCAGGAAGAGTAGCTGCTGCTTTAGCAACAGTTAATGTGGATCCTAATAAAATACCAAACCCATGCAAGCAGTAAAATTAGATTAAAAAAAACAGAAAAATTCCCCTTAAGGAACAGGGGGGGGGGCTGTGAAGCAACTCAAACATAGGCACAGCCACATGCATACACACGCACACATGGATTTTGTAATGTAGTTCTGGTAGTGGTGGAGTAGGGGCCTGAGGGCACACCGTGTGTTGTGAAATCTGTGAATGTATTGTAATGTTTTTAAAATTGTATAACTGCCTTAATTTTGACAGACTCCAGGAAGAGTAGCTGCTGCCTTGGCAGGAATAAATAAATACAAATAGTCACATGCGAAACTGACTGACACCATCTCTGGTATGTTAGAGACTGATGCATCCGTCTGTCTCTCTGTGTGTGTGTGTGTGTGTGTGTGTGTGTGTGTGTGTGTGTGTCCTAGGCTTGTGGTGTGTCATGGTACAAGGCTTTCCTGTTGTCAGACATACAGTGGGGCAAAAAAGTATTTAGTCAGCCACCAATTGTGCTAGTTCTCCCACTTAATAAGACGAGGCCAGTAATTGTCATCATAGGTACACTTCAACTATGACAGACAAAATGAGAAGAAGAAAAATCCAGAAAATCACATTATAGGATTTTTAATGAATTTATTTGCAAATTATGGTGGAAAATAAGTATTTGGTCACCTACAAACAAGATTTCTGGCTCTCACAGACCTGTAACTTCTTAAGAGGCTCCTCTGTCCTCCACTCGTTACCTGTATTAATGGCACCTGTTTGAACTTGTTATCAGTATAAAAGACACCGGTCCACAACCTCAAACAGTCACACTCCAAACTCCACTATGGCCAAGACCAAAGAGCTGTCAAAGGACACCAGAAACAAAATTGTAGACCTGCACCAGGCTGGGAAGACTGAATCTGCAATAGGTAAGCAGCTTGGTTTGAAGAAATCAACTGTGGGAGCAATTATTAGTAAATGGAAGACATACAAGACCACTGATAATCTCCCTCGATCTGGGGCTCCACGCAAGATCTCACCCCAAAATGATCACAAGAATCCCAGAACCACACGGGGGGACCTAGTGAATGACCTGCAGAGAGCTGGGACCAAAGTAACAAAGCCTACCATCAGTAACACACTACGCCGCCAGGGACTCAACTCCTGCAGTGCCAGACGTGTCCCCCTGCTTAAGCCAGTACATGTCCAGGCCCGTCTGAAGTTTGCTAGAGAGCATTTGGATGATCCAGAAGAAGATTGTGAGAATGTCATATGGTCAGATGAAACCAAAATAGAACTTTTTGGTAAAAACTCAACTCGTCGTGTTTGGAGGACAAAGAATGATGAGTTGCATCCAAAGAACACCATACCTACTGTGAAGCATGGGGATGGAAACATCATGCTTTGGGGCTGTTTTTCTGCAAAGGGACCAGGACAACTGATCCGTGTAAAGGAAAGAATGAATGGGGCCATGTATCGTGAGATTTTGAGTGAAAACCTCCTTCCATCAGCAAGGGCATTGAAGATGAAACGTGGCTGGGTCTTTCAGCATGACAATGATCCCAAAGACACCGCCCGGGCAACGAAGGAGTGCTTCGTAAGAAGCATTTCAAGGCCCTTGAGTGGCCTTATCCAGTCTCCAGATCTCAACCCCATAGAAAATCTTTGGAGGGAGTTGAAAGTCAGTGTTGCCCAGCAACAGCCACAAAACATCACTGCTCTAGAGGAGATATGGGCCAAAATACTAGCAACAGTGTGAAAACCTTGTGAAGACTTACAGAAAACGTTTGACCCCTGACCTCTCTATACCCATTGCCAACAAAGGGTATTTAACAAAGTATTGAGATAAACTTTTGTTATCTACAAGTCCATGCTAGGTAAAGCTCCGCCTTATCTCAGTTCACTGGTCACGATGGCAACACCCACCCGTAACACACGCTCCAGCAGATGTATCTCACTGATCATCCCTAAAGCCAACACCTCATTTGGCCGCCTTTCGTTCCAGTTCTCTGCTGCCTGTGACGAATTGCAAAAATCGCTGAAGTTGGAGACTTTTATCTCCCTCACCAACTTCAAACATCTGCTATCTGAGCAGCTAACCGATCGCTGCAGCTGTACATAGTCCATCGGTAAATAGCCCACCCAATTTTTACCTACCTCATCCCCATACTGTTTATATTTATTTACTTTTCTGCTCTTTTGCACACCAGTATCTCTACCTGCACATGACCATCTGATCATTTATCACTCCAGTGTTAATCTGCTAAATTGTAATTATTCGCCTACCTCCTCATGCCTTTTGCACACAATGTATATAGACTTTTTTTTTCTACTGTGTTATTGACTTGTTAATTGTTTACTCCATGTGTAACTCTGTGTTGTCTGTTCACACTGCTATGCTTTATCTTGGCCAGGTCGCAGTTGTAAATGAGAACTTGTTCTCAACTAGCCTACCTGGTTAAAAATAAAGGTCAAATAAAAAAAAACATCAAAATTGACCAAATACTTATTTTCCACCATAATTTGCAAATAAATTCATTAAAAAAATCATACAATGTGATTTTCTGGATTTTTCTAATTTTGTCTGTCATGGTTGAAGTGTACCTATGATGAAAAGTACAGGCCTCATCTTTTTAATTGGTGGCTGACTAAATACTTTTTTGCCCCACTGTACATTGGCGCCTCTACTTCCTCTGCCATGTCTGTTGAGCAGCCAACATGAAACAAGCCATGGTTACATGGTAATGTTTTACATCCTCTAGCTTGGACTCCCATTCAGAACACACGTCCCTTATTACCTCAAACACATCACATAGAAAACAAATGAACATAGCAGAATGACAAATGTATTAAATAGCAACATTGCTATATTCAGGTGGTTTCATCAAAAGAGAAGGAGGGAGGAGGGAGGAGAAGAGCGAGATGATATGAGAGCGTCATCACTACTTACGTTTGGGTTCCCATCGGACGGTCAGAGGGGGGGTGAGGAACTCTGCTGCCTCCTCCATTCCACCCTGCCTAGAGGGAGTCCACGCTGTCACACTGCACGCATACGCCCCCATGTCCACGTCCTGATGGTACACACACACACACACACACACACACCTTGTTAGCAGCTCTTGCTTTAATACAAACTTGTGTGTCTAACAAATGATTGTGCTTGAGGTAAACACACACACACACACACACACACACACCTGTGTGCGTAGGAAGCGGAGCTTGAATGTATCCGGCTCTACTCGGGTCAGAACGATGGCACCAGACTCCAACCTATCATGGTACAGTGTCCCAGACTTCAGGTTGCCATGGGCATCCAGGGAACCAATAGGGAGGGTGGTCTGTGTGGTTGTCAGGCGGTCGCCGGGTGGACCAGGAAGTGGTGTGTACTCCCAGGCCACGCCCAGTCGGCCCCCTGCAAGGAAGTGAGTGATGTTGGTCACATGACACGCCAGCTCTGTGGGGTCACCTGTGACCTGCGGGGTCGACGAGGGGGTAAGGGTCACTGCAAAATTAGGCTCTGGAGGGAGGGACAGAAAGATGGGGGGGGGAGAAGAGAGCGAGAAACATTAATAAACAGACTCTAAATGTCAGTAAAGGGACATGGTGAAATAACATCCACGGTAATGTTGACTGTATACAGAACCAGATCAGTTAAAAATGAATAATCTGGAAGCCACTCCACATCCACTAAGGTAGCCATGTCTTCCCTGTCTGTAGCCATGAATCCAATGGGTGGCATATGTGTGTGTGTGTGTGTGTGTTAGGGATGTGTATGGTTATGGTTATCTAACTATTCGATGGGTGGTGTGTGTGCGCGTTAGGGATGTGCACGGTTATCTGAATATCCGATGGGTGGTGTGTGTGTGTGTGTGTGTGTTAGGGATGTGTATGGTTATCTGAATATCCGAACGGGCGTTAGTATTCAAATAATCGGGAGCAATAATTTTGTCAGAGAAAGTGTTTAAAGTATTTTTCCAAGGTAAAATATCCATGTGACATTATTATACCATGACCTTTCAAATGATGAATTTAATCAAAACAAACTTTAATGTAATTCATGACATGCGCCCCATAAAAGACTGGTAGCCAACCGGTAGCCTTTACGTGTGTAGCTTGTTGTTTATGTTGGCCAATCAAAGAGGCTCAATGTGTAGCAATATCCAACAGGTAGGCTGTTTTATCTGAACGGGTTGGGGAGAAAGCACAGCATATGGCCTCAATTAGCCTAGATAGCTATAGCTGGCTAGCTAGCTTCTAGGCTCCTGCAATCAAGACAGGTATTGATATATGGGATGATAAATTGCTTCTACACGGTAGCCTGTCTTGGCTGTAGTTGTGTTGCCTTGGGTACTCGTCTCGCTAGCTCCCATCTCACTGGCCCCTCAGCAGAGCATCAGCCTCTCTCCTTCCCACAGCGGTGCTCAGGTTAAAAACTTAAGCAATAAATAAATAATACTTTTTGTATTACGAATATCTGGATATCTGACAAATTCATGATACTATTCGAATAGTGAAATTATTTTTAAACCCCATTCCTAGTGTGTGTGTGTGTGTGTGTGCACGCAAATGGGGCAGTCAGGCTTCTCAAACAGTGTATCAGTGTGAAACGACCGAGGCTTTTACACACCACAGACACAGTGTATCAATGTTCCACTGGATGTCATAAGGTGAATGCACCAATTTGTAAGTCGCTCTGGATAAGAGCGTCTGCTAAATGACTTAAATTATGTAAATGTTAAGTGTCAGTAGCGGAGTGTGTGTGGGGTCTCAGTAGGTGATGGGGCTGGTATCTCAGTCAGACCTCTAGTCTACAGATTGTCCCTTTATGCTCCAATGAACAGGGAACACACATATTCCTTGCTCTCGATTAGTGCGTGTGTGTGTGTGTGTGTGTGTGTTCGTGGGTTTTCCACGTTGTGTCATTTGGACGTCACAGGGGCTGAATCACTGTCACCATCTGCTACACTGCTGTGAGGATCATCACAAGATCATCTGTGAAAATCCTCCTTCCTTTGTGAGGAGAGAATCCTCGCCAATTACCCATATGCCCATTCCTCCGCTTTCATCCCCCTTTCTCTCTCACACACACACACACACACACACCGTAGCTCCATTAATAGACCAAAGGAAGACACTGCAGAACGACTCAAACACATTTCCTGCTAATGGCCTACAAATGGAACGAAACATACATTTGAACAAAATCATGTGCCCACACAAGTACACAGGTGCACACCCACCCACCCCTACTTACCCAAGACCGTTTAAACTGAGGCATTATGCACAGGACAAGAGTTCCAGAGCCATTTGTTAAGGGAATAGAAAGCTGAAATCTAGTCCACCCAGTAGAGCTGATATCAGGCACTGAAGAACACTACTCTGCTCTGATGAAGAAGGTAATGGCCCTCAACAAAAACAAAAGACTAATGCACATTTTGAAACCAAATAGCACTAGGTTTCCATTAGCCTGGCTGTGGTTCCCAACTGGTTGGTATGGACCATAGAGATGTAGAATACATTAAATGTTATTCATACATATATGCATGTAATTATATGGACCTACTGCTGGGTTGTGGTTGTGGCTAAACACTGGGATGCTATGCACTCTCGCTAGAACCACAGTTCTGTTTACTTGAAAGGTTGTATTGAAAAACAGACATGGTTTGGGTATAGCCTAGCACAGCATAGGGATTGACAACCACTGATCTACAAACTAACCATATGCAGGATTATGTGCTTGCTTGCCTTAAAGAGTGTGACCTATAAAAAAAACTACAAGCACACACACATTCGCTAAACAGACAGACACTTCAGAGGACATTTCAGTTGATTAAAAGCTCTGATAAAACCAGTTTGCGTTTCAATTGATTTGTTTGGATCAGACCTGTCTTAGGGTTGTGTCATCATGGGCAAGCTGACGCAGTGTTAACTGCCAGATATCTCTGGGGGGGGTGTGTGAGACTCACTGTTAATACAGGTCTAGAGTGTCAACGGTAAACACAGCCTGGCCTGTGCTTGAAATAGGTCATTCAATCTTACGTCAGAACAAAGTTCAGGTAAGAACATAAAGTGTTGTACTTTGACCTCGTACAGTAAGGGAACAATATACTTCAGTCACCATGTTTCCCTGGGAGCTAAGAGTGAGACACAGTGTGTGACATTTGAGTGTGGAGTTCTGCTCCGTTTTCAAGTGTTTTGGTGTGTTACCAAAGAGATACCATTCACTTACAACAGACAGGAACTACCTGACCATCTGAACTCTAGTACGTTAGTGAACGTCTCTAGAGGTCACCTGTTCATACAGACGACCACACAAACCAGACGGAACTAATGAAATGCTGTATATTTCATGAAAATAGTTCAACATTGGTGCCGATAAATAATAAGACACACCCAAGCGCACGTGTCTGCACACACACACCTAATATAGGGACACACAGGAACATAAACTAAAACGCCAAGGGGAGATTTAATTATTAGGACAGAGCAAGCAGGTGTTCTATCTGGAGTGACGACAGAGACAGATGGATGAGCGAGGCGAGAGAAAAGGAGAGCGAGAGAGAAAGAAAAGGGACTAAGCATGTTCCAAGGAATGTTCTCAGAGGACCCTCTCCACTGCCAAGAAGCTCCGGCCTTCATCGGAGGGTCTCTGGTTTCACTGGTGTGTGTCTGTGTTGAACCAGATATGACCCAGAGTGCATTCCTCCACTCAGTCTCCACCCTGTCAACACCCTCCATCACTTTTCCTCCACTCCCTCAGCTGAAAGCAGCCTCTGAGCATCCTGAAGCCTGACTCCGACATGAAGGTGACATGGAGAGAGAACCAGTGGTGGTCGGTGCCGTTTATGATGAGGGAGAATGATCATTTATTAAATGATCGAAGCGCCTTATTTTCTGTTACAGCATATTGGATTCACCCAGCTCAATGTAACATTGATAGGTTTAGGCTACTACATGATACTCTAATCTTCCCTATCCCCATCATGAGTTTGCCACAACCTAGCCTATGACTGGAAGTCAACATAGGTGCGCAGGTCGAGGTCATTTTTTGTAATCAAGGTGAGAGACAGTGACGCATTCAATACCACCTTCCACACTCTTGCCTGCATCTAGCTGATCTAGGGTGTGAATCATTCGTACACCATGGTGCTACCCTACAGAGTGCTGCTGAGGCTACTGTAGACTTTCATTACAAAACAATGTTTAAATCAATGATTTGGTGGATATATTTTGTATCGTTTTATCTAAAAAGTGTAACATTCATGTTTAACGGTTTATTTTTATGAAACTCACTGAGGATGGTCCTCCCCCTCCTCTCAGGAGCCTCCACTGGAGAGAACCCATTGAACTCTATGGTGACTCTGGGTGATTGTATGGGAGAGGTGACACAGCACTAACACCACAGGGGGTTTGTAGGACGGAGGAAGAACAGCAACTTAATGTTTTAACATGTCACTTTTTGGGCGAAAAGACCAAATTCACGTAGAAATGTGAGTTATAGATCAGTCATCCTCATTGAAAGTTTTGTAATAATGACTGGAATTGAATAAATGAAATGATAAACACTTGGAAACCATGTTTATGTTACCAATCCTTTGAATCCGTTCCAGTGATTACTATGAGCCCGTCCTCCACAACTAAGGTGCCACCTGTGGTGTGTGTGTGTGTGTGTCATGCTTCTGTCATCATTGTGACATACAGTAACTATTGTTGTGATGGACTGCAGATGTAGAGTCAAAGAATAGTACCAATCAGTCAAGGAAAGACGCACCAGGGTAGCTAGCCCCCTCTGCAGCTCCGTAGGGGATTAGAAGGACACAGTGACTTCCAACTCTTTATACTACACCTATACTGTTGGACAGAGGTTTATAGTCGTATCCTGGATAGAGTGTGTGTGCGCACGTTACTACATACAGTGCATTCAGAAAGTATTCAGACCCCTGGTCTTTTTCCACATTTTGTTGGGTTACAGCATTACTCTAAAATGTATTAAATAGTCCCCCCCTCAATTTACACACAATACCACATAATGACAAAGCATTATGGGGTATTTAGCTATTTAGATATATTTTTTATAAATGAGCAAAAACAAATAAACAAATATCACATTTACATAAGTATTCAGACCCTTTACTCGGTACTTTGTTGAAGCACCTTCGCCAGCGATTACAGCCTCGATTCTTTTTGGGTATAACGCTACAAGTTTGGCAAACCTGTATTTTGAGAGTTTCTCCCATTCTTCTCGGGAAGATCCTTTCAAGCTCTGTCAGGTTGTATGGGGAGCGTTGATGCACAGCTATTTTCAGCTCTGTCAGGTTGTATGGGGAGCGTTGATGCACAGCTATTTTCAGCTCTGTCAGGTTGTATGGGGAGCGTTGATGCACAGCTATTTTCAGCTCTGTCAGGTTGTATGGGGAGCGTTGATGCACAGCTATTTTCAGCTCTGTCAGGTTGTATGGGGAGCGTTGATGCACAGCCATTTTCAGCTCTGTCAGGTTGTATGGGGAGCGTTGATGCACAGCCATTTTCAGCTCTGTCAGGTTGTATGGGGAGCGTTGATGCACAGCCATTTTCAGCTCTGTCAGGTTGTATGGGGAGCGTTGATGCACAGCTATTTTCAGCTCTGTCAGGTTGTATGGGGAGCGTTGATGCACAGCTATTTTCAGCTCTGTCAGGTTGTATGGGGAGCGTTGATGCACAGCCATTTTCAGCTCTGTCAGGTTGTATGGGGAGCGTTGATGCACAGCTATGTTCAGCTCTGTCAGGTTGTATGGGGAGCGTTGATGCACAGCTATTTTCAGCTCTGTCAGGTTGTATGGGGAGCGTTGATGCACAGCTATTTTCAGCTCTGTCAGGTTGTATGGGGAGCGTTGATGCACAGCTATTTTCAGCTCTGTCAGGTTGTATGGGGAGCGTTGATGCACAGCTATGTTCAGCTCTGTCAGGTTGTATGGGGAGCGTTGATGCACAGCTATTTTCAGCTCTGTCAGGTTGTATGGGGAGCGTTGATGCACAGCTATTTTCAGCTCTGTCAGGTTGTATGGGGAGCGTTGATGCACAGCTATTTTCAGCTCTGTCAGGTTGTATGGGGAGCGTTGATGCACAGCTATTTTCAGCTCTGTCAGGTTGTATGGGGAGCGTTGATGCACAGCTATTTTCAGCTCTGTCAGGTTGTATGGGGAGCGTTGATGCACAGCTATGTTCAGCTCTGTCAGGTTGTATGGGGAGCGTTGATGCACAGCTATGTTCAGCTCTGTCAGGTTGTATGGGGAGCGTTGATGCACAGCTATTTTCAGCTCTGTCAGGTTGTATGGGGAGCGTTGATGCACAGCTATGTTCAGCTCTGTCAGGTTGTATGGGGAGCGTTGATGCACAGCTATGTTCAGCTCTGTCAGGTTGTATGGGGAGCGTTGATGCACAGCTATGTTCAGCTCTGTCAGGTTGTATGGGGAGCGTTGATGCACAGCTATGTTCAGCTCTGTCAGGTTGTATGGGGAGCGTTGATGCACAGCTATTTTCAGCTCTGTCAGGTTGTATGGGGAGCGTTGATGCACAGCTATTTTCAGCTCTGTCAGGTTGTATGGGGAGCGTTGATGCACAGCTATTTTCAGCTCTGTCAGGTTGTATGGGGAGCGTTGATGCACAGCTATTTTCAGCTCTGTCAGGTTGTATGGGGAGCGTTGATGCACAGCTATTTTCACGTCTCTCCATTGATGTTCGATCAGGTTTAAGTCAAGGCTCTGGCTGGGCTACTCAAGGACATTGAGATTTGTCCCTAAGCCACTCCTGGTTTGTCCTGTGTTGTCTTGGCTGTGTGCTTAAGGTCATTGTCCAGATGGAAGATGAACCTTCAACCTAGGTCTGGAGGTAATGAGAGCTCTGGAGCAGGTTTTCAACAAGGATCTCTCTGTACTTTGCTCAAAGGGTCTGAATACTTATTTACATAAGGTATTTTTAATGTATAATAAATGTACAAACATTTCTAAAACCATGTTTTTGCTTTGTCATGGTGTGTAGATTGCTAAGAAGCTTTTTTTTATTTAAATCAATTTTAGAATAAAGCTGTTGCGTAACAAAATGTGGAAAAAGTCAAGTGGTCTGAATACTTTCCGAAGGCACTGTATACTACCATTTCCTCAGTGTAGTAGGTCTGAATTTCATGGGATTTGGGTGCGAGTGTGAATGTCTGGGTGTGTGTGCGTGCGTCTGTCTTTCAGACGTAGGCACAGTTCCTCTTCCATTGATGTCTGGCCTTGCCTACGCCCCTCTCCCACTAGGCTTAACCCAGGGCACTTCTCTCAACATGCACAATGGCAGACAGAAAACAGACATCTAGTATCCACCAACACCTACATTCGGTTGGTGAGTCCGTTGGTGTAGGGCTCTGTGGTACTAGAGGGGAACTCCTACACTCTGGCTACACATTCCTTTCCTCCATGACCGTTTTCACTGCACAGCGGTGTGTGTGTGTGTGCCAGAGGAGCGTCAGGTTTGGGACTCTAGAGAACCAGCACCAGGCAGACCTAGTTCCAGAGCAGATTTAACCCCACAGCTACTGCAGCACCAACAGCTGCTGTGTGGAGCATTCAAGATCTGAATTCTAACATGGTTTCATACACTAGGATCAGTGGGGTTGCTTATTATCATGCTAACCCAATGGACTTTATGGCATTTCCTCACACAGAAATACAACACGTAGCCTAAAGCAGCGATTCTCAACTGCTGGATCGCGACGCAAATTTGGGTCACAGGAGGTTTCTTCAGAGTGTCAATATAAAACTCTATAAGCAATGCTATTTTGGAAGTCTCAAACCAGTGAGTTTACTACTGTTAGGTTTTAATTTTCAGTGTAAAAACTCACTATAAAAAGCTCAAACCAAGTTTATTCTTCCCAGAGGGCCAATACAGCTGCATTAGACAAAGATACTTCACACAAACAGTGATATTAAACCCTTTCTCCTCTGTTGAGCTTACCCCTACACATCTGAGCAAACATTGTATCTTTCTTGCTAGGCAGGAAACTAAGTGATACGGGCCATAAACTTTTATTTCTCACTTAGCGTGACCTGGGCCCCTTTCCATCACTAATCCATGGCTCTCTCCCCTTATCAATGCCTGCCACGTGATCATTTTCCCTACACTCAGTACATTCCAAGCTCAACCACCAACTTCTGGTGTAGCCCCTCAGCTATGACACTCCTCAGGTCTATATTACAACAAATGATTAACAACATTTAAAGTTCAGAAATCCAAACCTATCATTAACATTCTTCATCATGAATATAGGGCAAGATTTAATTAATGACAATGAGGAGGTTGGAATGTTGTTCCCTTTTCATATAATTGCTACATGTACTATCTATATAACATTTAAAAAAATCCAGATTGTATTTTGTCAATTCTTTTCACGATGAGAATATTGGGTCGGGACTGAGACAACATGATTCAATTTGGGTCCCGAGGAAAAACCAGTTGAGAACCACTGGCCAATAAGGACATGAAAATCTATACCAAACTTAGAGGGATGACGTTCCTGTGTAGGACAAGGCATCACTAATGTACTGCCATGGTGAAGCATGTGTGTTCAAAGTAAGCCTAGTGAGAGGCCAATGCTATTAATAGTATGTTAGATATGGTAATCTTGGTTGGACTGCATTTCAAGACCTGAAAAAGATACAGTAGATATTTTAACAGCACTTTCACTCACTGATCTGTGTGACTAGAACTTGTACTGGGTTGGAGGTCTTCTCTGCAGCCTGGTACCATCTTCCTCCTCCTCCTCCGACCCAGGCCCGGACCCTACAGGAGTACATCCCCTTGTCAGACCCCCTTACCCCCCTCACCACCAGCCTAAACTCCCCTGGCCCTGTCCGCTCCAGCCCCACCGAGGGGGACCCGTTTGAGACCACCCCATCGCGGCCCAGGCTGACCGCTGTGCGTCCGTCCACAAGCCAGGTGACCTCCAGGGCCAGGGAGGCCAAGTTACCCGCGGAGACCAGGCAGGTGAGGGTCAGGGTGTCGTCCATGTTGAGCGTGGTGTTGGACTTGGCCACAACAGACAGGGAACGAGCTGGAAGGCGCAGGGAGAAGACAAAATGGCTGCCGTTAGAACCAATAAACAAGGAAACAACCCCTAGGTCCTAACTGCTAGACACCTGTAGAACTGGACCGGTTGGATAAGTAGAAGCAATATGGTGAAAATAGAGAACACTCCAGCACAGTTGGATATGGAGACACAAGTACTCTACACATCAAGAGAAGACAGAGTAGAAGGGATTCAACATGGAAAACTTGATTAAAACCATCCAGATCAAAAGAACCAACAGTGAGAAGTTGAAAGACCCACATATAGAAGATCAAGGATTACTATTTATTAAAAAGCCAATTTCAAAAGCTTTAGAACCCACAAAATGTCAAGTATAAATGAGTAACAATTAAAAGTGAATATACGCCAAGAATGATTTAGGCTAAAAGTTAAGAGTTTCAAAGCTATGGAAGGAAAAGTCAAATTAAAACATGATACAACTCATGACTCCAGAGACTGAACAGAAGTGAAACCATTTTGAGGGGGTTATATTTCTCAAATTAAGTCCTGGATACTGCTACTATCGGAGACTGGGATATCTGGTAGGTAAGATGACTTCACTATGCATATTTAGACAAGAGAGCCAGGACAAAGGCCCCTGTTAGACTTCTCCAATCCTCTTTACTTTAGCATCTCAGTAGACAGTCAATAGTGGCTGCATGGCTACACTAGTCTGTACTTAGATACAGCATGTAAAGGATGTTGTCTTCCTGCTGAGCTAGTCCCTCAGTCTCTCACCCCATTTTAAAATCACTCACCATGTAGGAGAGGTTTCGGGGGATATGGTGTCCCAGGCAACCACTGTGTGTGTCAGGGGTTCCTCATACACCCAGGGATAAAGGCCTGACAGGGGGAGGGCCTGAGATGGATCTCTAGGTCAAGAGCCTCTCCAACACAAAGAAATGCTGCTAGGCTAAAACAAAGTTGGGGCCATAGAAACCACTCGACCATCCCCCAGATCCCTCTCTCTCAGCTGGTCCTAACCCTTCGATATTTTTACGTCTGTAAGGTGGAAGCCATATTGTGGAAGCTCCATTGCACTGCTTATACCAATCCAGACCGTACAGATCTCCAAATATCTCGGGGTTAAGGTCAAACGGGAAAGATTTAGGATCGGGTGAATGTTTCACACGCTAAAGTACATACAAAACACACCCCATCCCCTTTACCTGTAGGTGTGACTGCCACAGCTCCCATCTCCACAGCCTTCTCCACAATGTTCTTCCACTGATCCCCTTCCTCGTGAATCCATTCCCTCCCCGTGCACACGTACATCCCTGCATCAGCCTGCGTCACCCCGGCAACAACCAATCCAAACGCCCCATCTCTGCGAATAGCCAATCGGAGCCCTCCGTCAGCGTAGCGCTGGGCGGAAGCACTTCCTGTGACCACATCCCCATCTGGGCCAACGGTCAGGATGTCCACCAATGGGATACCTGGTCTCCGTAGCGACCAGGTGACAGACAGGTAGGTGGGATCAGTGAAGTGGCGGGTCACGTTGCAGGAGAGGGTGATGTCGCCACCCTCGGGGACCACGGGCTCTGGGGCCTCCGGGGCCACCTTCAGGGTGTTAGCAATGACTGTAGGGAAAGGACAGACAATTACACACATTCCTAGCGTCGTTCATTTGCTGCTTCACTACAGCGACGTGGTTCTTTACTGCATGTTAAATGTCATAGTGACAGAGAACGCTAACAGATGTTGCAGTAAGCCAACAACATTTCATCATGTTCGTTCATCTTCATCGCCAAGAGTCATTACTTCTTTTATAATCCATGAAAAATATAATACCGATGTAAAGCTTACATATGTGCATCTTCCTTATCTGCCCCTTTCCCTAACCCCCCCACTCCAACACACACACACAGTTTAGGCTGTCAGTGAGGGGTGTAATGGGGGGGGTGCTGCTGTCAACAGTATGTGTAAGGAGGGTTTAGATTTGATAATCACATCAGAGGAGAGAGAAGCCCTGTTTACTCTGAACCTCACAGCTGAATAAACAGAAGAGAAATAGGGGGGCGAGCGAGAAAGAGCGAGAGACAGGCAGTGTATGCCTGTCGCAATGTCTGTTCATCTCACTCCCTCTTACCCTCTTCCTCACTCCCTCAGCCTCTAAACAAGAATGATACTGTGCTTTGAAGTGTTCATATTCTGATTAACTTTCTTACTCTAAGCTCAGTAAGCTGCCATTCTACCAAGTCTTTGATATTGGACTTAGTGTCCTGGAGCTGCCAAATCACGGTCACACTCATCAGTTAAACACCCCCCACTAGCTAAACATATTCCTGTCTATATTCCTGTCAGAAAGCCATTATTAATGTTGAATGTGCTGAAAGCCATTCAGTGGATCATGAACAGTTGTCATAGCAGAAGCAGCATTCAGCCTGTTCAGGGCGGGAGCAAAGAATTGTCAGTGGTGTGTGTGTGAGTACAGTGCATTCTGAAGTATTCAGAACACTTTACTTTTGCACATTTTGTTACGTTAGAGTCTTATTCTATAATGGATTCAATCGTTTGTTTCCCTCAATCTACATACCCTAGAAGACTTGAGGCTATGATGCCTCAAGCTCAGCACACCTGTATTTGGGGAGTTGGTCCCATGCAGATCCTCAAGCTCTGTCAGGTTGGATGGGGAGCGTTGCTGCACAGCCATTTCACGTCTCTGCAAAGATGTTCAAATCGGGTTCAATATGGGCTCTGGCTGGGCCACTCAAGGACATTGAGACTTGTCCCGAAACCACTCCTGTGTAGTCTTGGCTGTGTGCCTAGGGTCATTGTCCTGATGGAAGGTAAACCTTTGCCCCCAGTCTGAGGTCCTGAGCACTCTGGAGCTGGTTTTCAAGGATCTCTCTACTATGCTCAGTTCATCTTGACTAGTCCCTCAGTCCCTGCCGCTGATAAACATCCCCACAGCATGCTGCTGCCACCACCACCATGCTTCACTGTAGGGATGGTGCCAGGTGTCCTCCAGACATGATGCTTGGCATTCAGGCCAAAGAGTTCAATCTTGGTTTCATCAGACCAGAGAATCTTGTTTCTCATGATCGGAGTGTCTTTCGGTGCCTTTTGACAAACTCCATGCAGGCGGTCATGTGCCTTTTACTGAGGAGTGGCTTCTGTCTGGCCACTCAACCATAAAGGCCTGATTGTTGGAGTGCTACAGAGAAGGTTCTCCCATCTACACAGAGGAAATCTGGAGCGCTGTCAGAGTGACCATCAGGTTCTTGGTCACCTCCCTGACCAAGGCCCTTCTCCCCGATAGAGCTGGCCACCCGGCACAGGAAGAGTCTTGGTGGTTCCAAAAACTTCTTCCATGTGTTCCTGCGGACCTTCAGTGCTGCAGAAATGTATTGGTACCCTTCCCCAGATCTGTGGCTCAACACAATCCCGTCTCAAGAGCTCTACAGACAATTCCATCGAACTTATGGCTTAGTTTTTCCTCTGACATGCACGGTCAACTGTAGGACCTTATACAGACATGGCCAATCAATTTAATTTACCACAGGTGGAATCCTATCAAGTTGTAGAAACATCAAGGATGATCAATGGAAACAGGACGCACCTGAGCTCAAATTTAAGTCTCATGACAAAGAGTGAATACTTATGCAAATAAGGTATTTCCATTTTTATATATATAAAAAAACAGAAATACTATATTTGCATAAGTATTCAGACTCTTTGTTATGAGACTTGAAATTGAGCTCAGGTGCATCCCGTTTCCACACACACACACATATATTACACAGTTGAAGTCAGAAGTTTACATAAACGAGTTAATGACTACAACCTAAGTGTTTCAACCACTCCACATTTAACATTTACATTACATTTAAGTCATTTAGCAGACGCTCTTATCCAGAGCGACTTACAAATTGGTGCATTCACCTTGTGACATCCAGTGGAACAGCCACTTTACAATAGTGCATCTAAATCTTTTAAGGGGGGTGAGAAGGATTACTTTATCCTATCCTAGGTATTCCTTAAAGAGGTGGGGTCCACAAATGTCTTGTTAACAAACTACAGTTTTGGCAAGTCGGTTAGGACATCTACTTTGTGCATGACAAGTAATTTTTCCAACAATTGTTTACAGACAGATTATTTCACTATCACAATTCCAGTGAGTCAGACGTTTACATACACTAAGTAGACTGCCTTTAAACAGCTTGGAAAATCTCAGAAAAATGTCATGGCTTTAGAAGCTTATGATAGGCCAATTGACATCATTTGAGTCAATTGGAGGTGTACCTGTGGATGTATTTCAAGGCCTACATTCAAACTCAGTGCCTCTTTGCTTGACATCATGGGAAAAATCAAAAGATATCAGCCAAGACCTCAGGGGGAAAAAAAAATAAAATAATAATAATAATAATAATATTTTTTTTTTAAATTGTAGACTTCTTGGGAGTTCATCCTTGGAGCAATTTCCAAATGCCTGACGGTACCACATTCATCTGCACAAACAATAGTACGCAAGTATAAACATCATGGGACAACATCGCCATCATACCGCTCAGAAAAGAGACGCGTTCTCTCTCCTAGAGATGAACGTACTTGGTGCGAAAAGTGCAAACCAATCCCAGAACAGCAAAGGACCTTGTGAAGATGCTGGAGGAAGCAGGTATAAAAGTATCTATATCCACAGTAAAACAAGTCCTATATCGACATAACCTGCAAGGCCGCTCAGAAAGGAAGAAGCCACTGCTCCAAAACCACCATAAAAAGCCAGACTACGGTTTGCTACTGCACATGGGGACAAAGATGGTACTTTTGGAGAAATGTCCTCTGATCTGATGGAAACAAAAATAGAACTGTTTGGCCATAATGACCATCGTTATGTTTGGAGGAAAAGGAGAGGCTTGCAAGCCAAAGAACACCATCCCAACCGTGAAGCACGGGGTGGCAGCATCATGTTGTGGGGGTGCTTTGTTGCAGGAGGGACTGGTACAATTCACAAAATAGATGGCATCACGAGGGAGGCAAATTATGTGGATATATTGAAGCAGCATCAAGACATCAGTCAGTAAGTTAAAGCTTGCTTGCAAATGGGTCTTCCAAATGGACAATGACCCCAAGCATGCTTCCAAAGTTGTGGCAAAATGGCTTAAGGACAACAAAGTCAAGGTATTGGAGTGGCCATCACAAAGCCCTGACCTCAATCCTATAGAAAATTTGTGGGCAGAACTGAAAAAGCGTGTGCAAGCAAAGAGGCCCACAAACCTGACTCAGTTCCACCAGCTCAGTCAGGAGGAATGGGCCAAGATTCACCCAACTTATTGTGGGAAGCTTGTGGAAGGCTAGCCGAAACGTTTGACCCAAGTTTAAATAGTTTAAGGCAATGCAACCAAATACGAATTGAGTATAATGTAAACTTCTGACCCACTGGGAATGTGATGAAATAAATAACACGATTATTCTGACATTCAACATTCTTAAAATAAAGTGCTATTCCTAACTGACCTAAGACAGGGAATCTTTACTTGTATTAAAATGTCAGGAATTGTGAAAAACTGGATTTTAATGTATTTGGCTAAGGTGCATGTAAACTTCCGACTTCAACTGTATACACACACACGTGAAAATAAATATGAAAAAACAGTTTTTGCTTTGTCATTATGGGGTAACGTGTAGATTGAGGAAAAAAAAACACTTCATCAATTTTAGAATAAGGCTGTAACGTAACAAAATGTGGAAGAAGTCAAGGGGTCTGAATACTTTTCGAATGCACCGTATACATGTCAAGGCCACTTTAGTTGGAAGGAAAAAAATGATAGACAAGCGAGTCAAGCAAACACAAAACTGAAAGTGTTGGTGGAGAATGCGGTTTGTGTCGACACACCCATAGGAGAGGTCAGTAGACTGCCTCACCTACACAGGTGACTCTTCATACCAGAGTAAACTCATTTACACTACATGGTGTTACATCAATGGATCTCACTGTACTGTGTATACAAACCGTCTACTAGTTCAACTACACCACCATGAAACATTGTTTTACAGCACGGCTACAAGCAGCACTAAAAAAAAAAAAAAATTAAATAAAAATAAATAATAATCACCTACTAGTTCAAGAGCACTTAGATTTTACAATATAATCTCACCCCTCTACCTGTTCCAGCTCTCCTCGTCAGCACAATTCACCACTAAGCCTCTTTCTTTTCCTCTCCCTCAGCTCATTCAGACAGACTGTTCAGAACAGGGCAACAGTCAGCTCAACAGAAATAACAACCCCCATTTGACATGAGATAAATACACCCATCTGGCATCTGCTCTCCAAGTGTGTGTGTGTGTGTGTGTGTGTGTGTGTGTGTGTGTGTTAGAAGACTGAACATGTGTGAACATGAGTGAAATCAACACTTGATCACCTCTCACTAGTGTTTCCCCAAAGCAGCAGATCTAGGAACCGGTTTTCCCTCCCCAAAGCAGATTAGCATAATTGGGGTTAAAAGTTACATAGCTGATCCTGAACCAGTCCATCTAAGGAAAGTGCAGCTGTGTCCATGTAAGTGTACTGTACAGTATATAAGCAGACACGCGTGTGTGGTCTGACAAACACACCAGCTTAAGAGAGCGAGCCATGTGTAAGCAAGGGATATGAGCCGTGTTCAATAGATCACACGAACCACAATCACAGCAAGAGGACATGAACACACACGCGCTGTATGGGTCTTCACAACCAGCCAACCTCAGCATGTAAACTAGAAGTCATAATGGAGGTCTGACTAATCTAGTTTGAAGTTAATACAGTTCTCCTAAATGGATATACGGTGATTCCACACTGATGGTTAAGACAGTCTATAAGTCTCTCATACTCGTGTCTGACCCACCTTTGAGAGTCACCCCTGCGTCGTAGTTCCCGCTGAAGACAGAGTCCGTACTGGGTGTACTGCAGAGGTACGTGGCGCTGTCTGAAGACCTCACTTCCCGTATCCTCAGCTCCACCACGCTGTCCCCCAGCCGCACCACGCTCAGGTCACCACTGGCCACCCGGTCGCTTAGCGACACATCAGAGTACTTTGGTTCGAAGGTGGAGATTACATGGATAGACCCCGCCTCTCCCTGCTGCATGGTCCAATCAAAATCCTGCTCCCTGGGCCCCTCATAGTCAGTGACATCACAACGCAGTGAGACAGGTTGGCCCTCCACACGGAGCAGAGGGCCAGGGGACACAGACACCACCCTGGCATGGGATACACCTAGAGAGAACATACACATGTCATTGACAGATACATAAAATCAGCTAAATCCCCCACACAATGACAGCGTTCCTACCACATCAGACTTCCTTAGCTAACCTCTTGAAAGTCTCTCTGCTTAACAATACACATACAGTTGAGAGAGACATGTATATATTTAGCACAGGGCAGGCCAAATATACACTTAGATACTACCTTTGGTTTGATTCCTCTGATTCCAAACCCACAGTGTGTGTGTGGGTGGGTGTGTGTGTGTTCTATAAAAACTCCCGCATATTGACACCTGAACACTAGCGTCGCTGCACTCAACGGGTGAATCAATAATCTGAAGTGGTTCCTCTCCTTGTCTCCTTTCCTTTATTCCCACTGACATATAGTAACAGGTGAAAGCAGAGCCTATGGTAACATATTTAAACTGGAGTAGAAGGAAAGCCACTACAGACCATTTAGACGCACCCATAGAGAGAGACAGTCTTGTTAGAGAAGGGAACAGCCTAGACCACATACTCTAGCTAGAGAGAGAAGACCTATATAAAGTACAGGCTTGTTTGGATGGGCATAGGGGAAAGAGCAGCAAACATGCACACACACCAGGCTTGTCTGAACAGGCTGAGGGGAAGAGCGTGCACATGCCATGGCCAGCATGGAGCAACACATGCTCCCCCACCCACACAGATACACCACAAACCAAAGAACAGTATCAGGAAAAATGAGAGGCAAGAACAAAGTGACGATGCACCAGCAACTTTCAAAAGAACGACCCCACAGCCCAGAAATAGTCCCTGTTAAATCCCAACTGGAACAACCAAAGAGCAAAGCCTTCTGGGAACATTTCCATCACACTACTTCTAATGGTAACGTTGGCCGCATTCCAATATGATCCTACACCACTGCCTTAGTTGGACCCTTAGTGATTAACATATCACTTCAAAACACCTTGTTGACATACAGTACACTTAACCCCATTTCCTGTTCTAGCGTGTTGGGACATTCAAGGAACTGGAGAAATAGACGTTTGAGGGAAGGTGGTCCATAAAACATTGCTGGAACAGTCTGGTTCTGGGGGTGTCATCTCTGACTTACCCGACGTCATAAGAGAAGGGATATTATATTGGCCGGACACCACTTAGGAGTGTGACTAATATTGGCACGCAACTCTTAAGTCACTCTTATCCAAACAAACAGTCGGAGTCGTAGGGCCACAGAGTAAACAAGCAATATGAGACAGCCCAGTTAAGGAGAGGGAAGTGGAGAGACTTAACTGGTCAGGTGGTCTATGAGTAGTAGATCATGGATTTACCGCATGGGAAAGACCAAACAGAATCATACAGCATCTGAACGGTCTTCCAGCTGTGTTCATTCTACAAACCCGAATAACGCAGGCTATCGGAAGCTCGCTCACACACACACGAAAGAATGGGCAGTAGTACCCCATTCATAGGCGCCAACTACTTTCGGGCCTATTCACGATAGTATCTTCTGACCCGGGAAGTTTTGTTCAGAGCCCCGGCGCTTGCTCTAACATTAACACGCATCACTTGCGGTATGGTTGTGTCGACATAACGCATCTTTCATATATAAATATATCATTTTAAAAAGTTTAAATTACTACACACCTTTTTAGGGTTAATGTTCCCACATGGCCATATCACTTGTTTACGGAAGAAATAAGTGGCCACCTATGCTAATTAGCAGTCTAGCATCCCCGAATGAACACCTGTTTGTAATCTGAGGAAGTATAGTTTGTCAACTGGAGACAGTTTGTTGATCTGTGCAAAACTGCTGCACGAAGTCCATCTTTTTTTATTTGGAAGATTCTTTCTTGCCAATATGAAAGATAAGGGGCATATGAACATATTTTGCAAAACTTGTTAAAACACTGCTGAAACTGCTGAAAACCACACACACAGAAATGTTTTTGAGAGCTAGGGCAGTAGTATGTCATCAACATGTTTGGGGAGGTGTGCATGTATTTATTATTTAGGACAGGGATGTCAAACTCATTTTCATTGTTTTTGGAGTTTGACTGTCTAGACTTCATTTGTGATTCTGCGAACTGGAGAGCCAATAAATTCATGTAGGTCCATTATCATTTCTACAGTTGATGGTTTTAGTAATAAAAGTATATTAATATATTAAGTTTGTATATTAAATACATTTACTCAAACCACCCGTGTGCAGTGTATTTGACACCCCTGCTTCATATCGACTGGCGCCAAGCCAAACTGTTAGGAAAAATCAAATGTGTGCTCATGTACTCCCGTATAAAGATCTTAGCTTGAAAAACTGTCATTAATTGACGTTTTTGCCATGGAGATCTTAGTCACGCAATTTCATAAAGAAAAACATGAACACAACAATTTAAAATGATTTACTGAGTTACAGTTCATAAGGAAACCAGTCAATTTAAATAAATGAATTAGGCCTTAATATATGGACTTCACATGACTGGGAATACAGATATGCATCTGTTGTCATGGATCAGAAAACCAGTCAGTATCTGGTGCGACCACCATTTACCACACAGTGCGACGTCTCCTTCACATTGAGTTGATCAGGCTGTTGATTGTGGCCTGTGGAATGTTGTCCCACTCCTCAAATGGCTGTGCAAAGTTGCTGGATATTGGCGGGAACTGGCGCACGCTATCATGAATGTCAATCCAGAGCATCCCAAACATGCTCAATGGGTGACATGTCTGGTGAGTATGCTGGCCATGGAAGAACTTGGAAATTTTCAGCTTCCAAGAATTGTGTACAGATCCTTGTGGAATGAGGCTGTGCATTATAATGCTGAAACATGAGGTGATGGCGGCAGATGAATGGCACAACAATGGGCCTCAGGATCTCGTCACGGTATCTCTGTGAATTCAAATTGCCATCGATAAAATGCAATTGTTTTCGTTTTCCGTAGCTCATGCCTGCCCATACCATAACCCCACCACCACGAGGCACTCTTCACAACATTGACATCAGTAAACCACACACCCACACGATGCCATGTCTGCGGTGTGGCCCGGATGGAGGACAATGGAGGGGCTTAATGGCGATACGATGCATGGACAAGCCACCATCTGCATTGGCCGTGCAGTATTTACAGTGATATGGCCTCTGCAGAAGTCTGGGCATTCATACTCCTTGTGGTTCGCCGAACAGCGCAGAGTGGTACACGGAAAGCCAGTACGAGCTCAATTTGGCCTCTGTGTGCCATCGTAATTGCATCACAGCAGAAATAGGCTCTTATGGTAGAGAAATTAACATTAAGTTCTCTGGCAGCAGCTCTTGTGGACATCCCTGCAGTCAGCATGGCAATTACACGCTCCCTCAAAACATATGTGGCCCTGTGTTGTGTGACAAAACGGCACATTTTAAAATGGCATTTTATTGTTCCCAGCACAAGGTGCCCTTGTGTAATGATCATGGCGTTTAATCAGCTTCTTGATATACCACACCTGTCAGGCGGATGGATTATCTTGGCAAAGGAGAAATGCTCTCAAACAGGGATGGAAACAAATTTGTGTATGGAACATTTCTAGGATATTTTATTTTTTCATTAAACATGGGGCCAACACTTTACATGGACACTGAACAAAAATGTAAACGCGACATTAACTACGCTGTTTGGTGCAGTATTTCAGTTAAAATAAAGTGTATGAATACACTTTGAATGACAGACTTTCCTGCAGAATCCATACTGACCAGTCACGACGAAATGGCGTAGACTCCGGCTTGCCTCAAGAAAAATCCCCAAAAGAAAGAAAAAAATATATATCGTTATAATATGCACGAACTCTTCTTAACGGTTTCGGCTGGGAACCATGGAGAAGCCTTTAAAGCCTTAGGAAAGGGCGGACGGGCACACACCCCTGCTCCATGAAGGCGGGAGACATGTTAACTGGAGACATTTGATAATCTCAAGGTACCACACTAATTTAAATTTAGCCGCTCACACAAACAATGGCACAGGGAAGCCTTATGCGACGCAGAATATACGTTGCCAGACACACACACTCCCCATCCTACACAATCTGACACCGTTGTGAAATAAAAATGGGTCCGGTCAACTAAACGAAAAGGATATTCCTGCCTTGATCACGGAGATCTGTTATTAGTCACTGGTTAGCATAAGTCCATCAGTGGTGGACAGTGCTCCAGTCCAAATTCAACTACATTAGTTAAATTGTCAACTGATCAAGGGGATCTATGCGAATTGGACGGCTACCCAATCGCGTGTTATGGTGCCTCCATGTAACTGGACCATTGTCAGGGTTGTCATCTTATCTTTTGATTAATTTAATGACATCAATTATCTCGCTCGTTCTCCTTTGATTGAACGATTAAAAGTTTCGACTGGGATTTAAGGCTCAAGAGCTGAAATTGAAAATTGCCACACACCCTCATCTGTGACCAACCACGGTAGCCTACATGTAACTAGGAAGTTGGGCGTGGGAAAATCTATTCATATATTAAAAAAAGGTTCGTTTTGGAAAAACTCAGTCATGTCATTAATTTAGGAGAAACAGCATGATCAGTAAAAATCTGTTGATAGCGTTGCCTTTAAATTAATTTGACTAATTGCTTTGTCAATGGAGATTCAGGTTAAGTGAAAACGTGCCCGCGTGTACATGTCAATCTAATATGTTCCACTAAACGACAGCACACGCGTTATGACGATATTATTAGACCGTTTGACAACCCCTTTTCAAATATAACTTACCCATCGATGAAAACAAGTAGTAGAAGAGTAGAAGAGATAGATGTTCCATCCTGCAAATTCGCGTCTTTTTAACTCCCAGTTCGTTCCTTTGTCATTAAAATCAGCCACGGGTGAAAGGAGTCCTCTCGGACCTTTAGTTCAAAAACCTAACCACCGGCGACCTCTCAGAAATCCCCAATACGAGAACCGACACTGGCGAGTAGACGTTCGGATATCCGTTAAATGGACGTTGTCATCTACAGTGAAAGTCCACTGGTTTGGTTTTGGAGAGGGAGGGAACAACGTTGCCGTGTCCGGAAGTCAGTTTTTGGAGGAGGGGAGTAGCGGAGGGATTTTCACAGGTAGCTCTGTCCCAAGTCTCATCGCATGTGGTCTCACTAGTGGCTATTTAGAGCTGAATAATAGGCCTACAGAATATCATCATCATCGATACAGTATGTGTTACGTTACACGGAACCCAAACCGCAGGCGCTATCATGCACACATTTATTTTGTCCCCCTACACCAAACGCGATCACAATTCGCAGGTTAAAATATAAAAACAAACTCAACCAATGCCATTAATTTGGGGACAGGTCGAAAAGCATTAAACATGTATGGCAATTTAGTTAGTTAGCTTGCACTTGCTAGCTAATTTGTCCTATTTAGCTAGCTTGCACTTGCTCGCCAATTTGTCCTATTTAGCTAGCTTGCTGGTGCTAGCTCATTTGTCCTGGGATGTAAACATTGAGTTGTTATTTTACCTGAAATCCGAGGATTAATCCACACATAAAACGGTCAACCGAATCGTTTCTAGTCATCTCTCCTCCTTCCAGGTTTTTCAATCTTAGAATTTATATAGTGATTGCATCTGAACTTTCATAGTATTACCACGACAACCGGCAAAACATTTAATCTTTCAATCACCCATGTGGGTATAACCAATGAGGAGATGGCACGTGTGCACCTGCTTCTATAAACCAATGAGGATATGGGAGAGGCAGGACTTTCAGCAAGATCTGCGTCAGAAATAGGAATGACTTCTATTTTAGCCCTTGGCATTGCAGACTGCTGGGTGCAATAATTGATTAACATAGATTCCTACATTTATTTGCAAAGCTAGGAGTGTAGTCAGGGTATTAGCCTTTTGAAATGATGCTGTCAGATCATTTCACATCTACAAGGGGCCACTAAGAGGTGTGTAGTTTCAAGTTTTAAAGGGAATTTAACTCAAAAATGATATTTTCATTAATCCACTGTTGATATAGTCCTAAAATGTCTGGCATGTCAGCAGTCAAGTTGTCAAGATATTATGCAAGGGTGAGTCTAATCCTGAATGCTGATTGGGTAAAACCGCATTCCAGCCGGTGTCTATTCCACAAGTTACTACAAGCTACATCTATGATGTTAAAGTGCCTATTTACTGTGTTCCATCTGACTGCGCAATCCACTGTCTCATTCGCCCAGCCAGGCAATTTATAAAGATGATCTCCACTATAAAAAGCATATAGATATTATCTCACATTTCTTTTCGACTAACATTTAGTTATCAACAGCGGAGATTTGTACAAACCTTGCTGTCTGTCTCTCCGACATTTGCAATATTGTTTCAATGTTGAAATTAGTTCTCCAGTTGTCGCATAGTAATGAACATGTCGGGATGAGACAGACAGGCAGGCACCTTTTCTCAGCCAGTCGAAATCATGAATCAGCATAATTTTTGTGAATTTCTATTGACATTTATTTTAATAGGCAAGTCAGTTAAGAACAAATTCTTATTTTCAATGATGGCCTAGGAACAGTGGGTTAACTGCCTGGTTAGGAGCAGATGACAGATTTGTACCTTGTCAGCTCAGGGATTTGAACTTGCAACCTTTCGGTTACTAGTCCAACACTCTAACCACTAGGCTACCATGCCATACATAGATACAGAACAGAAAGACCAAACCAATTATACAAACTACCAGCCGGCTTGGGTAGCAACCCCGGATTTACGTCAGGACTATATCTTGTGGATGGAAGGATGAAATAGTATGAATAAATTTATCAAAATATATATTTGTATTAAAATATGTAAATTATTATTTGAATATGTTGGTAATCCGTTGTATAAAAGTGATAATGCCCTCGAAGCTGGTGTTTGGAAGATATATTGGCATGCCTCATGATTTTTTATTTTAACCTTTATTTGTCTAGGCAAGTCAGTCGCTGCAGCTGTACATAGTCCATCGGTAAATAGCCCACCCAATTTACCTACCTCATCCCCATACTGTTTATATGTATTTACTTTTCTGCTCTTTTGCACACCAGTATCTCTACCTGCACATGACCATCTGATCATTCATCACTCCAGTGTTAATCTGAAAAATTGTAATTATTCGCTTACCTCCTCATGCCTTTTGCACACAATGTATATAGACTATTTTTTTCTTTCTACTGTGTTATTGACTTGTTAATTGTTTACTCCATGTGTAACTCTGTGTTGTTGTCTGTTCACACTGCTATGCTTTATCTTGGCCAGGTCGCAGTTGTAAATGAGAACTTGTTCTCAACTAGCTTACCTGGTTAAATAAAAAAATGTAAAGTTAAGATCAAAATCTTATTGACAGCCTAATGGGGAACAATTGTTTTACTGCCTTTTTCAGGGGCAGAAATGACAGATTTATACCTTGTCAGCTCGGGGATTTGATCCAGCAACCTTTCAGGTACTGGCCCAAAGCTCTAACCACTAGTTGAATGATGATGTGGCTGGAGACACTTTTTTTCTTAAAGTTCAATATCTTGAAAACTTGATTGCTGACATGCAAAACATTTTGGGAGCGTATCAACAGTGGACTAATGAAAAAAATACCAAAAGTTTGTTTCTGAGTGAAATTCCCCTTTAATGTCATATGCACAAGTACAGTAAAATGCCTTTCTTGCAAGCTCTAAACCACAAAATGCAGTAATCAATATCAATTTAGTGTTAAAAATAACACAAGGTATACCAAAAACACGTGAAATAAGAACACAAGAAGTAAGTAAGCTATACAGTATACAGGGTCAGTTCCAATACCATATGTACAATATGCAGGGATACTGGAATGATAGATGTAGGGGTAAGGTATAGGGGTAAGGTGACTAGGTATCAGGAAATATGATAAACAGAGTAGCAGCAAAGTATATGATGATTGCATGTCAGTGTGTGTGTGTAGAGTCAGTATAAATGTGTGTGTATGTTTTGGGCTCCTGAGTGGTGCAGCGGTCTAAGGCACTGCATCTCAGTCTTAGAGGTGTCACTAGAGACCCTGGTTCAATTGCATGCTGCATCACAACTGGCTGTGATTGGGAGTCCTGCAAATGGCCCAGTGTCATTTGGGTTAGGTTTTGGCTGGGGTAGGCCGTCTTTGTAAATAAGAATTTGTTCTTAACTCACTTGCCTAGTTAAATCCATATATTTTTTATGTTGTGTGTGTGAGCAAATTAATAGGGATTGGTGCTGGGGATTGATTTTGGGACTGGGTTGCAGAATAACCTGACACCTCTGAAGACTTGCCACTGTATTTGCTGTAGGTATAGTTTACAAAGTGCGGGTTAGGTTTAGGGTTGGAGAAAATAGGATTTTGAATGGGACTTTTGTTTAGCTGTACAAGACTCTGTGTGTGTGTGTGTGTGTGTGTGTGTGTGTGTGTGTGTGTGTGTGTGTGTGTGTGTGTGTGTGTGTGTGTGTGTGTGTGTGTGTGTGTGTGTGTGTGTGTGTGTGTGTGTGTGTGTAACTAAGCATTTCAATGTTAGTCTACACCCGTTGTTTACGAAGAATGTGATGAATAACATTTGATTTGGGTGTTGGTGTGTGTTTGTGGGTCTAAGTGTGTGCAACAAGTGTGTGTGTTGGGGACAGGCGCACGGCTGGCAGGTGCCCAAAGCCAAATGGTGGATGTATCGGCTCACGGTCACATCACACACACAGTCACCCAGACCTCTATTTATACTGGGCCACACAACAGAGTGACTGACCACACACGTCTCTTGTCTTTCTGACCCATTTTCTCCTTACCTATCTTTAACTTTGAATGCATGTGAATGACGTCTCTGTCTGAAGGCTGAAGCCTTAGTACCTCAGTGTGAATAACTGAAAGTGACTGACTACAATATTAACAACCCAGACAGGAAACTGAAGGTCAAACCACAGCCTTTTCACTTTGTTTTAGGCAGTAGGTTGATCTTAGATATGTGCCTAAGGGCACAATGATTTAACCCAGGGACGGGAAGTGATTTGTTTAGGGGTCAGAGTTCAGACTGTCGAACATGGCTCTGAGTGATAAACCTGAGTTTACTGTAGCCTCAGTGTGTATCAGGGATACAGCTATTTTCAACCTAGCTTCCTTTTCTGCTGAAAACCTGGATGTGGGAACTCCGTTCAGGCGTTTCTCTTACGCCTGCTACGTTCGGTTAACTTTATTGTGACTCCTGCCGGTCTGTCATCAAACTGGTTCCCAAACGTTTACTCGCTGTCAGTGACCCAGCCAAAGTCTTTCAGGAACATATTCAGATTTCTGTCAACTAACTCGTTTAAATGTGATTCAAAGGAAAACGTTAATGGCCCACAAGTAGGTCCCTGGCCCACCCACTTCCACTATTACTGTTGAATAGGCATGCGAGCAGATTAAATGAACATGGAAGCAAAGCGCCATCTAGGGTTTATATAATGAACAGGTGTGTGATGGAGAGGTTTTTTCAGATAACATTTTATTGGTCTCATACACATGCTTGCAGGAGAGTAGCGAAATGCTTGTAAAAAAAATGGGTGCAAAAACCTGTGTTAACAGTCATGTGCAGTTCAGTAAACGCAAATGCGCACACACACACACAGCATCATATCCCTCCCACACACACAGGAAAAGGAGGTAAGATGTGTGGAAGCGAGGGCTTCAGTTAAGTGTTGCTTTCAGCATCTTTGCTCCATGCATGCTATTCGTTGGTGCCGTGCCAAAACCTCCGCCAAGAGGCCTCAGCGATGTAACAAGAAAACAATTGATTACATGAGAGCTTTACTCAGAGGTGTGAATACAGAGAATGACTCAAATGCACAATGATGTGAATGGAAACATTTCCAGAACTATTATTATCATCTTGCAATTGTTAGCTATCAGACCTGGGTTCAAATACATATGCATTTGAATTATTTGTATTTGAAATACTTATTTCCTGTGTATTTGAGTATTTTCAAATAATGTTGCCCATCAATGACTATGTGCCTGTAGTTATTTAGTTTTTATTGACAACCACACAGACATCAAGTTAAGGTCACTACTTCAAGAGGAGGTGGATAGATAGGTAGGCTACAACTCAACATAAAAACAATGAAACAGAATTTTGAAAAGGCATTGGAAGAAAAGAACACTATGTGGGTATTTTTCCCTTCCTTTTCAATTCTATTCTTTAGATAACAACATTTTCAACATCTACAACATGTAGACTGCTGGAACTCCTTTCCTTGGTTCAGAAAGTATATAGGCGAAACCTGTTTCCAGACTCATTGCCTGGCGGGGTGAGAGCCTTTCTTCCTCGGCTGGGGTAGTGGTGGGGGCTGCTCCTCATCATCATCCATTGGTGTCTGTGGAGGCTTCTCTCGAGCCTGGGCTCTGGGTTGGGGCGCAGCCTGGCTGGAGGCTCTGGCCGTGGGCCTGGGGCCCGTGGAACCAGGTGGGGCCCCACCGGGGGGTCTCTGCCTTTGCTTCTGGCCTTCTGGGTGAGAAGGATGCTTTGTCTGGCCCTCTGGGAGGTAAGGATGCTGGGTCTTGGTCAGGGGGGCTAGTCTCAACTCTCTTTCCTCTGTGAAGGAGAATGAACAGATGAAATGAGGGAGGGAACAAAAGAAAGATACTGTAGACACCATAAATGTTTCTGTGCACAGAACACCAACACAATAGCCATAGACATTTGAGTTTTGGTCTGAAGCGATTACCTTCAAAGCGCATGTGGCTCTTGCGTCGGCTGAGGCAACAGCACACCAAGGTGATGATGATGAGGAGGAGTACCAAGCCCCCTCCCCCGGCCAGGATGCCCACCATGGTCCAGAAATCCAAACCAAACAGTGAACGCAGATCACCCGATTTGGAGACAGCTGAGAGGAGGGTGGGGGATGAGGGGTGGAGCAGAACGAGAGACAAATTACATGTTTTACTTTCTTTGTATTTTTTATTTGTTGCGCCACCAACCTTAAACATTAGTCACTTTTTTCCTGAAAACAGAAGAAAACAGAGAGAAAAAGAAAGACAGAGATTCGCAGAGAATTGCAATTGAGCCCTTCAAAACATACTGTACCATTGCATGTTGGTTTGATGATGTCACTTGTCTCCGCGCTGACCTCATTGACTGCAGAGCAGGTGAAGGTGTCTGGCTCTTTCAGTTGTTTCAGATTGATGATCAAGGTTGGATTTTTTTCCCCATTTAAAGGCTGTCTGTTCTTGCTCCACTTGAAAGTCACTCCCTCAGTGTTGGTCAAGAAACAGGTAAAGGTGACGTCCTTATCAGAACAGGTGAATTGCACTGAGGGCTTGGAGACCTTTTCTGGAGAGAAACAAAATGGCCGCCATCAGTGTCTCTAAAGGAGAGGATACGGTACTTGTATTGTTGGAAAGAGAGAAAGAGACTTACCCTTCATACACAGTCTGAAGGACTCTTCTTTGATGCTTTTCCCATCGCTGTTGAACACTTCTGCTTTATAAGTACCTTCGTTTACTGACACCAGGCCTTTGAGTTGGAGAGACCCATCATCTAAGATATCCTCAGGCTTGCCTGGTTTGAACTTTCCATTCTTTCTTTTTAATATAACTTTTTCATTGTGTTTCCAGTTTATTTCTTTCGAACTCAAGTCAGTGTATTTCAGAGGGATGGAGAAGAAAGATCCATGTTGGAAATAATAATTGCATGAATCTGTGATAGAAGAGAAGAAAAGAGATCAGAATAATTCTCTGTTGTTGCTGACGGTAACATACTTTTATTACGTTTTGGGGTCAATAAAGAGTTAGAAAATGTGATCTAATTCAAATCTTATTATTTACATTTTTGGTCAAGCACGTATTTACAGTATAAATGACCAATTATGCATGCTACATTTCAAAGTAAAATAAGTTCATTTCAAGTACAATTGTCCATTGTTAGTTTCTCATCATTTGTCAGTTAGGACAACGACTAGGCAAATATGCTCTAAAACAGCTTCTACCAAGTGTTTTTAACTTGGATCAAATTCAAATAATGCTACTGTATGAAAATATGTGTTCAACTGGCTGGTTAGCCACAGTAACCCAGATCATTCTATTAAATCTTCCTGTTTTTGTGTACTGGGTGTTTGAAACAGAACATGTCTAAAACCACAACTGTCTGAAATGCCATAGATACTAAAATAACAGGACCTCTTTAAAACAAATGGCCGATCTGGGGACAATCTCATAGACAGATGGTCAGATTAAGCCTTCTCCTTGAGTAAATAGGATGTTCATCTTGGTCAAATGACCGATATCTTATACATTTATATATCAATGGTAATTGAAGTCAAATAAATTACATTGGCATGGAAAAAAACACTTAAGTAAAGAAATAAGTCTTGTCCCACATAATGATCTTAAAATATCTAAATAGCATTTACAATATCCATACAAATCATTCTAATAATGAGATAAAATTGCAATATCAAATCATGCAAAGGAAGTTGTTAAAAAAATAGATGACATTGTTACATTTACAAGATAACACAGAGGCACCACAGAAGAGACATTTTATTTTCAAAGTCATTTTTCATGCCCATGTCATTGTTCATTTTCTCCCTAACATTGCTCAAATCAATTGTGATCAAATGTACAGATTCAATAACAATCCATGAATGTGACCATCAATAGATAAGACCTTTTTATTTACCAGATTGACCCTATTTGATGATCATTTAAATGAAAAGTATGCTATTTAAAATCAATAGACATCCTCTTCTCAAATAACTAATCAAACAATTACTCATCTTTTTTTACTGTAAAAACAAACAAACAGACTAAACATCCTCAACCAATCCACAGGCTTGTGGGGGATAGAGGGAGAGAGTCTTACCTGCTGAAAGAGAGAGAAATCCATGAAGGACAAGGAATGCCAGTGGTAATGTACAGGCCATTGTGTTGTTACTACATGTACTGTGAGAAAAATGTACAGGTTTCAGTTTAGTTGTCAGACTCTTTCCTTTGTCTCACTGTGTGTGTCTCAGAAGACGAAATGAACCAACCAGCAGGCCTTGTATGTATCTACTCCCTCAGCAGTGCAGAGGTGTCATATCTTAAAATAAGCTTCAAACAAACTCTTCATCTTCTCATCAGTATCAACACAGGCATTTTCTCAGGCACATCCTAAACGTAACAAAATGTTCTTATAAAATTCCTGCCAAAATAGACATCTAGGCTACATTCATTGTGTGGCATTAAATGGCACAAAACTCCATATTAGGACATTCTCATAAATTATGATGATGTAAGAAAAATAAGTACATTAGTCATATAAGTTGACTTATGATACTGGTTTCAGATCAGCTTTTCCTAGCTCAACCTATACGCTAGGTCACCGTACAAAACGGACCCTGGATCTGTGCTTAAGGGTGGCAAGCTCATACACTGTAGTCACTGACCGATTCAAAACGGAGCCCTATATACCTGCTGATCTGAAAGGATTGGACAAATGAAAGCAATATGGCAGAACGTGTTGATATCTTTCCTTTCCTCAATCTACCAGAAGTACCCAGGTGTAGGTAACTGGGCTTGAATTGGAATAGGGCAAGCCAGTGAACAACAGTTTTCATGGATTGTAGAACTATGCTGACATCTAGTGTTACTTGCATCTCGTGCACTTTGGGAATTCCAATTGCCTTTTGTCAATTTGAAACAGTCAGTTTACCGGTAGTTTTAGTCAGCCTATGCTACGAGAGAATTTACACCTTGCGGGTGTGATGAGATAACTCGATCCGGTGGAATACGACGATACGAACGCTTATTTCAGCGAGCGCTTCGTAAACCACGCCATAGTGGGCAGAGCCAGGCATGTTGGACGGGGACGGATTTTAACACAAAACGCCTATAATGTTACAGTCGGTCCGCCATGGTTCTGTGTAGCTAATATATTTTAGACCAGTGTATTTTAGTTAATTTCGTTTGACTTAATACGTAAAATATATTTGAGTAGTAAACAGGGAAACAACAACGAGTCCCAGACAGTTCGCAATAGAGCATGCCATCGTTTACTACCTTAACTATTGGAGTCATCTAGTTACCTGGTTATACGATGAGCTCGTTGACAAAACAGACCATGGTGGGCCTTTTTACACGAAGATGTTTTTGTCAAAGGCCCGCGGTGGGTCTGTAAACTATGCGATTGTATTGGAGAAAGGTTTATAGCGTTGAATGTCACCTATTCATTTACTGTTATAGTATTTCAAAGTGACAGCCATGGAAACTAATTGTACTCACTTTGATAGAACATGCTGTTTTTTCTGCCCTACTGTGGCGTTGTTTGCCTGAATTATTCAAATGTCCTGGTGACCACAACAAAACTACTTATTGTTTTCAAATAGATATAGAATAGAACATTGAGTTTTCTGCCTGAGCGTGGCACTGTTTACTGCAATTTTCTGTATTGTCTTTTAATCAGAACAAAACGTTGTTTAAAAAAAACTCAACTAGAGATAGGCTGACATGGACTGTTTCCTCACCTGACATGGACTGTTTCCTCACCTGACATGGACTGTTTCCTCACCTGACATGGACTGTTTCCTCACCTGACATGGACTGTTTCCTCACCTGACATGGACTGTTTCCTCACCTGACATGGACTGTTTCCTCACCTGACATGGACGGTTTCCTCACCTGACATGGACTGTTTCCTCACCTGACATGGACGGTTTCCTCACCTGACATGGACTGTTTCCTCACCTGACATGGACTGTTTCCTCACCTGACATGGACGGTTTCCTCACCTGACATGGACGGTTTCCTCACCTGACATGGACGGTTTCCTCACCTGACATGGACGGTTTCCTCACCTGACATGGACGGTTTCCTCACCTGACATGGACTGTTTCCTCACCTGACATGGACGGTTTCCTCACCTTACATGGACGGTTTCCTCACCTGACATGGACGGTTTCCTCACCTGACATGGACGGTTTCCTCACCTGACATGGACGGTTTCCTCACCTGACATGGACGGTTTCCTCACCTGACATGGACAGTTTCCTCACCTGACATGGACTGTTTCCTCACCTGACATGGACGGTTTCCCTCACCTTACATGGACGGTTTCCTCACCTGACATGGACGGTTTCCTCACCTGACATGGACGGTTTCCTCACCTGACATGGACGGTTTCCTCACCTGACATGGACGGTTTCCTCACCTGACATGGACTGTTTCCTCACCTGACATGGACTGTTTCCTCACCTGACATGGACTGTTTCCTCACCTGACATGGACTGTTTCCTCACCTGACATGGACGGTTTCCTCACCTGACATGGACTGTTTCCTCACCTGACATGGACGGTTTCCTCACCTGACATGGACGGTTTCCTCACCTGACATGGACTGTTTCCTCACCTGACATGGACTGTTTCCTCACCTGACATGGACGGTTTCCTCACCTGACATGGACTGTTTCCTCACCTGACATGGACTGTTTCCTCACCTGACATGGACGGTTTCCTCACCTGACATGGACGGTTTCCTCACCTGACATGGACTGTTTCCTCACCTGACATGGACTGTTTCCTCACCTGACATGGACTGTTTCCTCACCTGACATGGACTGTTTCCTCACCTGACATGGACTGTTTCCTCACCTGACATGGACTGTTTCCTCACCTGACATGGACTGTTTCCTCACCTGACATGGACGGTTTCCTCACCTGACATGGACTGTTTCCTCACCTGACATGGACGGTTTCCTCACCTGACATGGACGGTTTCCTCACCTGACATGGACTGTTTCCTCACCTGACATGGACTGTTTCCTCACCTGACATGGACTGTTTCCTCACCTGACATGGACGGTTTCCTCACCTGACATGGACTGTTTCCTCACCTGACATGGACTGTTTCCTCACCTGACATGGACTGTTTCCTCACCTGACATGGACGGTTTCCTCACCTGACATGGACTGTTTCCTCACCTGACATGGACTGTTTCCTCACCTGACATGGACTGTTTCCTCACCTGACATGGACTGTTTCCTCACCTGACATGGACTGTTTCCTCACCTGACATGGACTGTTTCCTCACCTGACATGGACTGTTTCCTCACCTGACATGGACTGTTTCCTCACCTGACATGGACTGTTTCCTCACCTGACATGGACTGTTTCCTCACCTGACATGGACTGTTTCCTCACCTGACATGGACTGTTTCCTCACCTGACATGGACTGTTTCCTCACCTGACATGGACTGTTTCCTCACCTGACATGGACTGTTTCCTCACCTCACCTGACATGGACGGTTTCCTCGCCTGACATGGACTGTTTCCTCACCTGACATGGACGGTTTCCTCGCCTGACGTGGACGGTTTCCTCACCTGACATGGACGGTTTCCTCACCTGACATGGACGGTTTCCTCACCTGACATGGACTGTTTCCTCACCTGACATGGACTGTTTCCTCACCTGACATGGACTGTTTCCTCACCTGACATGGACTGTTTCCTCATGATGGTTGTTGGTTATTTACCAGGTAACAAGTCTAAAACGAAACAAGGAATGAAGCCATAGACTCCTTATTTTACTCAACTAGATATTGTTACTTTGAAAAGATTGGCCTGGCTGACATGACAAATACATGAAGGGAAAATTATCTACAGACACAGAGGATGATTATATTTCTACACATCTCTTTATGCTATTTGTTATTATTATTATTATTATGTTATTATGTTATCTATATCTTTTTTTCCTTTTCCTGGGCCTCTATAACTATATCTATTGTTTTTTCCTACAGACGGAAACGCACAAGGTGGCTAATAACAGACCTCCATCCTATGCTAGCTTGCTACCAATGGCCCGGCTAGCTGTCTAAATCGCCGTGACCCCAATCAACCTCACTACTCACTGGACCCTTTTGATCACTCGACTAAGCATGTCTCTCCTTAATGTCAATATGCATTGTCCATTGCCGTTCTGGTTAGTGTGTATTGGCTTATTTCACTGTAGAGCCTCTAGTCCTGCTCACTATACCTTATCCAACCTTTCAGTTCCACCACCCACACATGCGATGACATCACCTGGCTTAAATGATGTTTCTAGAGACAATATCTCTCTCATCATCACTCAATGCCTAGGTTTACCTCCACTGTATTCACATCCTACCATACCTTTGTCTGTACATTATACCTTGAAGCTATTTTATCACCCCCAGAAACCTCCTTTTGCTCTCTGTTCCAGACGACCAATTCTTATTGCTTTTAGCTGTACCCTTATCCTACTCCTCCTCTGTTCCTCTGGCGATGTAGAGGTCAATCCAGGCCCTGCAGTGCCTAGCTCTACTCCTATTCCCCAGGCACTCTCTTTTGATGACTTCTGTAACCGTAATAGCCTTGTTTTCATGCATGTCAACATTAGAAGCCTCCTCCCTAAGTTTGTTTTATTCATTGCTTTAGCACACTCTGCCAACCCAGATGTTCTAGCTGTGCCTGAATCCTGACTTAGGAAGACCACCAAAAATTCTGAAATTTTCATCCCAAACTACAACATTTTCAGACAAGATAGAACTGCCAAAGGGGGCAGTGTTGCAATCTACTGCAAAGATAGCCTGCAGAGTTCTGTCCTACTATCCAGGTCTGTAAAAACAAGTCTCTCACCGTTGCCGCCTGCTATAGACCACCCTCTGCCCCCAGCTGTGCACAGGACACCATATGTGAACTGATTGCCCCCCATCTATCTTCAGAGCTCGTGATGCTAGGCGACCTAAACTGGAACATGCTTAACACCCCAGTCATCCTACAATCTAAGCTTGATGCCCTCAATCTCACACAAATTATCAATGAACCTACCAGGTACCACCCCAAAGCCTTAAACACGGGCACCCTCATAGATATAATCCTAACCAACTTGCCCTCTAAATACACCTCTGCTGTCTTCAACCAAGATCTCAGCGATCACTGCCTCATTACCTTCATCCGTAATGGGTCAGCGGTCAAACGACCTCCACCCATCACTGTCAAATGCTCCCTGAAACACTTCAGCGAGCAGGCCTTTCTAATCGACCTGGCCGGGGTATCCTGGAAGGATATTGATCTCATCCCGTCAGTAGAGGATTCCTGTTTTTTTTTAAAATGCCTTCCTAACCATCTTAAATAAGCATGCCCCATTAAAGAAATTTAGAACCAGGAACAGATATAGCCCTTGGTTCTCCCCAGACCTGACTGCCCTTAACCAACACAAAAACATCCTATGGCGTTCTGCATTAGCATCGAACAGCCCCTGTGATATGCAGCTGTTCAGGGAAGCTAGAAACCATTATACACAGGCAGTTAGAAAAGCCAAGGCTAGCTTTTTCAAGCAGAAATTTGCTTCCTGCAACACTAACTCAAAAAGTTTTGGGACACTGTAAAGTCCATGGAGAATAAGAACACCTCCTCCCAGCTGCCCACTGCACTGAAGATATGAAACACTGTCACCACTGATAAATCCACTATAATTGAGAATTTCAATAAGCATTTTTCTACGGCTGGCCATGCTTTCCACCTGGCTACTCCTACCCCGGTCAACAGCACTGCACCCCCCACAGCAACTCGCCCAAGCCTTCCCCATTTCTCCTTCTCCCAAATCCAGTCAGCTGATGTTCTGAAAGAGCTGCAAAATCTGGACCCCTACAAATCAGCCGGATTAGACAATCTGGACCCTTTCTTTCTAAACATTATCTGCCGAAATTGTTGCCACCCCTATTACTAGCCTGTTCAAACTCTCTTTCATGTCATCTGAGATTCCCAAAGATTGGAAAGCAGCTGCGGTCACCCCCCTCTTCAAAGGGGGGGACACTCTTGACCCAAACTGCTACAGACCTATATCTATCCTACCCTGCCTTTCTAAGGTCTTTGAAAGCCAAGTCAACAAACAGATTACCAACCATTTTGAATCTCACCATACCTTCTCTGCTATGCAATCTGGTTTCAGAGCTGGTCATGGGTGCACCTCAGCCACGCTCAAGGTCCTAAACGATATCTTAACCGCCATCGATAAGAAACATTACTGTGCAGCCGTATTCATTGATCTGGCTAAGGCTTTCGACTCTGTCAATCACCACATCCTCATCGGCAGACTCGACAGCCTTGGTTTCTCAAATGATTGCCTCGCCTGGTTCACCAACTACTTCTCTGATAGAGTGCAGTGTGTCAAATCGGAGGGTCTGCTGTCCGGACCTCTGGTAGTCTCTAGGGGGGTGCCACAGGGTTCAATTCTTGGACCGACTCTCTTCTCTGTATACATCAATGATGTCGCTCTTGCTGCTGGTGAGTCTCTGATCCACCTCTACTCAGACGACACCATTCTGTATACTTCTGGCCCTTCTTTGGACACTATGTTAACAACCCTCCAGGCAAGCTTCAATGCCATACAACTCTCCTTCTGTGACCTCCAATTGCTCTTAAATACAAGTAAAACTAAATGCATGTTTTTCAACCGATCGCTGCCTGCACCTGCCTGCCTGTCCAACATCACTGCTCTGGACGGCTCTGACTTAGAATACGTGGACAACTACAAATACCTAGGTGTCTGGTTAGACTGTAAACTCTCCTTCCAGACCCACATCAAACATCTCCAATCCAAAGTTAAATCTAGAATTGTTTAAACACTCCTAAGTCTCACTTAGCAATGTCATGTACTTGAACGGTCAGGCCAGAGGGGGACTTTGCTATGTTTCCTATGTTTCAGATTAAAAGCACCCCAGCTGCCAAGTGGGCCCCAACTGACTGGTTCTGACACTTGTACTGTTTATTTTCTCCCCCAAACGTATGAGCCATTGATTCAACACCTTTTATATGGCATTATATTTGCTAATCACTTAAACAAAAATGGCTTTCAACTGGGGTGATAACACTCACAGCATTTAATGTACAGGTGGACATTTCTCTGGTGGATATGGAGGCCAAATGACTAAGTCAATCCTTTCTATTCAAATGTATGTTTTAAAATACTTTTTACATCAGCAGTTGTCACAAAATGCTTTCAAAATACTATACCTTGCCTAAAACCAGTCAAATAAAGCAATGCAGAGTGCATGCCTAGAAAACTGAATGTTCTGGCCAGACTCATCTCTTCAAAGAAAACACCATTTAATTCTATATCTATTTGAGCAAAATAAGTAGTTGTTGTGATCACCAGGACATCCTAATAAATCAGGTAAAGAACCCCACAGGCAGAGAAATCGACATGTTTATATCATAAAGTGAGTACAATTAGTTTCCCTGGCTGCTACTTATAAATACCATAACAGTAAATGAATAGATGACATTCGCTGCTATAAACCTTTCTCCAATATAACGGCATAGTTTACACAGACCCACCGCGGACCTTTCTCAAAATAAATCTCCCATGGTCTTTTTTGTCAAAGAGCTCATCATATTCCAAACACTGGTGGTAACTAAGATGATCCCAATAATTAAGGTAGGAAACGATTGTATGTTCTATTGCGAAATGTCTAGGACTTGATCGTTGTTTCCCTGTTTACTACTCAAATATATTTAGCTAATTAAGTGAAACGAAATTAACTGCAATACACTGATCTCAAACATATTAGCATAACTAGGCTACACAGAACTATTGCGGACCCACAGTAAAATGTGTATTTTTTATCGCATTAAAACATGTCCTGGTCCAACATGCCGAGCTCTGCCCACTGGGGCGTGGCTTACGGAGCGCTCTCTGAAATAAGCGCTCGTATCGATTCTGCCAGATCGAGTTATCACACAGTTATTCATAATAATAATCACCCTCCTCATCGGCAATATCTCCGAATTTGAATCATTTCCTTGACCTCGGATGACTTCAAACCGTAAGAAGGTAATCGTGGTCGACTACATTGGATGTGAGCATGAATAAACACACGACACACCCATAATAGTCCTCAAAATAATTACACTTTCATAGAGATCGCACTTGCGAATTGGCTGACCGCTGATCACCTCTTCACTTCCTCTCCTGTCCTAGAAAAATCCGGTTGTCCTTGCTATATAATATGGTATTGGTTGCTGTTAGTCTAATTCTACACCCCGGAACGTTTGCTTACTATTCTTTGCCACTCCTTTAGATAAATTGATTTTGTATGTTCCAACTGAATTTAGGATCACTACTAGAGTGCGGTGAATTTAGCTTTGGATTCCGACTTCTCCTCAATACCTCAACAGAACATGGCAGGATATACATGTCATATCAGCTGACGATAGTGAACAAGTTGCACCCCTTGTTTTCCCTGTTCCGTTCTGTTTCCCCAAAAATATTTTACGTACATTTCTATGGCTGATTATCCGTGTAGTCGCAGTTAAGGGACGGTGTTAAAACGACCCCTTAATGCGTGGATAAACCCCTCCCCGCAAAAAAAACTCATTACAACCTGTGTTGTGATAATTGCTTGTTTGCTCTATAACCTGTTAATCTGCCTTGTGACCGTGATATAGAGGCCTAAAGGCCGAGACAATAAGACAGTGACAGAATAAATTCAAAAACAACATTTTTTTTTAAAATCACAAAACCAGATAGCGACCTCTGTCCAGTAAAGTCCACAAAGAATATTGCATGTAAATAAAACAAAAAAACGTTGGTCACATACACACATTTAGCAGATGTTTGTGCCATTGTAAAAAAATAAAAAATAAATGTCTGGTACATTTTTGGGGGAAGCCTGGCTTCCGTTGGCATCCATGAATACGCGCCACTGCTTAAAGTGCAATTAAAATGTAGTGTTAACTGAAACTTAAATAGCTTTGTAACCACATGAAATAAAACTCAACCCAACTGAAATACATTCAGGGACCTCTACTCTCCCATCCAAATAATTGAATACCATTATACGTAATTAAAGAAATAAAATAATAATAATATTGCTTATAACTTCAATAGCTTCCACCCCATATAACTTGCAATAATACAACCAATTTATTGGTTCAGGGACCTCGTCTGTACAATCTACAACAATTACTTGTGTGTTTTGACTTTGGCTATTTTAAATGACATTTATTTAACTACATGTCAGACATACATGCTTTGAACTTTAATAACTTCCACACCATATCACTTGCATGAAAACAACAAATAGTTATTGGTTTAGGGACCTCTTCCCTCGCATTGTAAGGGTGTTTAACTGGCGGCAGAGAAGTGAGACGCAGGAGAGAAATAATGGCACAGTTTATTTACGAAAACCCACCAGAAAACATAATACAAATCGAGGGGTAACATAACCCAACGCGCACACCAGTACAGACGTACACATACACTTACAATAAACAAGGACATGAAGGGAAACTGAGGGTTACATACACACCATGTAATTGATGGGATTGGAACCAGGTGTGATGGAAGACAAGACAAAACCAATGGAAATTAAAAATGGATCAGCGATGGCCAGAAGGTCTGTGATGTCGACCGCCGGACACCGCCCAAACAAGGAGAGGGAACAACTTCGGCGGAAGTCGTGACACCCATCTACGGCAAAGACTGTAGTCTGGCTATTTTATGACGGTTTTGGAGCAGTGGCATCTTCCTTGCTGAGTGGCCTTTCAGGTTATGTCGAATATAGGACTCGTTTTACTGTGGATATAGATACTTTGTACCTGTTTCCTCCAGCATCTTCACAAGGTCTTTGCTGTTGTTCTGGTATTGATTAGCACTTTTCGCACCAAAGTACGTTCATCTCTAGGAGACAGAACGCATCTCCTTCCTGAGCGGTATGATGGCTGCATGGTCCCATGGTGTTTTTATACTTGCGTACTATTGTTTGTACAGATGAACGCGGTGTCTTCAGGCATTTAGAAATTGCTCCCAAGCATGAACCAGACTTGTGGAGGTCTACAATTTTTTCAGAGGTCTTGGCTGATATCTTTTGATTTTCCCATGATGTCAAGCAAAGAGGCACTGAGTTTGAAGGTAGGCCTTGAAATACATCCACAGGTACACCTCCAATTGACTCAAATGTCAATTAGCCTATCATAAGCTTCTAAAGCTATGACATAATTTTCTGGAATTTTCCAAGCTGTTTAAAGGCACAGTCCAGTCAATTTGGTGTACGTAAACAAACTTCTTACCCACTGGAATTGTGATACAGTGAAATAATCTGTCTGTAAACAATTGTTGGAAAAATTACTTGTCATGCACAAAGTAGATGTCCTAACCGACTTGCCAAAACTATAGTTTGTTAACAAGAAATTTGTGGAGTGGTTGAAAAACAAGTTTTAATGACTCCAACCTAAGTATATGTAAACTTCCGACTTCAACTGTATCTACTCCCTCCAGAGGTGTCATATCTTGAAATAAGCTTCAAACAAACTCTTCAGCTTCTCATCAGTATCAACACAGGCATTTTCTCAGGCATGTTCTAAACACAACCTTTTTTTTAAACAAAACGATCTTATAAAATCTATGTCAAAATAGACATCCAGGCTACATTCATTGTGTGTCATTAAATGTCACAACTCCATATTTGGGCATTCTCATAAATTATGTTAAAAAAAAAGAAATGCCAAAACGAAGGATATTACTAAAAGTTTATTTATGATACTGGTTTCAGATCAGCTTTTCTTTTCTCAATCTAACGCTATGTCATCATACAAAACTAACCCTGGGTCTGTACTTAGAGGAATGGCAAGCTCATGCACTGTAATCACTTACCAATTCCAAACTGAGCCCTATATACCTCATGGGGAGTACATCTGAAAGGATTGAACAAGTGAAAGCAGTATGGCAGAATGTGTTGTACTTCTGGTGGATAGAAAGACCCAAGAGTAGATGATTGGTCTTGAATCTGAATGGAGCAAGCCAGTGAACTACAGTTTTCATGGATTGTAGAATTATACTTACATCTAGTGTTCAATAAAGTTAGTTGCATCACCTGTACTTTGGAAATTCCAATTGCCTTCCCCCCGAAACTGCAAATTAGGAGGAGGGATGACCATAGATGTTCTCTTGATGTGTTTGAATTGGACCATTTTCCTGTCTGCTATGCATTCCAAATGTAATGAGTACTTTTGGGTGTCAGGGAAAATGTATGGTGTAATTGTTACATTTTCTTTAGGAATGTAGTGGAGTAAAAGTTGTAAAAATATTAATAGTAAAGTACAGATACCCCCCCAAAATTACTTAAGTATTTTTTACTTAAGTACTTTATACCATTGGAAAATACTACAACTGAATTTAGGCTAATTACTAGCCTAGCTAGAGTTCACCCACCATCTAGTCTCCACACCTTCTGTTTCTCCGCCCTAAAATATTTTGAGTTTCAGTTACTGCATTTTGTGCCAGGTGTTGCTTTTGGGGCCTTTGTACTGTCTAGAAAATAAACTAGGGGGAAGACTGTTGTATTACAGGGTAATAACATTGTTCCCTACAATAACTCAGCCCATTTATACCGTATGAGGGCAATGTGACTGTCATGTTAACTGTGGTATAACTCTGTTCTCATCCCATAACAGCTGGACCATCCACCACCCATTTGTCATAACAAACGACAATGTCATTCTCAACCCTGGGATCCGTGGTGGAGTTCTACAGGAGATCCTCTGGAAACATGGTGTAAACTAGGCGGTGGAATGGGACAGTGCTGAGATATGGGAATTTCGTGATTTTAAAGGGAGGACATCCTTGAACAGTACAACAGGAGAAATCACTATCAGACAGCTGACCAAGCAGCTCAGTGGGGTGTATGATTGGTGGAAAAATACAGACCTTTCAGCAGAGAGTGAAATTCGTTGTAAAGTCATTGTTTCCTAAATGGAAGGTCGGGACTTGTGATCCAATGATGGATCCGGACCTCTTTTTAGGTACTAGCTAAAGGCGGGGATGTAACACATTTTTAAAATGTAATCTTTATTTAACTAGGCAAGTAAATTAAGAGCAAATTCTTATTTACAATGACCGCCTACTCCTAGCCAAACGCTGGGTCAATTGTGCGCCGCCCTATGGGACTTCCAATCATGGCCGGATGTGATACAGCCTGGATTCGAACCAGGGACTGTAGTGATGGCTCTTGCACTGAGATGCAGTGCTTTACACAGCTGCGCCACTCGGGAGCAAAACATGTAAAAGGTTCAAACACAGAAAGGTTGCCAACGACTGTGTCATGTGTTACGGTGCTGAACAAGAACCTTGGTTAGTCCACACTTTTTAAAGACATTTCTGTTTCTGGTTATCTTTTTACTTATCTTATAAGCAAACCCTATATGCGGCTCTCTCCAAATGTCCCCGTGATAAGAACGCAAGGGACTTTTTGTTGTATATCAGATGGGAGAACTATGCAGGTTTGTGAGTAGAGAGAAACAAAGAGACAGTCACAGATACATCTGACATGTGTTTTATTCCATGGATCCTCATACTAGCTGCTTTTGGTGTCCTGGCCTTAGTTTTGCTTGTTGTTGGAGTATTTCTTATCTAAAAGAAGTGTTAAAGTAATACTATGGTGGTTTTATTGAGCTTTTTCTCCTTTTAAATTGGATTTAATCTCTCAGGATCAAATGATGATTTCAGGTCAAACACTATTCATTATGTTAAGTTTAGACTAAAGCATCCCACTAGGCAGAGCCTGGTTGAAACTGTTGTTTTTATGTCATTTCAACCAAAAATGAAATGTGATGATGTTCAGTCTATGCCAAAAACAGATTGGATTTACAAGGAATTTCATGTTTTTCACCCAACTTTGAACCTAAATCCAATGACATTGTGAATTTTTTTATTGATATCACGTTGAATTCAAGTTAGTTGACAACTCAACCAAATTAAAATCAAAACTAGATGTTGAAATGATGTCTGTGCCCTGTGGGAAATCTGTCACTTGAAGTTGTTTTTCGGTTACATAGATACAGATTGTTATACCAGATAATGGGATTTAGTCAAAGATGTTTGGTAACCATTTCTGGGAGTGACAGGTTAGGTACTGTTTGGTGTAGCACGGAGGATTTTCGACCAACCTTATCTTGGAGATACTATCTTCGTTCTCGATTCGGCCAAACGTATCGTCTAAAATATCCATGTCCAGTTGCAGGAGGTGCGTTTGAATATAGAAAATGCTCCATTATTCAAATAAATACATGTTTTGCTCCAGGAAGTAATCCAGCAATGTGTACACCGTCATCATGTCTATGTCAGATCTTCTCTCATTGTTCGAAACAGGTGAGTGTCATTATGACATGCAGCACTCTCGGGTGGGCCCACCTGTCTCAATCAATGAGAGAAGATTTGAAATAGACAAGATTTTGTCATAACCCTCCTCTCCATACCTCTACGCCGATTGATTTTGCCTACTTTCATCTCCTTTGTTTTCCCTAACATTCACATATCCAGACCAATGCAAGGTCAATGGAGACCCTGAGACCAGAGCTGTCCGCTCCATTGGAGGTATCACAGCTGATCCTCAACAGACATCACATCCACATGCCTCAATGTGGGCTGAGCCCTGGGGATGACGACCACTCAGAAGAGGTTCCAGAGAAGACAGTAGGACCAGCCACTCTGAAGAGGACCCAGAGAAGACAGTAGTACCAGCCACTCTGAAGAGGACCCAGAGAAGACAGTAGTACCAGCCACTCTGAAGAGGACCCAGGGAAGGCAGTAGGACCAGCCACTCTGAAGAGGACCCAGAGAAGGCAGTAGGACCAGCCACTCTGAAGAGGACCCAGAGAAGGCAGTAGGACCAGCCACTCTGATGAGGACCCAGAGAAGGCAGTAGGACCAGCCACTCTGAAGAGGACCCAGAGAAGGCAGTGGGAACCAGCCATTCTGAAGAGGACCCAGAGAAGGCAGTAAGACCAGCCACTCTGAAGAGGACCCAGAGAAGGCAGTAGGACCAGCCACTCTGAAGAGGACCAAGAGAAGGAAGAAGGACCAGCCACTCTGAAGAGGACCCAGAGAAGGCAGTGGGACCAGCCACTCTGAAGAGGACCCAGAGAAGGCAGTAGGACCAGCCACTCTGAAGAGGACCCAGAGAAGGCAGTAGGACCAGCCATTCTGAAGAGGATCCACAGAAGGCAGTAGGACCAGCCATTCTGAAGAGGACCCAGAGAAGGCAGTAGGACCAGCCACTCTGAAGAGGACCCAGAGAAGGCAGTAGGACCAGCCACTCTGAAGAGGACCCAGAGAAGGCAGTAGGACCAGCCACTCTGAAGAGGACCCAGAGAAGGCAGTGGGAACCAGCCACTCTGAAGAGGACCCAGAGAAGGCAGTGGGAACCAGCCATTCTGAAGAGGACCCAGAGAAGGCAGTGGGACCAGCCATTCTGAAGAGGACCCAGAGAAGACAGTAGGACCAGCCGCTCTGAAGAGGACCCAGAGAAGGCAGTGGGAACCAGCCGCTCTAAAGAGGACCCAGAGAAGGCAGTGGGAACCAGCCATTCTGAAGAGGATCCAGAGAAGGCAGTGGGACCAGCCACTCTGAAGAGGATCCAGAGAAGGCAGTGGGACCAGCCAATTTGAAGAGGATCCACAGAAGGCAGTGGGACCAGCCAATTTGAAGAGGATCCACAGAAGGCAGTGGGACCAGCCACTCTGAAGAGGATCCAGAGAAGGCAGTGGGACCAGCCAATTTGAAGAGGATCCACAGAAGGCAGTGGGACCAGCCACTCTGAAGAGGATCCAGAGAAGGCAGTGGGACCAGCCAATTTGAAGAGGATCCACAGAAGGCAGTGGGACCAGCCAATTTGAAGAGGATCCAGAGAAGGCAGTGGGACCAGCCACTCTGAAGAGGATCCAGAGAAGGCAGTGGGACCAGCCAATTTGAAGAGGATCCACAGAAGGCAGTGGGACCAGCCACTCTGAAGAGGATCCAGAGAAGGCAGTGGGACCAGCCAATTTGAAGAGGATCCACAGAAGGCAGTGGGACCAGCCACTCTGAAGAGGATCCACAGAAGGCAGTGGGACCAGCCACTCTGAAGAGGATCCACAGAAGGCAGTGGGACCAGCCACTCTGAAGAGGATCCACAGAAGGCAGTGGGACCAGCCACTCTGAAGAGGATCCACAGAAGGCAGTGGGACCAGCCACTCTGAAGAGGATCCACAGAAGGCAGTGGGACCAGCCACTCTGAAGAGGACCCAGAGAAGGCAGTGGGACCAGCCACTCTGAAGAGAATCCACAGAAGGCAGTGGGACCAGCCATTCTGAAGAGGATCCACAGAAGGCAGTGGGACCAGCCACTCTGAAGAGGATCCAGAGAAGGCAGTGGGACCAGCCATTCTGAAGAGGATCCACAGAAGGCAGTGGGACCAGCCACTCTGAAGAGGATCCACAGAAGGCAGTGGGACCAGCCATTCTGAAGAGGACCCAGAGAAGGCAGTGGGACCAGCCATTCTGAAGAGGATCCACAGAAGGCAGTGGGACCAGCCACTCTGAAGAGGATCCAGAGAAGGCAGTGGGACCAGCCATTCTGAAGAGGATCCAGAGAAGGCAGTAGGACCAGCCACTCTGAAGAGGACCCAGAGAAGGCAGTAGGACCAGCCACTCTGAAGAGGACCCAGAGAAGGCAGTGGGAACCAGCCACTCTGAAGAGGACCCAGAGAAGGCAGTGGGAACCAGCCATTCTGAAGAGGACCCAGAGAAGGCAGTGGGAACCAGCCATTCTGAAGAGGACCCAGAGAAGGCAGTGGGACCAGCCATTCTGAAGAGGACCCAGAGAAGACAGTAGGACCAGCCGCTCTGAAGAGGACCCAGAGAAGGCAGTGGGAACCAGCCGCTCTGAAGAGGACCCAGAGAAGGCAGTGGGAACCAGCCAATTTGAAGAGGATCCACAGAAGGCAGTGGGACCAGCCACTCTGAAGAGGATCCAGAGAAGGCAGTGGGACCAGCCAATTCGAAGAGGATCCACAGAAGGCAGTGGGACCAGCCACTTTGAAGAGGATCCAGAGAAGGCAGTGGGACCAGCCACTCTGAAGAGGATCCAGAGAAGGCAGTGGGACCAGCCAATTTGAAGAGGATCCACAGAAGGCAGTGGGACCAGCCACTCTGAAGAGGATCCAGAGAAGGCAGTGGGACCAGCCACTTTGAAGAGGATCCACAGAAGGCAGTGGGACCAGCCACTCTGAAGAGGATCCACAGAAGGCAGTGGGACCAGCCACTCTGAAGAGAATCCACAGAAGGCAGTGGGACCAGCCACTCTGAAGAGGATCCACAGAAGGCAGTGGGACCAGCCACTCTGAAGAGGACCCAGAGAAGGCAGTGGGACCAGCCACTCTGAAGAGGATCCACAGAAGGCAGTGGGACCAGCCACTCTGAAGAGGATCCAGAGAAGGCAGTGGGACCAGCCATTCTGAAGAGGATCCACAGAAGGCAGTGGGACCAGCCACTCTGAAGAGGATCCACAGAAGGCAGTGGGACCAGCCACTCTGAAGAGGATCCAGAGAAGGCAGTGGGACCAGCCATTCTGAAGAGGATCCACAGAAGGCAGTGGGACCAGCCACTCTGAAGAGGATCCACAGAAGGCAGTGGGACCAGCCATTCTGAAGAGGATCCACAGAAGGCAGTGGGACCAGCCACTCTGAAGAGGATCCAGAGAAGGCAGTGGGACCAGCCATTCTGAAGAGGATCCACAGAAGGCAGTGGGACCAGCGACTCTGAAGAGGATCCACAGAAGGCAGTGGGACCAGCCATTCTGAAGAGGACCCAGAGAAGGCAGTGGGACCAGCCATTCTGAAGAGGATCCACAGAAGGCAGTGGGACCAGCCACTCTGAAGAGGATCCAGAGAAGGCAGTGGGACCAGCCAATTTGAAGAGGATCCACAGAAGGCAGTGGGACCAGCCACTCTGAAGAGGATCCAGAGAAGGCAGTGGGACCAGCCAATTTGAAGAGGATCCACAGAAGGCAGTGGGACCAGCCAATTTGAAGAGGATCCAGAGAAGGCAGTGGGACCAGCCACTCTGAAGAGGATCCAGAGAAGGCAGTGGGACCAGCCAATTTGAAGAGGATCCACAGAAGGCAGTGGGACCAGCCACTCTGAAGAGGATCCAGAGAAGGCAGTGGGACCAGCCAATTTGAAGAGGATCCAGAGAAGGCAGTGGGACCAGCCACTCTGAAGAGGATCCACAGAAGGCAGTGGGACCAGCCACTCTGAAGAGGATCCACAGAAGGCAGTGGGACCAGCCACTCTGAAGAGGATCCACAGAAGGCAGTGGGACCAGCCACTCTGAAGAGGATCCACAGAAGGCAGTGGGACCAGCCACTCTGAAGAGGATCCACAGAAGGCAGTGGGACCAGCCACTCTGAAGAGGATCCACAGAAGGCAGTGGGACCAGCCACTCTGAAGAGGATCCACAGAAGGCAGTGGGACCAGCCACTCTGAAGAGGATCCACAGAAGGCAGTGGGACCAGCCACTCTGAAGAGGATCCACAGAAGGCAGTGGGACCAGCCACTCTGAAGAGGATCCACAGAAGGCAGTGGGACCAGCCACTCTGAAGAGGATCCACAGAAGGCAGTGGGACCAGCCACTCTGAAGAGGATCCACAGAAGGCAGTGGGACCAGCCACTCTGAAGAGGATCCACAGAAGGCAGTGGGACCAGCCACTCTGAAGAGGACCCAGAGAAGGCAGTGGGACCAGCCACTCTGAAGAGAATCCACAGAAGGCAGTGGGACCAGCCATTCTGAAGAGGATCCACAGAAGGCAGTGGGACCAGCCACTCTGAAGAGGATCCAGAGAAGGCAGTGGGACCAGCCATTCTGAAGAGGATCCACAGAAGGCAGTGGGACCAGCCACTCTGAAGAGGATCCACAGAAGGCAGTGGGACCAGCCATTCTGAAGAGGACCCAGAGAAGGCAGTGGGACCAGCCATTCTGAAGAGGATCCACAGAAGGCAGTGGGACCAGCCACTCTGAAGAGGACCCAGAGAAGGCAGTGGGACCAGCCATTCTGAAGAGGATCCAGAGAAGGCAGTGGGACCAGCCATTCTGAAGAGGATCCAGAGAAGGCAGTAGGACCAGCCACTCTGAAGAGGACCCAGAGAAGGCAGTGGGACCAGCCATTCTGAAGAGGACCCAGAGAAGGCAGTGGGACCAGCCATTCTGAAGAGGATCCAGAGAAGGCAGTGGGACCAGCCATTCTGAAGAGGATCCAGAGAAGGCAGTAGGACCAGCCACTCTGAAGAGGACCCAGAGAAGGCAGTAGGACCAGCCACTCTGAAGAGGACCCAGAGAAGGCAGTGGGAACCAGCCACTCTGAAGAGGACCCAGAGAAGGCAGTGGGAACCAGCCATTCTGAAGAGGACCCAGAGAAGGCAGTGGGACCAGCCATTCTGAAGAGGACCCAGAGAAGACAGTAGGACCAGCCGCTCTGAAGAGGACCCAGAGAAGGCAGTGGGAACCAGCCGCTCTGAAGAGGACCCAGAGAAGGCAGTGGGAACCAGCCACTCTGAAGAGGATCCAGAGAAGGAAGTGGGACCAGCCAATTTGAAGAGGATCCACAGAAGGCAGTGGGACCAGCCAATTTGAAGAGGATCCACAGAAGGCAGTGGGACCAGCCACTCTGAAGAGGATCCAGAGAAGGCAGTGGGACCAGCCAATTTGAAGAGGATCCACAGAAGGCAGTGGGACCAGCCACTCTGAAGAGGATCCAGAGAAGGCAGTGGGACCAGCCAATTTGAAGAGGATCCACAGAAGGCAGTGGGACCAGCCAATTTGAAGAGGATCCAGAGAAGGCAGTGGGACCAGCCACTCTGAAGAGGATCCAGAGAAGGCAGTGGGACCAGCCAATTTGAAGAGGATCCACAGAAGGCAGTGGGACCAGCCACTCTGAAGAGGATCCAGAGAAGGCAGTGGGACCAGCCAATTTGAAGAGGATCCACAGAAGGCAGTGGGACCAGCCACTCTGAAGAGGATCCACAGAAGGCAGTGGGACCAGCCACTCTGAAGAGGATCCACAGAAGGCAGTGGGACCAGCCACTCTGAAGAGGATCCACAGAAGGCAGTGGGACCAGCCACTCTGAAGAGGATCCACAGAAGGCAGTGGGACCAGCCACTCTGAAGAGGACCCAGAGAAGGCAGTGGGACCAGCCACTCTGAAGAGGATCCACAGAAGGCAGTGGGACCAGCCACTCTGAAGAGGATCCAGAGAAGGCAGTGGGACCAGCCATTCTGAAGAGGATCCACAGAAGGCAGTGGGACCAGCCACTCTGAAGAGGATCCACAGAAGGCAGTGGGACCAGCCACTCTGAAGAGGATCCAGAGAAGGCAGTGGGACCAGCCATTCTGAAGAGGATCCACAGAAGGCAGTGGGACCAGCCACTCTGAAGAGGATCCACAGAAGGCAGTGGGACCAGCCATTCTGAAGAGGATCCACAGAAGGCAGTGGGACCAGCCACTCTGAAGAGGATCCAGAGAAGGCAGTGGGACCAGCCATTCTGAAGAGGATCCACAGAAGGCAGTGGGACCAGCCACTCTGAAGAGGACCCAGAGAAGGCAGTGAGACCAGCCATTCTGAAGAGGATCCACAGAAGGCAGTGGGACCAGCCACTCTGAAGAGGATCCACAGAAGGCAGTGGGACCAGCGACTCTGAAGAGGATCCACAGAAGGCAGTCGGACCAGCCATTCTGAAGAGGACCCAGAGAAGGCAGTGGGACCAGCCATTCTGAAGAGGATCCACAGAAGGCAGTGGGACCAGCCACTCTGAAGAGGATCCAGAGAAGGCCTTCTGTAGCTCAGTTGGTAGAGCATGGCGCTTGTAACGCCAGGGTAGTGGGTTCGATCCCCGGGACCACCCATACGTAGAATGTATGCACACATGACTGTAAGTCGCTTTGGATAAAAGCGTCTGCTAAATGGCATATATTATTATTATTATATTATAAGGCAGTGGGACCAGCCATTTTGAAGAGGATCCACAGAAGGCAGTGGGACCAGCCACTCTGAAGAGGATCCACAGAAGGCAGTGGGACCAGCCGCTCTGAAGAGGACCCAGAGAAGGCAGTAAAACCAGCCACTCTGAAGAGAATCCACAGAAGGCAGTGGGACCAGCCATTTTGAAGAGGATCCACAGAAGGCAGTGGGACCAGCCACTCTGAAGAGGATCCACAGAAGGCAGTGGGACCAGCCGCTCTGAAGAGGACCCAGAGAAGGCAGTGGGAACCAGCCATTCTGAAGAGGACCCAGAGAAGGCAGTAAGACCAGCCACTCTGAAGAGAATCCACAGAAGGCAGTGGGACCAGCCATTCTGAAGAGGACCCAGAGAAGGCAGTAAGACCAGCCACTCTGAAGAGAATCCACAGAAGGCAGTGGGACCAGCCATTCTGAAGAGGACCCAGAGAAGGCAGTAAGACCAGCCACTCTGAAGAGAATGCACAGAAGGCCGTGGAACCAGCCATTCTGAAGAGGATCCACAGAAGGCAGTGGGACCAGCCACTCTGAAGAGGACCCAGAGAAGGCAGTGGGACCAGCCACTCTGAAGAGGATCCACAGAAGGCAGTGGGACCAGCCACTCTGAAGAGGACCTAGAGAAGGCAGTGGAACCAGCCATTCTGAAGAGGATCCACAGAAGGCAGTGGGACCAGCCACTCTGAAGAGGACCTAGAGAAGGCAGTGGAACCAGCCATTCTGAAGAGGATCCACAGAAGGCAGTGGGACCAGCCACTCTGAAGAGGACCCAGAGAAGGCAGTGGGACCAGCCATGCAGAGAGTGGGGAGAAGGAGAAGCAGCCATTACTGGAACAATAACCTGGGGTTAAAGTATGGGACATGGTCAACCAGATCAAGCAGACCAGGGAGGGTGTGAGAACCAGAGATAGTTAGGGAGATAAGAACCCATTACTGGACTATGACAAGGCGGTATCTACTGATAACATAGGTGGGACAGTGAGTAATAACCAGTTGAAACTAAACGACCAGAATCAGGGCCGAGGTTCCAACCGGCCTACATTTTAGATGAGGACACCGACTAAGGAATGTGAAGACGGAGAGGGGGAGGGAGAGAGAGGAAAGTGAAGAAAGAAAGTGAGGGAGAGGAAGAAGAGGGACTCATCTCACCCCTTCCAAAGACCCCTCAGATGTCACGTGCCAGCGATGAATACAGCCGGAACCACAATCTAACACTCTCAACAGGTTCAGGATAAACAGTGGGGGAACCAAGCTGACCAGGAGTTACATAAGAGGAGTGACAAAGTAAATGACTCAGAGACAGAGGGAGAGAGAGTTGAAGAGGAAAGGAGAGATGTCGATGGTGAGAGGGAGGGAGAGACAGAGGGAAGATACGATGCAGAGAGGGAGGGAGAGACAGAGGGAAGATAAGATGCAGAGAGGGATGAAGAGGAAAGGAGAGATGTCGATGGTGAGAGGGAGGGAGAGGGAGAGACAGGGGGAAGATGAGATGCAGCGAGGGGGGGAAAGGAAGACGAGGAGACACAGAAGGAAGCAAGGGAAGAAGAGGGATATAGAAAATAAGAAGGTGACGACCAACAACAGGAGGACATCCTATCTGAGGTGGAGCCAGGGTCAGAGGAGCAAGAGGAGGAATCCAGCAGAGCAACACACAGAACAGCCAGACTGACGGTCAGAGGTCTCCACCAACCCCTCAGAGAATGGACTAAGATGGAGCGTCCAGAGAGAGAGTAGGTGAAAGAACCTAACTTATCCCAAACAAACACCTCCATTCTAAATTCCCATACATCAAGACCCAACTTCTCCTAAAACAACGCCCCACCACCTCTTGCCCCAAAATCATCAAGTATAAGAGACTCTCATGGCTATCATATGGGTGTAGAACAAGGAAGTGTGTTGGAAACAATGGGGACCCAGAGGAGCAGTAGTCAGGTAGACAGAGAGGGAGGAACACCTGGCCTATCAGGTCTGAGGAGACCCACTAGCTCAGTGTCAGACAGTACAGACACTCCTGATAGAAGCAGTCCAGGATTGTCAGATGGTCTCAGAGCCACAGCATGTAGATACATTATCTACCCCAGTAAACTACAGTTCAGGTGCACCTTCTGGACCAGTAGACACCAGCTCAGATACAGCATGTACACCAATAGAGAGTAGCTCAGATACTCTGTCTACTTCACAGGGAAGTATAGGTCTCTGTACCAACAGAGACCAGTACAGCTACAGCCCCTGTACCAGAAGAAACCAGTTGAAAAGCACTCGTTAAATATATAGTTTGTTTGACAAATAGTTAGATTATGTTCAGGGAAGGTTTGTCTTCAGTAAACTCATATCTCTTCTTGGTTATCATGTATGGCCTGTCATGTTAAGCCTAGGCTACTATAATGTTCACCTATGTATACTGACCCAAAATATAAAAGCAACATGTAAAATGTTAGTCCCATGTTTCATGAGCTGAAATTAAAGATCCCAGAAAAAAGCTTTATTTCTCACAAAATATTTGCACCAATTAGTTTACATCTCTGTTAGTGAACATGTCTCCTTTGCCAAAATAATCCATCCACCTGACAGGTGTGGCATATCAAGAAGCTGATTAAACAGCCTGCTCATTACACAGGTGCACCTTGTGCTGGGGATAATAAAAGTCCACTTGAAGAAGTGCAGTTTTGTCACACAACACAATCCCACAGATGTCTCAAGTTTTGAGGGAGCATGCAATTGGCATACTGACTGCAGGAATGTCCACCTGAGCTGTTTCCAAAGAATTTAGTGTTCATTTCTCTATCATAAGCCACCTTAAACACAATTTTAGAGAATTTGGCAGTACATCCAACTGGCCTCACAACCGCAGACCACTCGTCTCCCACTTGGGCATGGCTCCCTTCCAGGCCCACACATGGCTGCGCCCCTGCCCAGTCATGTGAAATCCATAGACTAGGGTCTAATTTATTTATTTAAATTGACTGATTTCCTTATATGAACTGTAACTCAGTCAAATTGTTTAAATTATAGCATGTTGCATTTATATTTTGGTTCAATATATATTGTGAATTTTAATGAAATGTTGACCAATACAGTAAGATGGAAAACGTGTTATAAACTCAGCAAAAAAGAAACATCCGGGCCTCCCGGGCGGTGCAGTGCCAGCTACCAGAGTCTCTGGGTTCGCGCCCAGGCTCTGGCGCAGCCGACCGCACAATTGGCCAAGTATCGTCCGGGTTAGGCCGGTAGGGATACCCTTGTCTCATCGCGCACTAGCGACTCCTGTGGCGGGCTGGGCGCAGTGCACGCTATCCAGGTCGCCAGGTGCACAGTGTTTCCTCCGACACATTGGTGCGGCTGGCTTCCGGGTTGGATGCGCACTGTGTTATGAAGCAGTGCGGCTTGGTTGGGTTGTGTTTCGGAGGACGCATGGCTTTCGACCTTCGTCTCTCCCGAGCCCGTATGGGAGTTGTAGCGATGAGACAAGATAGTAGCTACTAACAATTGGATACCACGAAAAGGGGGTAAAAAAGAGGGAAAAAAGTCCCTTTTTCAGGGCCCTTTCCTTCAACGATAATTTGTAAAAATCCAATTAACTTCACAGATCTTCATTCCATGCTTGTTCAATGAACCATAAACAATTAATGAACATGCACCTGTGGAACGGTTGACACTAGCACAAGCTTACAACGTTAGGCAATTAAGGTCACAGTTATGAAAACTGTGGAACTTGTTCAGTTTATGTCTCAGTTGTTGAATCTTGTTATGTTCATACAAATATTTACACATGTTAAGTTTGCTGAAAATAAAATCAGTTGACAGTGAGAGGACGTTTCTTTTTTTGCTGAGTTTATGTTTTGAGGAAAATATTTAATATTGTCAATGTTTTAGTGTGCATGCCATATAGGCCTGTGAATGAATGGCTATAGGCTGGTGAATTAAAATCTCTCTTACTCTCAGTGGACAGGAAAGCAATTAAATTAACTATAGTTATTCATTTACATTTGAATATTTCAGCATTGCCAAGTTTTGTTACATTATAGCAGAGATTCTATCAATTCGAAACTAGATATATGGAATTCTGTGCGTTGCAGCCAATTATACACACAGGGAGGCGCCAAAGACCAGGTATGGGTTGACTTCAAGAAGGAATATGACAGAACTGGTTATAAAAAATGCTTATTAAAGTTATTATAACATATAAACAATAATGCAATGTGTTTGTTATAAAATATTATTTAGTTGCCGCCGTCATTTACAAGTCAAATGGAACTTTATTTTATTTTCCACCAAGAGGTCACGAGTAAGGAGGAACTAAACCACAGTTTACTTTCACTCTCACAGCCTTAGGAAATAAAATATCAGAAGTAGGCTAGACTATGAACCACACAATGTTTTGGCATATATAATTTGAATGTACTTTTATTATCTGAACAAACAAACGAATGAGCAAATATGCCCAAACTAACGCTCATCGGATTGTACTTTTGGATTTGTCTGGCGCAAAAGGTGGTTTCCAGAGGTAAGTTGATTGACAAGACCGAACGTAGTTTTTGGCCTACTCAATATTTGTAATGTTATTTGTGTGCTATAGTGTGCTTCCTGTATAGCCTACAATATTATCACATAATGTTTGACACTCATGAACAATAGGTATATGATATGTTACAATGTGCCTTATTAACACAATGTGCGTTGCAACTTCAAGAACACACGAAGCCGCCCAAGTTTTATTCACATCAATGAAAAAACATGGCAATCTGAAACAAGAAGCTTTTATATCGACATTATGGATAATAGCCTAAACACCCTCTTCATAGTGATTTTCAACATGGAAAGTCAGAATCGTTTTAAACGAAGTCTATGGGGGTTTCGATGAGAAATAAGGACCGCACCCTTATTATTTTTACACACGCACACACACACACGCACACACACACACACGTTGGGGAGGGGAGGGGCGTGTTTCTCTCCAGAATGCATGCACTCATCTCTCCAGAATTCAACTCGCTATCTCCCGCCAATCCTTGCCCATCCATTGTTTCATTGTTTGCCGTTTGTTTGTTTATTTTTAAAAATCAATTCCCCATCACATATGCCACAAGTAGGCCTAGTAAATGTACCGTTAATCCCTCTTCATTTGGTTACATACATTTATGTTGATGCATGCATTAAATACAGTAATTTACAATTCTCGGGGTGGAAACATTGTTTGCAGGATTCACAACCTGCTACACTTGTGAGAAACAAGTTTTGGTTTATTTCATAACCATTATGAGTTTTGTCAATCTTTACTTGTTATTTGTTTGTGAAGTGCTCCGTGAGCAATGAGTATGTGTCTGGTTTCAGTCTTGATCACGTTGAGGGAGCAAGTGAGTGCCTGTGCACACATAGAAGTAGTGCTACCTGGCTTGCTGCCTGCAACTGTAGGAAAATGCCGAATTGGCAATGTCTGATTTCTAACTTTAACTCACCATGTCCACCACTAATACGCTGAACTTCAGTCATTTTTTCTTCGCCTCACACATTGTAAACAAAGTGTTTTTTTTTTTTTTTTTACATAAGTTGCAAATTATACTTCCTCAGTATTTGAAAAATCTTTCCAACACTCGATTATCAAAATATCATGATCTGATGATCCCATATATCTAGCAGAAATGTCTGTTCTGAGCTCACTGGTGCGGGAAACTCTGATGATTTGACACAATGTTGCGCTTCACAAGCAATAGCTCAAATCAGATAGAAAGAGAGGCAGACAGGCGGAGTAGAGAGATGAATGTGATTGAAAGAATCAGCATTTTCATCAGGATATTTCCTACTGTTTTAATTGTCGGTTTAGGTCTATCTCTCTTACTTAGTTGAGAATGGAAGTTATAGGCCTACTGCTGCATTGGCCTATAGACTATCTCTGAGTTCTATGCGCTAATTCCCTTAGCCGCCAATGGACCACAGTGTATCAGTGTCCATATGGCAGAGGATTGTGCTCTCGCCTTAAACCAGGTGTACACTACACGATTTTGGCCATGATTTAGATGTCCCAGACCCAGTTGAGATTGGAGACAAAATCCCCATGTCGCGCAGCCATCACCGACACCGACAGCCAACGTGTCAAATCGTTACAGCTCTGAAGTTCACAAGCGATGTTATTCAATTCAAAATGTTGGCTAGATATTTGAACAAAATGTTGGCTAGATATTTGAACAAAATGTTGTCTAGATGTCTGAACTCTGTATGGCAAGCGTTTATGAAGCTGCTTTGGGCCACAGCTCGTAGCTAAGTAAATCTAATCACATCATTGCTTTCACGAGACAGCGTGGTATCGAGAATCCTCACGACAAGGTGAAGCATATTGTAGTGTTTGACCTCCGTCTGTGCTACATCGTTTAGTGTCAACACCACTACATTGGCTACATCAAAAAATGTCAGGAAACACAGTGTTTTAATGTGAGAGGCTCAGTGTTGTTAGGATTTTGAAAGTCGTGTAGTGTCCACACAGATTTAGTTTAATTTTAACTTTGAGATTTGTATAATTAACCATTTGTCAACGATTTTGAGAAACGAAAACGTTATTATTGAAATGAAACTGTTCCACGAAAATGTCACATAAAAATAATCAGAACCTTCATGCAGATCGGTAGAAAAGGTCAGATAAATTGTAAGCTCCCCCAAACTTCAATCTCACGAGCTGCCTATGGTCTTTACTATAACACCCATAAAAAAATGTGTGAACGAGCAAGCCGTGCTCACTGATGGATATCAACGGCCCATTCAACTGATTAGTTCTGCACACACGCTCCCTCAACGTTATCAGGAGAGAGAAACCAGACATGCTCATTGCGCACATGGAGGACTTCAAACAAAAGACAATACAAAATTCACACAATGTAACAATGAATGTGTAATAATTGGCGGGAGACTGCGGAGCGCATTCTGGAGAGCTGAGTGCATGCATTCTGGAGAAAGACGCCCATCACTTTTTATTTATTTTTTCACCTTTATTTAACCAGGTAGACAAGTTGAGAACAAGTTCTCATTTACAATTGCGACCTGGCCAAGATAAAGCAAAGCAGTTCGACACATACAACGACACAGAGTTACACATGGAGTAAAACAAACATACAGTCAATAATACAGTATAAACAAGTCTAATACGATGTGAGCAAATGAGGTGAGATAAGGGAGGTAAAGGCAAAAAAAGGCCATGGTGGCAAAGTAAATACAATATAGCAAGTTAAACACTGGAATGGTAGATTTGCAATGGAAGAATGTGCAAAGTAGAAATAAAAATAATGGGGTGCAAAGGAGCAAAATAAATAAATTAATTAAATACAGTAGGGAAAGAGGTAGTTGTTTGGGCTAAATTATAGGTGGGCTATGTACAGGTGCAGTGATCTGTGAGCTGCTCTGACAATTGGTGCTTAAAGCTAGTGAGGGAGATAAGTGTTTCCAGTTTCAGAGATTTTTGTGGTTCGTTCCAGTCATTGGCAGCAGAGAACTGGAAGGAGAGGCGGCCAAAGAAAGAATTGGTTTTGGAGGTGACTAGAGAGATATACCTGCTGGAGCGCGTGCTACAGGTGGGAGATGCTATGGTGACCAGCGAGCTGAGATAAGGGGGACTTTACCTAGCAGGGTTTTGTAGATGACATGGAGCTAGTGGGTTTGGCGATGAGTATGAAGCGAGGGCCAGCCAACGAGAGCGTACAGGTCGTAATGGTGGGTAATATATGGGGCTTTGGTGACAAAACGGATTGCACTGTTAGGTTATTTTGTAAATGACATCGCCAAAGTCGAGGATTGGTAGGATGGTCAGTTTTACAAGGGTATGTTTGGCAGCATGAGTGAAGGATGCTTTGTTGCGAAATAGGAAGCCAATTCTAGATTTAACTTCCCCACACACCCCTCACTGTAACGGTCGTCGTTGCATGAAGAAGAATCGGACCAAAGCGCAGTGTGGTAAGTGTTCATGACTAGAACACTAGAACAAAATAACAATGTGCAAAACGAAACCGAAACAGTCCTGTCAGGTGCAGAAAGCACTAAACAGAAAGTAACTACCCACAAAACATAGGTGGGAAAATGCTACCTAAGTATGGTTCCCAATCAGAGAGTAGTTAGGCTATAGACCTGAGCCAACTCCCCATGCTTACCGGAAGCAGCATGGTACTGGTCAGGCACCGTGTTATGCGGTAAAGCGCACAGTGTCTCCAGTGCGCGCTCATAGCCTAGTGCGCTTATACGCCAGCCCTCCGCAAGTGCCATGCGAGAGTGGGCATCCAGCCAGGGCAGATTGTGGCAGCTCAGCGCGCTTGGTCTCCTGTACGCCGTTTCAGCCCAGGGTATCCTGCGCTGGCTCTGCGCACTGTGTCTCTCCGGTGCGCTGGGACTGTTCAGTTCGTCCTATGCCTGCGCTCTGACCATGCCGGGCTAAAGTGGGCATTCAGCCAAGTGGACAGGTGCAAGTGGTAAGCACCAGATCTCCAGTGCTCCCCCACAGCCCGGTTCGACCTGTGCCTGCACTCTGGAGGGGCCGGGCTAAAGTGGGCATACAGCCTGGAGGAGTGGTGCCAAGGCTGCACACCAGAGCTCCGCAACGAGGGTGCCCAGTCCAGGGACCGCAACGATGATGCTCAGTCCGGGGCCCGCAACGAGGGTGCCCAGTCCGGGGCCCGCTGCGTGGGTCCCCAGTCCGGGGTCGGCGGCGAGGGTCCCCGCACTAGAGGCGCCACCTAAGTGGGCCAAGCCAGAGGTGGAGCGCGGTCTACGTCCCGCACCAGAGCCGCCATCGCGGAGAAATGCCCACCCAGACCCTCCCCTATAGGTTCAGGTTTTGCGGCTGGAGTCCGCACCTTTGGGGGGGGGCGAACTATCACGCCCTGACCTTAGAGCTTTTTATGTCTCTATTTTGGTTTGGTCAGGGTGTGATTTGGGTGGGCATTCTATGTTCTTTTTTCTATGTGTTTTGTATTTCTTTGTTTTCGCCGGGTATGGTTCTCAATCAGGGACAGCTGTCTATCATTGTTTCTGATTGGGAACCATACTTAAAGTAGCTTTTTCCCACATGGTTTTTGTGGGTAGTTGTTTTCTGTTTAGTGTTTTGCACCTGATAGAACTGTTTTGGTTTCGGTTATTCACTTTGTTATTTTTTTTTAGTGTTCAGTTTAAATAAAAAGTCATGAACACTTACCACACTGAACACTTACACTCATCTTATTATTTTCTCAATATTTTAAATGATTCTCAAGACACATTATCTTCACACATTTTAGATGCTTTCCACTGACCGCCACACCTCAATAATTAGCTAGACATATTGCCACACACGCTGAGCACATGCTGGCTTCCCAAATAGGCATAGGCATGTGCATTTTTGATTTGAAACAATATTTTTTAAAGAAGCTAATGATCCTCTGTGGCTAAGTCAAGCTTTCTGGTAAAGTATTTTGCATTATTTTATTTAGATAGGAGTAATTATATCATTTTGGCAAAACATCCATTTACTTAATTTTTTAATTTTTAAATTTAACCTTTATTTAACCAGGTAGACAAGTTGAGAACAAGTTATAATTTACAACTGTGACCTGGCCAAGATAAAGCAATGCAGTTCGACACATAACACAACACAGAGTTACACATGGAGTAAAACAAACATACAGTCAATAATACAGTAGAAAAATAAGTCTATATACAATGTGAGCAAATGAGGTGAGATAAGGGAGGTAAAGGCAAAAAAGGCCATGGTGGCGAAGTAAATACAATATAGCAATTAAAACACTGGAATGGTAGATTTGACAGTAGTACTTTAGGGGAAGGCTGCATCCGAACAGTGAGCTGTGCACCAGCCAATTTTCCTTTCTAATTCGCAAGTGGCTGAATCCAGAGATTTGTATATAATGATGAGATGCGAGTAGTTGTCCCAAAGGCGGGAATGCAGGCGACAAGTTTATGTCCCATGGAAACGTGTTGGGTTTATTCAGGACAGATTTTGGCGGGAGTGAGCTCTCTCGCTTAGACTCTTTCTCTTTGCTCTTTTATTTAACTTAACTGCCACGTGGTTCTCCACTCATATAGGCAGCCTACTCTTATCTCAATGAGTCCACACACACACTAGACCCACTTGAACTCTCAGGCCCAACTAGAAGAAGTAGGCTACTGAAGTTGAAGCAGTGAATTCTGAGTGTGTGAATAATGCAAAAACGATGTGATTTTAATACAATATATAGGCTAACACATACAAAGCAGAAAGAGGACAGTTTCCAAATGATCTATGGGACAACCTAAATACAGTGTTTTCATCCCAAAGTCGTCTATCTGACCACCCGCTCCCAGAGATCATTGCAGACCGAGCCGCAATGACCTCTGTCGGAACCCGCAGAGAACCCGCGTGAAAGCAGCCCTCTGGTACACAGTCAGTACACAACACTATGCTCATCATGTCTTAGCAGGATCAGATGGTGACGGGGGTCCCAGCAGGTCAGACAGCCAGGGAAGACCAGACTACAGTGAATTTAGCAGTATATTAACAATATCAGTGAAAGATACAAACTTCCATATTGAATTGATGGGTAGACCTACAGTAGCTACAGGACAACAGTTTAAGCTTAAAGCTACAGTTTGGGATCTGGGAATAATGACAATTTCAATTAATGAACCATTGATTCTATTCTTGGATGATATCATGTATAAATGTACACCAAGGTAATTCTTTGTCATGCCTCATCTTAGGAGGATCAGATGGTGACAGGGGTCTCAGCAGGATCAAGCAGTCAGGGAAGACCAGTCTGTGATGGATCTCAGGGGATTTTTTTACAGATACAACACTCTCTGTGCAGTAAACCCTGGACAAGCCAGATGTTATTTTAAGGCAGTCTGACAAACCTCCGAAGTTGATTTACAAACTGACACAAAACATGTAAAACAAAAATGTGAGGAAGACCTGGTAGAAGTTATTGATGATGATGAATGGATACAGATGTGTTTGAATGCCCCGTCAGGTTCATATCATCTCAGACATAAATTACTGCAGTTTAAGAGCATCTATAGCACATTCTATATGCCAGTGTAACTGAATAACATGCACTCGGAAATGTCATTCCTCAATTGGAGGTGTAAAACACAAAAGGGGACATATTTGCATATATTATGGTCTTGTGAAGGCTGGCTGAATTCTGACAAAGAGTATCTTCTTTTATCTCAGCAGTCCTACAGATTCTCTCTTCTCCCTGTTTCTGTTTGCTTTAAATGTTGATATTGGAGACTTATCTGAAGAAACTGCATTTAGAGAGGATAAGAAATGTATTGCCATTAATTGGAAAGTTGGTTATGTATCACTAGCTTTGATCTATTACCAGATTAAGGGTATACTGGGCAACTTTCATAAGGCCTAGATGCCTTATATGGAATTCAGTATGACTAAATGAGTCTGTATTGAAAACATGCCCACGCCAGGGGAGATACCTATCCCTCGCTGCTGGGGGTCTGCAGTCCTGTGGCTGGTCACTCTGGCCTTAGCCTAACACACCCACAACTAATAATATATGTTTCACGAAGATCCTAAAGCTGAGTCAGGTGTGTTGGGTGGGGCGCTGCAGGGTGGTGGACCCCTAGGGACAGGACGGGGGGACCCAGCTATATTGTGTGCAAGTAAAAAGAGATCTACAGTACTTTTAGTCCTATGCTATTAATTATATGGAGGATTTGCTATTTCTGTGTGTTAATTTATTTTTATTTATATCTTATTTTACCAGGTAAGTTGACTGAGAACACGTTCTCATTTGTAGCAACGACCTGGGGAATAGTTACAGGGGAGAGGAGGGGGATGAATGAGCCAATTGTAAACTGGGGATTATTAGGTGACCGTGATGGTTTGAGGGTCAGATTGGTAATTTAGCCAGGACACCAGGGTTAACACCCCTACTCTTACAATAAGTGCCATGGGGTATTTAATGACCGCAGAGAGTCAGGACATCCGTTTAACGTCCCATCCGAAACACAGGGCAGTGTCCCCAATCACTGGCATGGGGCTTTGGGATATTTTTTTAGACCAGAGGAAAGAGTGCCTCCTACTGGCCCTCCAACACCACTTTCAGCAGCATCTGGTCTTCCATCCAGGGACTGACCAGGACCAACCCTGCATAGCGTCAGAAGCAAGCCAGCAGTGGTATGCAGGGTGGTATGCTGCTGGATATTTGAGGTGTACACTGCATTCGGAAAGTATTCAGACCTCTTGACTTTTTCCACATTTTGTTACATTACAGCCTTATTCTAAAATGGATTAAATAACAAAAAATCCTCATCAATCTACACACAATACCCCATAATGACAAAGCAAAAACAGGTTTTTAGAAATGTTTATAAAAAATGATATACTTATTTATATAAGTATTCAGACCCTTCGCTATGAGACTCTAAATTAAGCTCAGGTGCATCCTGTTTCCATTGATCATCCTTGAGATGTTTCTACAACTTGTTTGGAGTCCACCTGTGGTAATTTCAATTGATTGGACATGATTTGGAAAGGCACACACCTGTCTATATACGGTCCCACAGTTGACAGTGAATGTCAGAGCAAAAACCAAGCCACGAGATTGAAGGAATTGTCTGTATAACTCTGAGGCAAGATTGTGTCGAGGCACAGATCTGGGGCAGGGTACCAAAACATTTCTGCAGCATTGAAGGTCCCCAAGAACACAGTGGCCTTCATCATTCTTAAATCTTCCTAGAGCTGTCTGCCTGGCAATCGGGGGAGAAGGGCCTTGGTCAGGGAGGTGAACAAGAACCTGATGGTCACTCTGACAGAGTTCCTCTGTGGAGATGGGAGAACCTTCCAGAAGGACAACCATCTCTGCAGCACTCCACCAATCAGGCCTTTATAGTAGAGTGACCAGACGGAAGCCGCTCTTCAGTAAAAGGCACAAGACAGCCCACTTGGAGTATCCCAAAAGGCACCTAAAGACTCAGACCATGAGAAACAAGATTCTCTGGTCTGATGAAATCAAGATTGAACTATTTGACCTGGATGCCAAGCGTCACGTCTGGAGGAAACCTGGCACCATCTCTACAGTGAAGCATTGTGGTGGTAGCATCATGCTGTGGGGATGTTTTTCAGTGGCAGGGACAGGGAGACTCGTCAGGATCGAGGGAAAGATGAAGGGAGCAAAGTAAAGAGAGATCCTTGATGAAAACCTGCTCCAGAGTGCTCAGGACCTCAGACTGGGGTGAAGGTTCACCTTCCAACAGGACAACGACCTTAAGCACACAGCCAAGACAATGTAGGAGTCTCTGAATGTCCTTGAGTGGCCCAGCCAGAACCTGGACTTGAACCTGATTGAACATCTCAAGACCTGAAAATAGCTGTGCAGCGATGCTCCCCATACCACCTGACAGAGCTTGAGAGGATATGCATAGGAGAATGGGAGAAACTCCCGAAATACAGGTGTGCCAAGCTTGTAGCGTCATACCCAAGAAGACTCAAGGCTGTAATCGCTGCCAAAGGTGCTTCAACAAAGTACTTAGTAAAGGGTCTGAATACTTATGTCAATGTTATATTTCATTTTTTTACTTTTAATAAATTCGCAAAATATTCTAAAAACCTGTTTTTGCTTTGTCATTATGGGGTTAATGTGTGTGGATTGATGAACAAAAATGTAATCTCTTTTAGAATAAGGCTGTAACACAACAAAATGGGGAAAAAGTCAAGGGTCCGAATACTTTCCGAATGCTCCGTTATGTGAAGAATACGTAGGATAGAATAGTTTATGTACAGCAATAGTTGAATAGGATGGCCTTAACTAGAATACAGCATATAGATATGAAGTGGGTTAAACAGTATGTAAACATTATTAAAGTGACCAGTGTTCCATCCATTTCTATGTTGTACCTTGGCTGCAAAGGGAACGAGAGGGCCGAACTTGACCAGGCCATGAATCTGTACAGGAAAGCACATTAAGCCATTGATGGGTTGATGGATAGACCGTATGTGTTATTTTGTGTGTGTTTTTTTGTTTCCAAAATGTTCTCTTGTGAACAAAGAAAATGAAAGGTAGGAACTGGGAAGGAACTTGTGTTTGGAGAGAGTTGAGTTATTGACTAGACTGGTGGGGGTCGGGCTGGTGGGGGTTGTTCATTTGTTAGGCTATTGGTTAAAGGTGCAACACAATATTTATTATTGAATTACTTTTGATCAAGTTTAGTCTCACTTAAACATGTTTAATAATGATCTCTTACCTAGCTTGATGATTGTTGCCATTTGTGCTTACTTTTTGTTCTAAATAGAGACGGCATAGTGGATTGTGTAAAAATGCAGGAAATTGGCTTTAGATGCCCCAAAAAAATGTTGGGACCCCCAGACGCCCTGCAAAGTTATTTCCCACCCACTTCTAAAAACAAATTAGTGCCCCTGGAAATAAGTTATGATGAACTTCCCAGGGTGGTGAAAGTGCACGCAATCTTAATGTTCCTTTCCAATGAATATCCAGGGTCTTATTCTGGTGACATGATTATCGATACTTGACTGCCGTAATAATGTCATCATGTAGACTAGCCTACCAGCACAGCCTACCAGCACAGTCTACCAGCACAGCCTACCAGCACAGCCTACCAGCACAGCCTACCAGCACTGTATCGGAGAGCTGTTGCCTAGAACCCACGTGCCAAGACCATTTTGCTATTTAACTCAACAGTTTTTGTTACAAAACTATCAATATAGTTGAAAATACTCTGGAAACATATTGAACTTTAGATTTTTATTCCTGTACATGAAAATGTAAGTGAAAAAGTACATTTAGTGTGATTTTGATTAGGATCCCAATTAGCCGACGCCAATGGTGACATTACATACAAAATACTTTACAATTTACATACATTTAAAAACATTAACATGTAATGTGTGTGCATCTATCAGTTACACATATAGCGGGGGGAAAAAGTATTTAGTCATCCACCAATTGTGCAAGTTATCCCACTTAAAAAGATGAGAGAGGCCTGTAATTTTAATCATAGGTACACTTCAACTATGCCATACAAAATAAGACAAAACAAATCCAGAAAATCACATTGTCCTCCACTCGTTACCTGTATTAATGGCACCTGTTTGAACTTGTTATCAGTATAAAAGACACCTGTCCACAACCTCAAACAGTCACACTCCAAACTCCACTATGTCCAAGACCAAAGAGCTGTCACACAGGACACCAGAAACAAAATTGTAGACCTGCACCAGGCTGGGAAGACTGAATCTGCAACAGGTAAGCAGCTTGGTTTGAAGAAATCACCTGTGGGAGCAATTATTAGGAAATGGAAGACATACAAGACCACTAATAATCTCCCTCGATCTGGGGCGCCACGCAAGATCTCACCCGTGGGGTCAAAATGATCACAAGATCGGTGAGCAAAAATCCCAGAAGCACACGGGGGGACCTAGTGAATGACCTGCAGAGAGCTGGGACCAAAGTAACAAAGCCTACCATCAGAAACACACTACGCCGCCAGGGACTCAAATCCTGCAGTGCCAGACGTGTCCCCAAGCTTAAGCCAGTGCATGTCCAGGCCCATCTGAAGTTTGCTAGAGAGCATCCAGAAGAAGATTGGGAGAATGTCATATGGTCAGATGAAACCAAAATAGAACTTTTTGGTAAAAACTCAACTCGTCGTGTTTGGAGGACAAAGAATGCGGAGTTGCATCCAAAGAACACCATACCTACTGTGAAGCATGGGGGTGGAAACATCATGCTTTGGGGCTGTTTTTCTGCAAAGGGACCAGGACGACTGATCCGTGTAAAGGAAAGAATGAATGGGGCCATGTATCGTGAAATTTTGAGTGAAAACCTCCTTCCATCAGCAAGGGGCATTGAAGACGAAACGTGGCTGGGTCTTTCAGCATGACAATGATCCCAAACACACCGCCCGGCAACGAAGGAGTGGCTTCCTAAGAAGCATTTCAAGGTCCTGGAGTGGCCTAGCCAGTCTCCAGATCTCAACCCCATAGAAAATCTTTGGAGGGAGTTGAAAGCCGGTGTTGCCCAGCAACAGCCCCAAAACATCACTGCTCTAGAGGAGATCTGCATGGAGGAATGGGCCAAAATACCAGCAACAGTGTGTGAAAACCTTGTGAATACTTACAGAAACGTTTGACCTCTGTCATTGCCAACAAAGGGTATATAACAAAGTATTGAGATAAACTTTTGTTATTGACCAGGTTTGCTTTTCACTTGCCCTATATAAGATGGAAGGGAGTTCCATACACTCATGTGCACTACGTCATCACACACACATCAAAAGTCCGTTTGATGGGAGCAGCTCTGTGGTGGGAGAATTTGCCTATTGTTTTATGCAGATTTAGAGTAATAGCATGAAACTCTGTCGCAGATTGGATGGAAACCTAGCTAGTGATATAATAGGGGACAGGGTGTAGAGAAAGACTTTAATATGTAGTGTAGTCTAGATACATTTCTGCTCCAGTGGTGGTGATGGGGAAAATACTAGTCAAAGTGGTCAGACTACTGTCGTGTCTTTGGCTATGTCGGATTAAGTGATATGACATGCTATTCTATAAAATAATTTGTCCGTAATTAGTATTACCTGATGGAGCTAATCATGTAAATGTAATTAAGTAGAGAGTCAGGCACCACAAAATAATATTTATAGAGCTGTTATCTTCCGAATAAACTCTTAAAGACCTAGTAATATTTTACATCCATAGCAGTCAATATTAATCGTCATCTTAATTTAGTCTCATCTGAAAGTTGTAAATTCTTGGTTATCTGCATGAACCCTGGCTAACAATTTGAATCAGCAATACAAACATTGGGTTTAATAATTTATTTACTAAATACCTAACTAATCACACAGAATTACACATACACAAAATTAAATCATAACTTGATTACAAATTACGTCATAAAGGAAAACGTCCCTAGCGGGCGGAACAGATATGACATCTTGTTACACAAAAGAAAAGGGTTGGGTTTGTGTGAAAGAGCGGGAAGACTGAGGAAAAAAGGGAAGAAGCTGTGCTATTGTAAATACTATATCTTATGCATTCTAATTGGAAAGGAAAATTTGGAAAGGAAAATGCAATAAATATTTACTCTGAGCTACGCTTCGGTAGGTTGGTGGTAGATGGAAGGCTGTGTTCCCCAACCGAGTCCTTTGAAGAATGTCTCTGGTTGTCAATGGAATAAGTTGTAGTAATGTTGTTGGGTGATCAACGGGATATTCTGCCTGTTCCTTCCTAACCCTCGTTGCATCTGCTGTTGCTAACTCAACGGCTAGGAGGTATCACTTCTGTAGTGAATAAGAGTTCAAAGTTCATACTATTCGCAACCAAAGCTCACGCTGATGTTGGCTTCGTTCTGTAGTTATTATCTGAATCATTCTGACATCGGACCGTCGTCCTCACGTCCTCGGAACAGGAGGTTACATTGTCGTCAAGGGCTTATATAGGAAGGTAGAGGAGGGCGCGTTTGAAAAAGTTCTATAGCCCATGTCCCTTCGCAGGGGCGGGCCACTGATTGAGCAGAGCCCTATCTTATGAAAACCCAAATCTCACATTTTAGAAGCTAAAATCAAAATTCATCCCATCACGAATAATTTCATATTCAAACATTTAAATTGAACAACAATTCCATGTGAATCCGCTAACTCTGATGTGTAGAATTTCCACTGTAGAGTTTATGTCATCTGATCATTGATGAGAATGTCTCAGATGACAACCGAACTGACATCATATTCATTAAGTACCACCACATATGTTCAATAGGTTGGATTACCAGAATATAGTTCATTTCCCCCCACCTTCTGATGTTCCCAGAATCTCTATGTTAACCAAGGGTTTTGCAAATGTAACATCAGTAGGGTAGAGAGAGGAAAAAGGGGGAAAGAGGTATTTATGACTGTCATAAACCTACTCCCCAGGCCAAAGTCATGACACTACATAGACCAGATATACCCAGCAAGAAGAATTCTAGACATAAACAGTAAAGGTTGATAATAATGACAGTTCAATGCCAATAGGTTTAGGACTACATATTTATACCCTAACCCTCATGTGTTCCCCTGGATACATTGATACTCTGATACATGTATGAAATGTCTGCTTTTCCAGATCTTTATCATGAAGTTGGAGGGAAGCTCGTGTTGACGCCGGACAAGTCCACAGTGCCTGACTCCATCACAAGCATCATATGGAAGCATGGGAAGGACAAGGTGGCAGAATGGGACAAGGATTTCGGTGGTCTGGACATCTATGGTGAATTTAAAAAGCGTACAACCCTGGACAAGACTACTGGAGAGCTGAGAATCAGTGGATTGATGAAAACAGACAGTGGAGTTTATTCTGTGGAGTTCAACAGCAAACTGCTTGACAAGACATATACACTATCTGTTATCAGTAAGTGTTTCTATGTGTGTGCGCATACATGTGTGTGTACGTACATGTGTGTATGTGTGTGTGTGTGTTTGCGTGGTCGTGTAGAAACAACAGGTTATTCAGTGCCTCAAGTATTTTCCCAAATGATTCCTGTTTCTTTCCTCTATTTACAGAGGCAGTTCCCAAACCCAAAATCACTTCTTCCTGTAACGCCAACCAAACCTCCTGCACTCTGACCTGTGAAGGTGACACCACTGATGCTGAACCCGTCACCTACAGATGGAAAGTGGCAGAGGGGGCGTGGGAAGTCGGAGTAGAACAGTTTAATGTCTTTAAGAGCGACACTGGCCAATCAAACAACGGTTACAAGTACATCTGCAAGCTGAGTAATGCTGTTAGTGGGAAAGTCAGTGAGCCAGTTGGAGAGGTGTTTGGTTCAGGTGAGTGGACACTCATAAGTGTGTTACAGTCTTATGTATTGGTATGTTAGTAACACTGTTAGTGTTGTAGGTCATTTTGAATGCTGCACTATGTAGAATACCTGGTCAACTTCTGTCAAAGTATCAATAAAACATGTTTTCATTTCAGAGCCTTCCAGTACCAGTACTATTGTTGTTGGTGTTGTCATATTAGTGCTTATTAGTGCTTGCGTCATAACAGGTAAGAACAGCACATCTACAGTAACAGAGCACTGCACATGTACATAGTTGTGAAGCACAGATTGACATAAAAGCAGCAACAACAGTGAGCTATAACCCCTGAAGGGGATACCTGTTCTACCTGTTTTTACAGTACTGTTCAGGCTACTGTTACAAACAAGACAAGGGGTTAGATGCACCACCTGCCATAGGGCACAGTCTTCATAATGTGTCACAGGGAGGCACCAATTTGGACCGGCACAATATGCATTAGTCCAGTCTGAATTAATCAGCAAAAAGGATGGTAAATACTTTGTGTCAACCTAAAAATATGTTTAGTTTACTATGGATATTAGATGTGAAATCGCTGGCTAGGATATTTTAACCTTGGTCATAGGCTACATCCATCCTATTTTTTTTTAAATCGAATGGCTCAGCTTTTACAGAAAGCTCATGTCTGCTACGTAGGCTGAAGACATAGCCACAGTCAACATACTATACAACTGTTAGTTACAAGCACTAACAGTGCCTCTGAAGATGTGGGCCATGAAACCACAGAAAGCCATTAATTTCCAATGGAAGAGAAGCGAAGTGGCAGGGGACAGTTTGGCGATGCGAGAACTGTCGGGAACAGGGCTGGACCAAAGTCAGGGAACTTTATGCAAATACTTACCCCCATCGTGGCGGGCTTGAAGTACATAAATAACAACACAAATCAATAAAACATCATGTTAGGAAACTGCTAATAATAAGCCATGGGTAGAATCTGAATTGTTTACTCCTCGTGTCCTCACTTCCTTCTTTAAACCCATTGGAGGAGAAGGTCACAGGGGAGGGATCTTTGGCTTTCTCATCCAATGGGTTTGAGAAGTAGTAGAGAGGAGAGAGGACGCAAGGAGTATGCCACTGAGATTCTCCCCTAGTCGCACAAGTATGCTACGTTCTCCATACAATATTGACCACACCCTTTAACTTTAATGTGACTGTGCATGAGGCCTATCTACAGGTCCATAAAAGGCTGGTTCATTTTAGCTGTGTGTGGGTGTGTGTGTGGGTGGCTTTACCATAAGAAGTAGGGGGTTTCCAGGGTTGGGGAGGTTACATGTATTTAGTTACTCTCCAACCCCCAGGGGCATTCCATTTGGATTAGCAGGGTAGCTCAAGAACAATCATTTAAGAAAGTAGACTAAAATCATTCCAATCCTGATTAAAATGCAACGTCTGTTTAGAGTATTGGATGGCATGGCTCAGATAGCAGCTTCCAGCATGGTACCTTTTCTATCACTTTTAGAAAGCGGAGAACAGAGTAACAGTTTGTTTTGCCGGTCAACAGTTTAGGCCGGTCGCCGATTGCTTTAAATCCTATGTTAGGATTTGAACTCGCCCTTGTAATCCTTGTTGTAATCTGATAGCCAGGGAATTGGTGGGGTCCTCCTTTTTGGTGACCATTGGAAACCAAAAGCTATTTTATTGCTATTAAAATATAGGTTGTGATAGCTGTAGCTTAATTGGTATCTTCATTCATTTGGCCCAGGAGGCTAGTGCCATTTTGGTTTCATGTATTGTTATAAAAAGAAACACAACTGAACAACTTCCCCAAAATATGTCCTGCTTTTTTTTATAAAGCTAGGCTACTTATTGTTTTTAGACCGTTCGTGTTCTCTTCTCCTGTGTCGTTGAAGACAACAATGACTTCCCACCAACATTGTCTTGCTCTCTTCCCACTTTCCACAAAGACCGTTGGTGGGAAGTCATTACAGGCCAACACTGTATGCGCCGTTCAAGTGGCTATAGCCTAGGGGGTCGGAAACCTTTTTCATCTGCAGTGCCAATTTACAATTATTCCTACCATTTCTAAAGTTCTGCGTGTCAGTTATGATTTTCATATATGCATTGTAGGCTACCTAACCGTGCCCAGAAAATGTCTAACTGCCCACAGACTGAAGAATTTTATAGCTGTCTACTAGACAGAGTTGCTGTCCAATCAGCACCACGCCACAGAACTCCACCATGCCTACCTGTAACTAGGAGCTGTCCATTCAGCGCTGCTGAATCACAGACGCAGCCTTTTTAATTTTAATATTTTTTTTAAATTTGACCTTTATTTAACCAGGCAAGTCAGTTAAGAACACATTCTTATTTTCAATGACGGCCTGGGAACAGTGGGTTAACTGCCTGTTCAGGGGCAGAACGACAGATTTGTACCTTGTCAGCTCGGGGGTTTGAACTCGCAACCTTCCGGTTACTAGTCCAACGCTCTAGCCACTAGGCTACGCTGCCGCCCCTAGGCAGCTGCCGCCCCATGCTACGCTGCCGCCCCATGCTACGCCGCCCCATGCTACGCTGCTACGCTGCCGCCCCATGCTGACAAGACTGGGCACACAAGTGCGCCATCGCGAGCATGTTGATTTTGTCCATCCACACTAGACGCAATCAGAACACGCAGGTTGAAATATCAGAACGAACTCTGAACCAACTATATTTATTTGGGAACAGGTTGAAACATTCATGGCCATTTAGCTTGCTGTTGCTAGCTAATTTGTCCTGGGATATAAACATTGGGTTGTACGGTTTCCTGAAATGCACAATGTCCTTTTTTCTGGATCTTTGTAGAATTTTTACCCATTTTGAGTCAAGCAAAATCACGTGTTTGGTACTCTGCCAATTAATCCACGGATAAAAGGGGAAACCTAGTTAGTTAGTTTCTAGTAATTATTTGTATACCTTTTGTTTCCAGTAATCTCTCCTTCAGTCGTCGTCTTCTTCTTCGGACTTTATATGGCGGTTGGCAATCAACTATAAGGTGCATTACCACCACCAACTGGACTGGAGTGTGGACCTCAGTTCATTTTTCAATCACCCACATGGGTATATGCTCCTAAAAACCAATGAGGAGATGGAAGAGGCGGTTCTATTTTAGCGCCCGGCTACGCAGACACTCATTGACACGCGCAATCATTTTGGATGAAATCATTGAATGACATGTACAGTGCATTCAGGAAGTATTAAGACCCCTTGACTTTTTCCACATTTTGTTGCGTTACAGCCTTATTCTAAAATGTATTAAATCGATTTTTTGCCTCATCAATCCACATACAAAACCCCATAATGACAAAGCAAAAACAGGTTTTTAGTATTTTTGATCATTTATAAAAAATGTAAAACAGAAATATGAAATTTACATAAGTATTCAGACCCATTACACAGTACTTTGTTGAAGCATCTTTGGCAATGTTTACAGTCTTGAGTCTTCTTGGATATGACGCTACAAGCTTGACACACCTGTATTTGGGGAGTTTCTCCCATTTTTCTCTGAAGATCCTAAAGCTCTGGCAGCTTGGATGGGGAGTGTCGCTGCACAGCTATTTTCAGGTCTCTCCAGAGGTGAACCTTCGCCCTAGTCTGAGGACCTGAACGCACTGGAAAAGGTTTTCATCAAGGGTCACACTGTACTTTGCGCCGTTCATCTTTCCCCCGATCCTGACTAGTCTCCCTTCTGCTGAAAAACATACCCACAGCATGATGCTGCCATCACCATGCTTCACCTTAGGGATGGTGCCAGGTTTCCTCCAGACGCAACGCTTGGCATTCAGGCCAAATAGTTCAATTTTGGTTTCAACAGACCAGAGAATCTTTTTTCTCATGGTCTGAGAGTCTTTAGGTGCCTTTTGTCAAACTCCAAGCGGGCTGTCATGTGCCTTTTACTGAGGAGTGGCTTCTGTCTGTCCACTCTACCATTAAGGCCTGGGTTGATGGAGAGCTGATGAGATGGTTGTCCTTCTGGAAGGTTCTCCCTTCTCCACAGAGGTACTCTGTGAGTGACCATCAGGTTCTTGGTCACCTCCCTGAACAAGGCCCTTCTCCCCCGATTGCTCAGATTGGCCGGGCGGCCAGACCTAGGAAGAGTCTTGGCGGTTCCAAACTTCTTTCATTTAAGAATGATAGAGGCCACTGTATTCTTGGGGACCGTCAATGCTGCAGAAATGTTTTGGTATCCTCTGCAGATCCATGCCTCGACACAATCCTGTCTCTGCAATTCCTTCAACCTCATGGCCTGGTCTTTGCTCTGACATGCACTGTCAACTGTGGGAATTTATATAGACAGGTGTGTGCCTTTCCAAATCATGTCCAATCATTTTATTTGATCAATTTTAGAATAAAGGTGTAATGTAAGAAAATATGGAAAAAGGGAAAGGGTCTGAATACTTTCTGAGTGCATACTATGTGTACATTTATTTTGCAACAGCAGTGGGGTGTTCAGCATGTTAGCTCCCTTCAAAAAAGCATGTGTATATTTTGTCATTTTTGTCATTGAGTTTGTTTGTCTTCATGCATCCTTGTTGAAGGACTTAGTTGTATGCCTTTTATTTCAACGCACGTGCAGGATTTATCGAGCAAAGTTTGCATTCGTCGTCAGCTGTTTAATGCATCGGTTACTTTCACATAGATTTGAAGTCGGCCTTGTTCAGGTACTGTATGTATGTTGTTTATTGGTGCTCTCATAAATGATGTATTTTTATTGCAGCTTAAGCATGTAAATGTGGGTGAAGTCATACTCAATAGCTGACAGAATGGTTAATGCAGACTTGTACTTTAAGAGGTATTTCTCACTCTGATATAGCTAACACAAGCTACAGAACCATGGATCAACTTGGAAAATAAAACATTTATTTTTTTACTCCTCAGGATTTCTGGTGTGGAAGAAAAAGACAAGTAGGATAATTCTCTGTCTCTTCCTGTCTCAATTCTTCATACTCACTGCTTCACAAAAATGGTAGAACATTTGGATTCCAGTGAAAACAAAGAACCATATGAATGAAAATGTTAATAATGTCTTACATTTTTGTCTTTTTTTCCTCTCAGAATATCCCCAAAACACCTGGATCGACTTTTTGAGAAAGTTTTGTGGTGCAAGGTTTGGTAAGTGTTACCTTAACTAGACTGGTCCATATTCAACCTGCTAATGGGGTCCCCAAAGTAATACAGACACAGCATTATTAATGTATATATTCACAACCTTCCATGCACTGTGATAGAGAGTGTGTGAATTCACAGATGTAATCCCACAACCCAGAATTTTTCCAAGTTCTCTCATCATAACCTTATGCAAACTTTAAAGGGCAAATACCTCCTAAATTCAAGGAACCTTTTCTACTCTATTTGCTGTAAACAATGTCGGTGGATGGTGAAACTTTACAGGGGATGATCAGGTCACCAACCGTGGAGCTTCAGGGATTCTATCTGGGGTTGCCATGGATACAGTTTATAGCACTGTAGGGGAGAAGTCTTCTAGAGATTACTCCAGGAATCAGAATAATATATATAATAATAATAATATTAATAATATTATTAATATTATTATATTAGAATAATATCAATCATCCCACTAACACAGGTAGTAACACTAACACACCTTTTACATGGTACTTCTATGGGGATATTTTGACCATGCAGATATGTGGAGATGTTGTCAGTAATGTGTTTCTCATATTATTTGTGGTGGCATTTATTTGAAGAACATGTTTTAGTGACATCTACATACAGTATGAGAAGGTGATTACTAATGTGAGTTTAAAGTGAGCAGTGTGTGGGCTAGCATATATAAAATGTGTATTATAAGGTTGGAATCTGCAAGGAAAATGTGCTTTAAATTATGTACTTGTGATGAGTATTTGAAATAACCTGCTTGGTTTTGGTTTATCTTTACATCTATGCATTTTTGCACTGTCAAAATGTCACCCATAGAGGTAACACTGTGGATAAAGATTGTCACTGTCACCCCTTGCTAGTTTGTACTGTTAAAAAGCCAATTACTTCACAATCTTCATTCAGGACGTTTTCAGTTCTGAGAACTGTTTCCATGTTGTTTTGTTTGGTATGATTGTTGCTAGTTTAGAGATGTGGCTTGTTTCAGAACGTCTCAAGTCCATTGCAGGTTTTGTGTCTTTAAGAGCTCATGGTTAAACCATTCATCTACTGCAGGGGTAGACAACCCTGGTCCTGGTGGGCCGTAGGAACTTCATGTTTTTGATTTAACCAACCTGGAAGACCAAGTGTGTTAAATTTAGGCAATCACTGAACTGATCAATTAGCTCAGTTGGTCTGGTGTGGCGCCTAGTTGGAACGAAATCCTGCTGCACTCCAGGAACAGGGTTACCTACCCCTGATCTACTGTATGTTACAAATCCAATAGTTGCATCATCATCATTCAATATTGTCACAACAAAGATGTTTGAGAATGCTAAACTGATCTATTCTCTTTTCAGTTAGATCCAGTGATGGAAACAACCAAACCACAGGCAAGTCCTCCAGCTAATTTAAGACATCATGAAGCAGAAGTAGCATTAGAAGTTAGATGCTCATCTGCCTATCTCAGAATATCACAAGAACATAGCAATCAATCTATTTTATTTGAATTCTGTTAATTACTTTAAGTAGGAATTCGCTGTGTAAATCAATGACACTTGATGGTAAGACACAGTGGCAGTCACCTTGAATTCTGTCACTCAGCATCCTTTTCATTGTCATCCAGAAGTGAACACAAATACTAATATGGTTTGTGTATGAGAATGCGAAGCTCAACTTTTCTGTCTTCTCAGTTAAACTCAGTGATGGAGTCCAGCCAGAACAAGGCAAGTAATCCAGTTAATTTAAGACTGTATAAAGCAGAAGTAACTTCTTAAAGAGCATTTGAGGTCGTAGGAGAGAGGCTGTAGTTAATGTTTTACTTCTGTGATTCTGCAGAGACGGTTAGGCTACTGTCCAACAAAACAAGGGATGATGACACAGACAAATTGCAGCGGAATGGAGGTGTGTATGAGACTTAAGCGGATGGTTTAACCTGTAACAGATCTGGAATCAGTGCTTTGGCAGTTACAGTACACCCAATCCATATCTGTTCTGGATTATTCATATAACTGACTGATTCTTAAAAGCTAAATACATTATACTGTGCATTACAAATATAAAGGGTTAATCTAGAACAGGGATGTCAAATTCATTCCATGGAGGACTTCGTGTCTGCAAGTTTTTTTTCTTTCTTTCAATGAAGATCTAGACAACCAGGTAAGGGGAGTTCTTTACTAATGAGTGACCTTAATTCATCAATCAAGTACAATGGATTAGAGGACGACCGATTAATTGGAATGGCTGATTAATTAGGGCTGATTTCAAGTTTTCATAACAATTTTTGGACATCGATTTGGACATTTTTTTTTGTTTTTTGTTACACCTTTATTTAATCTTTATTTATCTAGGAAAGTCAGTTAAGAACACAATCTTATTTTCATTGACGGCCTAGGAACAGTGCGTTAACTGCCTTGTTCAGGGGCAGAACGACCGATTTTCACCTTGTCAGCTCGGGGGATCCAATCTTGCAAACTTACAGTTAACTAGTCCAACGCTATAACCACCTGCCACTCGTTGCACTCTACAAGGAGACTGCCTGTTACGCGAATGCAGTAAGCCAAGGTAAGTTGCTAGCTAGCATTAAACTTATCTTATAAAAAAAACTACCAATCATAATCACTAGTTAACTACACATGGTTGATGATATTACTAGATATTATCTAGCGTGTCCTGCGTTGCATATAATCTAACTGAGCAGACAAGAGTACAAGCATACAAGTATCTGACTGGGCAGTGGTAGGCAGCAGCAGGCTCGTAAGCATTAATTCAAAAAGCACTTTTGTGCGTTTTGCCAGCAGCTCTTTGTTGTGCGTCAAGCATTGCGCTGTTTATGACTTCAAGCCTATCAACTCCCGAGATGAGGCTGGTGTAACCGAAGTGAAATGGCTAGCTTGTTAGCGCGGTGCGCGCTAATAGCGTTTCAAACGTCACTCGCTCTGAGACTTGGAGTGGTTGTTCCCCTTGCTCTGCATGGCTAACGCTGCTTTGAGGGTGGCTGTTGTCTTTGTTCCTGGTTCGAGCTCAGGGAGGAGCGAGGAGAGGGACGGAAGCTATACTGTTACACTGGCAATACTAAAGTGCCTATAAGAACATCAAATAGTCAAAGGTTAATGAAATACAAATGGTATAGAGGGAAATAGTCCTATAATTCCTATAATAACTACAACCTAAAACTTCTTACCTGGGAATATTGAAGACTCATGTTAAAAGGAACCACCAGCTTGCATATGTTCTCATGTTTTGAGCAAGGAACTGAAACGTTAGCTTTCTTACATGGCACATATTGTACTTTTACTTTCTTCTCCAACACTTTTTGTTTTTGCATTATTTAAACCAAATTGAACATGTTTCATTATTTATTTGAGACTAAATTGATTTTATTGATGTATTATATTAAGTTAAAGTAAGTGTTCATTCAGTATTGTTGTAATTGTCATTATTACAAATAAATAAAAAAATCGGCCGATTTAATCGGTATCTGCTTTTTTTGGGGGGGGGGTCCTCCAACAATCGGTATCGGCGTTGAAAAATCATAATCGGTCGACCTCTATAAGGGAGGAGTGGGGCTGCATTCCGAATACGTAAAAGGCACACCCCCAGCCCTCAAATTAAGTGGACACTTCTGATGACGTATGACGAGTTGACACTTGAAGGGCAAGGGAGGAATCTATGAATGAATGAATGAATGAATGTTAAATGGACCGCCCTTGCCAGGACATTTGTCTCTCATTTGTCCCACGGTTGTGTTTTCAGTCGTCATGGAACCACAGGTAGCTGTTGTGATGGTGCTTAATATGCTCTACAGTCATTTATGATAGCATTTCCTATCTTGGCTAGAAGACATCGAATACTGCCATCCAACGATATTGGGTAAATCAAAACGTATTATGTGTGATGTCAGGGAAAGTTGAAAGCTAACCAAACAAAAACATCATTACTTTTATGAGATGTTTGTGCCGTCAGGTGAATTATTAACTTATTTACATTATTCTTTACTTACGTATGTTGACTTCTCCATATTGATGTTGGTTTTACGTTTAGGCTGACTTCTCTTAGCAGATGTACAATCATCACGAATTGTATTATGAGGCGTTTCAGGCCCAGGAGTGAACAGAATTATACACTCGCCCACTATCACAAACGAGGTCTGAGGGGTTATGTTGCCAACTTCCTTGCTTGGCTAATTGTTTGGACCGCCGGCAAAGATGGCTGCGGGGATTCCCCCAAGGGCGTAACGCAAGTGTAAGTGGAGGAGGGTGTGTCTTTTACATGTCTGGAATGCAGTCTGAAAATCGTCAGACATTCGGCCCTCCGTGGAATGAGTTCGACACATGACCTAGAGGGTTACTAGAAATTATCTGATTAGAACGTTTGTCCTTCTGTTCGCTTTTGCAGATAAACCTAGTAGATCCAACAGTCCTAAAGATGAGTCAAAGTTTTATTGTAAGAAGACACAGTGGCATTCACCTGGAATTTTGTCACTTAGCATCCTTTTCAATGTCATCCAGAAGTGAACACAACCAATGCTAATGTGGTCTGTGTACGAGAATGTTAAGCTTAACTTTTCTTTCTTCTCCTCATCTAAAGGCAGTGATGGAGTCCAGCCAGACCCAGGCAAGTAATCCAGTTAATTTAAGGCTGTATAAAGCAGAAAAAACGTCTTTAAAGATGAACTATGCAGAAATCGCTTCGCCATTTCCTGATTTCTAAAAATCTAGTAGTTAAACTAAAATTAGGCCATGTGAAGAACAAGCAGTCATTGTGTAGAGAATCATTGTACCAAAAATGAAATATATTTTCCAAACCAAAAATGTAATATATTTTCCATAACCAAAAATATTGTATATTCAGCTGTTTTGAAGCTGGTGTAAAAAAAAAAAGTAGAAAAGAACAGGAAGCATAGAAGAGAGCTACTGCTTCTTAGATTAGCTTTCAATGAGAATGAAAGCTCTAGAATTCACATTTCTATGAATTTGTTTGGGTCTCCCAAAAAGTTCCATATTGTAGCTTTAAGCAGTGTTTTATGCAGTAGGAGAGAGGCTGTAGTTGATTTCTGTGTGTGGTTCTGCAGAGGTTACAGTGGCCATCACCAGAAATCTGTTTACATTTAATTAGGAACCTTTACTCACGTGTGTGTGTGTGTGTGTGTGTGTGTGTGTGTGTGTGTGTGTGTGTGTGTGTGTGTGTGTGTGTGTGTGTGTGTGTGTGTGTGTGTGTGTGTGTGTGTGTGTGTGTGTGTGTGTGAGAATGCACAGCTGTAATCCCAACACCCAGAATATTTCCAAGTTTTATCATCACAACCTTATGCAAACTAAAAAGGGCAAATACCTCCTAAATTCAAGGAACCTCTTCTACTCTGTTTGCTGTAAACAATCTTGATGGATGGTGTAGCTTTACACGGTACACAGGCAACAATGAAAATGATGTTGCCCCGAATATCGTTTATTGCGCTGTAGGGGATGATCAGGTCACCAACCGTGGAGCTTCAGGGATTCTATCTGGGGTTGCCAAGGATACAGTTTATAGCACTGTAGGGGAGAAGTCTTCTAGAGATTACTCCAGGAATCAGAATAATATCAATCATCCCACTAACACAGGTAGTAACACTAACACACCTTTTACATGGTACTTCTGTGGGGATATTTTGACCATGCAGATATGTGGAGATGTTGCCAGAAATGTGTTTCTCATATTATTTGTGGTGGCATTTATTTGAAGGACATGTTTTAGTGACATCTACATACAGTATGAGAAGGTGATTACTAATGTGAGTTTAAAGTGAGCAGTGTGTGGACTAACATATATAAAATGTGTATGATGCAGTTGGAATCTGCAAGGAAAATGTGCTTTAAATTAAGTGCCTTGATGAGTATTTGAAATAATTTGTTTGGTTTTGGTTTCTCTTCACATCTATGCATTTTTGCACTGTTAAAATGTCACCCATAGAGGCAACACTGTGGATAAAGATTGTCACTGTCGCCCCTTGCTAGTTTGTATGTTCCAAAAGCCAATTATTTAATGTGCCTCAGTGTGAGTCTTATTCTTTATTTGATCTGTCAATCAGAACATTTTGACTTATCAGAACTTCCATGTTTTGTTTGAACATCTGAAGCCCTTTGCAGGTTTTGTCGTCATAAAGCAGAAGTAGCATAAGAAGTAGCATAGATGCTCATCTGCATATCACAAGAACTTAGATGACTATTTTATTTTAATTCTGTTGATAACTGTCAGCAGGAAGTCACTGTGTATGATGCTATTCCTACTGGTATACTTTATTGGGAAGTTATTCTTGTCAAAATAGAAGGTTAGTAAGTGGCAACTTGTAGGTGAGTGGGGGCCAGTACTACTAATATCTACACCATATTGCTGACAGTCATTCTGAAATGATACCTGTTCTACCTGTATTTACAGTAGATCTTAGGTGTGCATATACGGTACGGCAGTTGTTTATTAGTGTTCTCTGTTGTGTCCTCATTATTGAAGTAGCTTAGAGTGTAAATGTAGGATAAATCTTCCAACAGCTCATTGCTTGTGGTCTTGCAGTGTTTTTTCCAGACTTTTTCATACATACTCTTAGATTTTCTGAAATCATCAGCAAATTTTAGACTCTATTAGATGTGTATCTGAATATCTCAGAATATCATAGGAACTTAATTTTCTAAGCTATTTCTTCTGAGATGGTACTTCCACAGAACTTTGCTAGAATCAAGCATTGATGATCGTTCCAAGCAGATGAAGGGTTTTGCTGAAATATTATTTGGTGCAACTGTGAACAAAACTCCCCTCTGTAAGCTCCACTACCTGTAAGCTCCACTACCTGTAAGCTCCACTACCTGTAAGCTCCACTACCTGTAAGCTCCACTACCTGTACGCTCCACTACCTGTAAGCTCCACTACCTGTACGCTCCACTACCTGTAAGCTCCACTACCTGTACGCTCCACTACCTGTACGCTCCACTACCTGTAAGCTCCACTACCTGTACGCTCCACTACCTGTAAGCTCCACTACCTGTACGCTCCACTACCTGTAAGCTCCACTACCTGTACGCTCCACTACCTGTACGCTCCACTACCTGTAAGCTCCACTACCTGTACGCTCCACTACCTGTAAGCTCCACTACCTGTAAGCTCCACTACCTGTACGCTCCACTACCTGTAAGCTCCACTACCTGTAAGCTCCACTACCTGTAAGCTCCACTACCTGTACGCTCCACTACCTGTACGCTCCACTACCTGTAAGCTCCACTACCTGTAAGCTCCACTACCTGTACGCTCCACTACCTGTAAGCTCCACTACCTGTAAGCTCCACTACCTGTACGCTCCACTACCTGTACGCTCCACTACCTGTAAGCTCCACTACCTGTACGCTCCACTACCTGTACGCTCCACTACCTGTAAGCTCCACTACCTGTACGCTCCACTACCTGTAAGCTCCACTACCTGTAAGCTCCACTACCTGTAAGCTCCACTACCCACTACAGACAGGATAGGAGTCATACAGCCCTTAGCTGGGGGAGATGATTTATAGACAAACTTTGTTATTCTGTCCTCAGGGACGGCTGGCAACAATGCCAACAGTGTAAAGCCGGTTACAGAACCTGAAGAAGGTTAAGACACTAGCTAGGTTTCCATCCAATTGGCCACAGATTTTCATGAGAATATTCTAAAATCTGCATAAAAACAATATGCATGTTTTCCCACCAGAGATGTGTTTCCATTAAACTGACTTGTAGCGGATAAAAGGCTGTGCGTGATGACGTGGTGCACATAAAAATAACATTTGCAGTTAATTTCCCATCTACTGAATAAAAAATAAAACTTAAGTGGGTTTCCATCCCATTTTCAACTCTACTGATGGTTTTTCACCCAAAAATGTGCCCTCTCGCCAACAGCTCTCAGATACAGTGTGGGCATAGCATACATGATAATATTATTATGGACAAAAGTCAGATTATTTTTTTATTTGTCAAACAGCAGCCAAATCAAATCAAATCAAATTGTATTTGTCACATACACATGGTTAGCAGATGTTAATGCGAGTGTAGTGAAATGCTTGTGCTTCTAGTTCCGACAATGCAGTGATAACCAACAAGTAATTTAACTAACAATTCCAAAACTACTGTCTTATACACAGTGTAAGGGGATAAGGAATATGTACATAGGATATATGAATGAGTGATGGTACAGAGCAGCATACAGTAGATGGTATCGAGTACAGTATATACATATGAGATGAGTGTGTAGACAAAGTAAACAAAGTGGCATAGTTAAAGTGGCTAGTGATACATGTATTACATAAGGATGCAGTCGATGATGTAGAGTACAGTATATACATATGCATATGAGATGAATAATGTAGGGTAAGTAACATTATATAAGGCAGCATTGTTTAAAGTGGCTAGTGATATATTTACATAATTTCCCATTATTAAAATGGCTGGAGTTGGGTCAGTGTCAATGACAGTGTGTTGGCAGCAGCCACTCAATGTTAGTGGTGGCTGTTTAACAGTCTGATGGCCTTGAGATAGAAGCTGTTTTTCAGTCTCTCGGTCCCAGCTTTGATGCACCTGTACTGACCTCGCCTTCTGGATGATAGCGGGGTGAACAGGCAGTGGTTCGGATGGTTGATGTCCTTGATGATCTTTATGGCCTTCCTGTGACATAGGGTGGTGTAGGTGTCCTGGAGGGCAGGTAGTTTGCCCCCGGTGATGCGTTGTGCAGTCCTCACTACCCTCTGGAGAGCCTTACAGTTGAGGACGGAGCAGTTGCCGTACCAGGCGGTGATACAGCCCGCCAGGATGCTCTCGATTGTGCATCTGTAGAAGTTTGTGAGTGCTTTTGGTGACAAGCCGAATTTCTTCAGCCTCCTGAGGTTGAATAGGCGCTGCTGCGCCTTCTTCACGACGCTGTCAGTGTGAGTGGACCAATTCAGTTTGTCTGTGATGTGTATGCCGAGGAACTTAAAACTAGCTACCCTCTCCACTACTGTTCCATCGATGTGGATAGGGGGGTGTTCCCTCTGCTGTTTCCTGAAGTCCACAATCATCTCCTTAGTTTTGTTGACGTTGAGTGTGAGGTTATTTTCCTGACACCACACTCCGAGGGCCCTCACCTCCTCCCTGTAGGCCGTCTCGTCGTTGTTGGTAATCAAGCCTACCACTTGTGTCGTCCGCAAACTTGATGATTGAGTTGGAGGCGTGCGTGGCCACGCAGTCGTGGGTGAACAGGGAGTACAGGAGAGGGCTCAGAACGCACCCTTGTGGGGCCCCCGTGTTGAGGATCAGCGGGGAGGAGATGTTGTTGCCTACCCTCACCACCTGGGGGGCGGCCCGTCAGGAAGTCCAGTACCCAGTTGCACAGGGCGGGGTCGAGACCCAGGGTCTCGAGCTTGATGACGAGCTTGGAGGGTACTATGGTGTTGAATGCCGAGCTGTAGTCGATGAACAGCATTCTCACATAGGTATTCCTCTTGTCCAGGTGGGTTAGGGCAGTGTGCAGAGTGGTTGAGATTGCATCGTCTGTGGACCTATTTGGGCGGTAAGCAAATTGGAGTGGGTCTAGGGTGTCAGGTAGGGTGGAGGTGATATGGTCCTTGACTAGTCTCTCAAAGCACTTCATGATGACGGAAGTGAGTGCTACGGGGCGGTAGTCGTTTAGCTCAGTTACCTTAGCTTTCTTGGGAACAGGAACAATGGTGGCCCTCTTGAAGCATGTGGGAACAGCAGACTGGTATAGGGATTGATTGAATATGTCCGTAAACACACCGGCCAGCTGGTCTGCGTATGCTCTGAGGGCGCGGCTGGGGATGCCGTCTGGGCCTGCAGCCTTGCGAGGGTTAACACGTTTAAATGTCTTACTCACCTCGGCTGCAGTGAAGGAGAGACCGCATGTTTTCGTTGCAGGCCGTGTCAGTGGCACTGTATTGTCCTCAAAGCGGGCAAAAAAGTTATTTAGTCTGCCTGGGAGCAAGACATCCTGGTCCGTGACTGGGCTGGGTTTCTTCTTGTAGTCCGTGATTGACTGTAGACCCTGCCACATGCCTCTTGTGTCTGAGCCATTGAATTGAGATTCCACTTTGTCTCTGTACTGACGCTTAGCTTGTTTAATAGCCTTGCGGAGGGAATAGCTGCATTGTTTATATTCGGACATGTTACCAGACACCTTGCCCTGATTAAAAGCAGTGGTTTGCGCTTTCAGTTTCACGCGAATGCTGCCATCAATCCACGGTTTCTGGTTTGGGAATGTTTTTATCGTTGCTATGGGAACGACATCTTCGACGCACGTTCTAATGAACTCGCACACCGAATCAGCGTATTCGTCAATATTTCCATCTGACGCAATACGAAACATGTCCCAGTCCACGTGATGGAAGCAGTCTTGGAGTGTAGAGTCAGCTTGGTCTGACCAGCGTTGGACAGACCTCAGCGTAGGAGCCTCTTGTTTTAATTTCTGCCTGTAGGCAGGGATCAGCAAAATGGAGTCGTGGTCAGCTTTCCCGAAAGGGGAGCGGGGCAGGGCCTTATATGCGTCGCGGAAGTTAGAGTAACAATGATCCAAGGTTTTACCACCCCTGGTTGCGCAATCGATATGCTGATAAAATTTAGGGAGTCTTGTTTTCAGATTAGCTTTGTTAAAATCCCCAGCTACAATGAATGCAGCCTCCGGATAAATGGTTTCCAGTTTGCAAAGAGTTAAATAAAGTTCGTTCAGAGCCATCGATGTGTCTGCTTGGGGGGGGATATATACGGCTGTGATTATAATCGAAGAGAATTCTCTTGGAAGATAATGCGGTCTACATTTGATTGTGAGGAATTCTAAATCAGGTGAACAGAAGGATTTGAGTTCCTGTATGTTTTCTTCATCACACCATGTCCCGTTAGTCATGAGGCATACGCCCCCGCCACTCTTCTTACCAGAGAGATGTATGTTTCTGTCCGCGCGATGCGTGGAGAAACCCGTTGGCTGCACCGCCCTGGATAGCGTCTTCCCAGTGAGCCATGTTTCCGTGAAGCAGAGAACGTTGCAGTCTCTGATGTCCCTCTGGAATGCCACCCTTGCTCGGATTTCGTCAACCTTGTTGTCGAGAGACTGGACATTGGCAAGAAGAATGCTGGGAAGTGGTGCGCGATGTGCCCTTTTTCGGAGTCTGACCAGAACACCGCCGCGTTTCCCTCTTTTTCGGAGTCGTTTCCTTGGGTCGCTGCATGCGATCCATTCCGTTGTCCTGTTTGTAAGGCAGAACACAGGATCCGCATCGCGGAAAACATATTCTTGGTCGTACTGATGGTGAGTTGACGCTGATCTTATATTCAGTAATTCTTCTCGACTGTGTGTAATGAAACCTAAGATGACCTGGGGTACTAATGTAAGAAATAACACGTAAAAAAACAAAAAACTGCATAGTTTCCTAGGAACGCGAAGCGAGGCGGCCATCTCAGTCGTCGCCAGAACACATTGCCAACTATCTATCATCATGTCACCAGAATAAGACCCTGAATATTTATTTGAAAGGAGCATCAAACTCATCACCTTGGACTTTCACCACCCTGTGAAGTTCATCATTTATTTAGTCTGTAACCTAATAAACTGCGTACTTTCCAGAGTCGTAGTGGCAGGACCACACGTCATTGCGTGACTCCAAGTTTACTTGAATATGATCATTATTAAATAAATATTTGTGCATAAAAACGTTTCCACTGTCATTTCTCACGTAATTAATTTGACAGACACAAAGATCCCACCTTGTCTTGTGTATTTTGTCGACATTTGGAAAGTTTACTGACATCATTTGTTTCCAACAGGCTGGCCTTTAAAAAATATTTATCGGACATGTACTTACATAAAAAGGTTGGCTGGACACCTGGTTACAGATTGAGGTTAAAGTGGCGTTACACTGGAATTCTACCGTCAAATATGTTGAGGATTGTTAGAACAAGTCGGGTTTGAAAAACATTGTGGTGGGAGGGCTTGTCCTGTCTAAGAAAACACTGTCTGGGAAACACTGGTGGTTCAGTAGAGAGGCTGTAGAACATGGTTTACCCTCTCTGTTTGTTTCCTCAGTGGCCGAGTCTAAAACGGATGGCAGCGCTGCACCAGTGGGCGAGGATGAGTCTAAAATGGATGGCAGCGCTGCACCAGTGGGCGAGGATGAGTCTAAAACGGATGGCAGCGCTGCACCAGTGGGCGAGGATGAGTCTAAAACGGATGGCAGCGCTGCACCAGTGGGCGAGGATGAGTCTAAAACGGATGGCAGCGCTGCACCAGTGGGCGAGGATGAGTCTAAAACGGATGGCTGCGCTGCACCAGTGGGTGAGAATGAGTCTAAAACGGATGGCAGCGCTGCACCAGGGGCTGACCTGAACGCAGCTGAAGGAGAGGCAAAAGGAGGTATGTATTAGAAAGGGATAGTAAACCTTAAGTCCCTCTAAATGCATCAGGATAAATGTACAGACCTCAGTCTCAAATAGATGGGAAAGACTGGCATCTTAAACTGTCATAACAGAGCAGGAATTAGTGCCATTGTAATTACAGCATTCTTGAATCACATTAATTCTGAATGGTTTCATTTCTCAAGTTCAGTTCTCCTATTGTGTTTTCTTGCAGGGAAATATGATTCCGTATTGTAGGACGGTAAGTTGGAGTGTGATAACAATGTAGACTGTTTTCACTTAATTTCCCTTTATTGTGCAATACTTCTTGCCACACTCTGGTCAACTCACTATAAGTAGACTGTTAGTCTGTTACCAACTCTTGTTCCTACTAACTGACGCCTCTCTAGACAGGGAACTGTGGACCAGAGGTACGCAGAGGATCATGAAGACAAGAGAACCCACCGTCTCACCTGAGTTACCAGCACTGGACGACAAGACATTCTAACGTTCAGAGAACATTTCCATAGCAATAGACTGGCTTGTGTTCGGTGAAACTGAGGTCCATTTTTAACAGTCACTTGTCCTTTCTAAACAAGTGTGCTTTATAAAAACAAGGAGTGGGAAATGTGTGGCAATAGTTTGACCCCTAGAAGACCTTTTTAAAATTGAAAGTATAGAAATGCACAAGCCCAACAAAGAAAAGCATCATATTAAAGCTTTGATCATAAACCAACTCAAACTTGGATGCAATAAGGCTTTCTTGTATCAGATATAACCAGCAATCAAATGAATAGTCAATACTGTCAGTAGTCCAAAGGTCAAAGTCAAAAAGAGATTCAGTTCAACCAAAAATGTCCTTTAAATCCAGGATTCCCAAGATTCAATTCAGTTCTTTCCCAAAAAAGGTAAATCCACAAAAAATATAAATTATATTCCAATAGTAAGAGCAGGAGAGTCGATCAACAATTCACATTCAATCAGATACACTCATCATTCCGTGGTGTTGAATGGAAGTCCTTAAATCCAGTCATTTCCCTTTTATTGGCAAATAATCCAGTGGAACAGGTTTAAACTACACCATTACGGAGCTATTTTACTTGCATAGTTTTCAAAAAAGCATTTTCTCTTTGTTCCTCACACCATAGCCTAGCCACACACACATGACCACATACTTAAATTGACAGGTATCATTTCTGGCCAATCAACAGATTATCCACTTTGTGGCACTTACATCATGGCAAGGAATACATGCATGACCATTAATTCTGTTTCGTATCACATTTAATGTGGCAACATTACACTCGTTAGTTTATTTTAATCTTGTTTAGTAAGTAATGTCCAAAGCTGCCCTCTTCTACTCTGCATATGTCTGATCTTCCACCTGTCCTCTCTTCTATTTAAGAACACAATTATTGCCAGCAAGTGTTATGCACATGTCAAGATATTAAGTAAACAAGCAGAGGAATTTCCATGCCCTGAACCGTAGGCCTACTGTATTTCAACTGAATTTGCTTGTTTTTATGCTTATATTGACATGATCATTTTCCCTTGTTCTACATGAATCCTAGTGTATGTGGTTTGTGTGTTGTTTGTGTGTTGTATGTAAGAAGTTTGGATAAAAGCCTTTATATATTTTGCAAAAAACCCTCAGGCCAAATATATTTAAATATGAAAATAACAAGGGGTGCTGCTGAGAATCTTTGTCATAGTATTTTTCTCCGCTCATATAGGAGTATTTTGTTTATATTACAACACACACACACATATATTTATATATAAAAAGTTTGGAAACCTATTCATTCAAGGGGTTTTTCTTTATTTTGATAATTTTCTACATTGTAGAATCCTAGTGAAGACATTAATGAGGCTGGTAACTCTAATGAACTTCTCCTGTGCAGCAGAGGTAATTCTGGGTCTTCCTTTCCTGTGGTGGTCCTCATGAGAGCCAGTTTCATCATAGCTCTTGATGGTTTTTGCAACTGCAAAATAACCAGGGATGTTGTCTTGATAAGTGTGTGAATTAGACAATTTTCTTGTCCTGCTAAGCCTTCAAAATGTGACACATACTTTTGGGTGTCAGGGAAAATGTATGGAGTAAAAAGTACATTATTTTCTTTAGGAATGTAGTGAAGAAGTTGTCCGAAATAATATAAATAGTAAAGTACAGATACATTCTTAGCATTCTCTCAACCAGCTTCATGATGTAGTCACCTGGAATGCATTTCAATTAATAGGTGTGCCTTGTTAAAAGTTCATTTGTGGACTTTCTTGCTTTCTTAATGCCTTTGACCCAATCAGTTGTGTTGGGACAAGGTAGGGGTGGTATACAGAAGATGTCCTATTTGGTAAAAGACCAAGTCCTTATTATGGCAAGAACAGCTCAAATAAGCAAAGACAAATGACAGCCCATCATTACTTTAAGACATGAAGAACTTTGAAAGTTTCTTCAAATGCAGCCGCAAAAACCAGCAAGCGCTATGATAAAACTGCCTCTCATGAGGACCGCCACAGGAAAGGAAGACCCAGAGTTCTCTCTGCTGCAGAGGATAAGTTCATTAAGGTTACCAGCCTCAGAAATCATCAATTAACTGCACCTCAGGTTGTTCAAGTAACACACATCTCAACATCAGCTTTTCAGAGGAGACTACGTGAATCAGTCCTTCATGGTCGAATTGCTGCAAAGAAACCACTACTAAAGGACACCAATAGGAAGAAGACTTGCTTGGGCAAAGAAAGACGATCAATGGACACTTAGACTGGTGGAAATGTATTTTTATCTGATGTTTCCAAATTTGAGATTTTTGGTTGCAACTGCCGTGTTTTTGTGAGAGGCAGAGTCGGTGAACGGATATCTCTGCTTGTGTGGTTCCCACCGTGAAGCATGGAGGAAGAGGTGTGATGGTGTGAGGGCGCTTTTGCCGGTGACATTGTAAGTGATTTATTTAGAATTCAAGGCACACTTAACCAGCATGGCTACCACAACATTCTGCAGTGACACGCCATCCCATCTGGTTTGCGCTTAGTGGGACTATCATTTGTTTTTCAACAGGACAATGACCCAATACGCCTCCAGGCTGTGTAAGGGGTCTTTGACCAAGAAGGAGAGTGATGAACTGCTGCATCAGATGACCTGGCCTCCACAATCACTCGACCTCAACCCAATTGAGGGTTGAGGCAAAGGATGGCTACATTGAGGAATCTAAAATAAAACCAAAAAATTACAAAAAAGTTTTACTTTCACTTTTACGTCATGTCTGCTAGGTAGGCAGGCGTAAGACTGCCACAGTGAGTCAACATACTACAAAAAGTCGGTAGCTACAAACAAACTAGCAAAATTACTTCTAAGAAAAGGCTCACACTTCATAGCGTCACTTTGACAGAAGCGATACTCTGCGCAGTATCATCAGGTAGGTTATTCTGTTGCACAGGTTGTTGTCTGGGTGGCGCAAAACGCTTCTTTTAAAGATGCACTCGTGTTTATTACAAGTTACTGGTCTGTTATGTGTGCTGATTACAAACAAGGATATCACAAGTCAATACAGCATAATCTTACGACACTGCTAATAAAAACACAGATACCTTAAAAAATGGAGGGGCGTGGATCAGAAAACCAGTCATTATCTGGTGTGACCTCCATTTTCCTCATGAGGCGCAACGCATCTCCTTTGCATAGAGTTGATCAGACTGTGGAATGTTGTCCCACTCCTTTTCAATGGCTGTGCGAAGTTGCTGCATATTGGCGTGAACTGGAACACATCGATCCAGAACATCCCAAACATGCTCAATGGGTGACATGCCTGGTGAATATGCAGGCCATGGAAGAACCTGAACATTTTCTGCTTCCTGCAATTGTGTACAGATCCTTGCGACATGGGGCTGTGTATTGTCATACTGAAACATTAGGTGATGGCGGTGGATGAATGGTACGACAATGGGCCTCAGGATCTTGTCACGGTAACTGTGCATTCAAATGGCCATAGATAAAATGCAATTGTGTTCATTGTCTTTAGCTTTTGTCTGCTCATACCATAACTCCACCGCCACCATGGGGCACACTGTTCACAAGGTTGATGTCAGCAAACAGCTTGCCCAAATGACGCCATACGCGCTGCGCTGTCTGTCCTCTGCCTGGTACAGTTGAAACATTTGTGGCATTGTGTTGTGACAAAACTGCACATTCTAGAGTGGCCTTTTATTGTCCCTAGCACAAGATTCATCTGTGTAATGATCATGCTGTTTAATCAGCTTGTTGACATACAGTGGGGAGAACAAGTATTTGACACACTGCCGATTTTGCAGGTTTTCCTACTCACAAAGCATGTAGAGGTCTGTAATTTTAATCATATGTACACTTCAACTGTGAGAGACGGAATCTAAAACAAAAATCCAGAAAATTACATTGTATGATTTTTGAGTAATTAATTTGCATTTTATTGCATGACATAAGTATTTGATACATCAGAAAAGCAGAACTTAATATTTGGTACAGAAACCTTTGTTTGCAATTACAGAGATCATATGTTTCCTGTAGTTCTTGACCAGGTTTGCACACACTGCAGCAGGGATTTTGGCCCACTCCTCCATACAGACCTTCTCCAGATCCTTCAGGTTTCAGGGCTGTCACTAGGCAATACGGACTTTCAGCTCCCTCCAAAGATTTTCTATTGGGTTCAGGTCTGGAGACTGGCTAGGCCACTCCAGGACCTTGAATTGCTTCTTACGGAGCCACTCCTTAGTTGCCCTGGCTGTGTGTTTCGGGTCATTCTCATGCTGGAAGACCCAGCCACGACCCATCTTCAATGCTCTTACTGAGGGAATGAGGTTGTTGGCCAAGATCTCGCGATATATGGCCCCATCCATCCTCCCCTCAATACGGTTCAGTCGTCCTGTCTCCTTTGCAGAAAAGCATCCCCAAAGAATGATGTTTCCACCCCCATGCTTCACGGTTGGGATGCTGTTCTTGGGGTTGTACTCATCCTTCTTCTTCCTCCAAACACAGCGAGTGGAGTTTAGACCAAAAAGCTCTATTTTTGTCTCATCAGACCACATGACCTTCTCCCATTCCTCCTCTGGATCATCCAGATTGTCATTGGCAAACTTCAGACGGGCCTGGACATGCGCTGGCTTGAGCAGGGGGACCTTGCGTGCGCTGCAGGATTTTAATCCATGATGGCGTAGTGTGTTACTAATGGTTTTCTTTGAGATTGTGGTCCCAGCTCTCTTCAGGTCATTGACCAGGTCCTGCCGTGTAGTTCTGGGCTGATCATTGATGCCCCACGAGGTGAGATCTTGCATGGAGCCCCAGACCGAGGGTGATTGACCGTCATCTTGAACTTCTTCCATTTTCTAATAATTGCACCAACAGTTGTTGCCTTCTCACAAAGCTGCTTGCCTATTGTCCTGTAGTCCATCCCAGCCTTGTGCAGGTCTACAATTTATCCTTGATGTCCTTACACAGCTCTCTGGTCTTGTCCATTGTGGAGAGGTTGGAGTCTGTTTGATTGAGTGTGTGGACAGGTGTCTTTTATACAGGTAACGAGTTCAAACAGGTGCAGTTAATACAGGTAATGAGTGGAGAACAGGAGGGATTCTTAAAGAAAAACGAACAGGTCTGTGAGAGCCGGAATTCTTACTGGTTGGTAGGTGATCAAATACTTATGTCATGCAATAAAATGCAAATGAATTACTTAAAAATCATACAATGTGATTTTCTGGATTTTTGTTTTAGATTCCGTCTCTCACAGTTGAAGTGTACCTATGATAAAAATTACAGACCTCTACATGCTTTGTAAGCAGGAAAACCTGCCAAATCGGCAGTGTATCAAATACTTGTTCTCCCCACTGTACCACACCTGTCAGGTGGATGGATTATCTCGACAAAGGGGAAATGCCCACTAACAAGGATGTAAACAAATTTGTGCACAACATTTGAGAGAAATAAGCTTTTTGTGCATATGGCAAATTTCTGGGATCAGTTATTTCAGCTCATGGAACCAACACTTTACATGTTGCGTTTATATTTTGGTTCAGTATACATAGTTATAGTTGTTGGTTAGAAGTGGAAGCAAAGGTGGTGGATAAATAACACATTTTACTGAGGCCTTTTACCATTGAAAAGAATGGTACCGGTTCCGGTCTTAAGTGGGTATTTTCCTCTCTCGTGTTAGTATACTTTTACCGTGTGGTGTGAGCATGCTTTTCCTGTGTGAGCTCATGGTTCATCCATAATATCTGGCATGCTCACGCGAGAGGGAACAGCTGGCTCTGATCTACTTACTTCCCCCTCCTGCTTGCCTCACCCACCCCACCCAGAAACAATTATCCAGTGTGATGTCTAACCCTGGGGAACCCCCTCCATGGGGTCTGGGCAATAAGTAGACCAGAGAGGCCCCGCTCCGATCAGAAAAAATTGGATAGTGGGGCTTCTTGCTTTCTCTACTTTCTCTGGGGGAAGCATTATAAGTGTTGATTTTGGATGCACTGTGAGGCCTGGGTAATTTTGTAATATCTCAATAATTGTAGTGTCTCAATCATGATGATACCCTCAGTTAACTCCAGCGGCAGTGAGTGGGCAAAGTGGGCAGCTCAGTAAGTTAATGTAATTTTTTAATACCCTTTAAAATAAAGTGTTACTCTGGCTTCTAATTTGAATACATCAATACTATTTTATATGTTTGGAATGTCTGTTTTTCCAGATCAGCTTAATCTTAAGGTGGGGCGTGAGCTCGTGTTGATGCCGGACAAGTCCACAGTGCCTGACTCCATCACAAGCATCATATGGAAGCATGGGAAGAACAAGGTGGCAGACTGGGACAAGGATTTTGGTGGTCTGGACATCTATGCTGCCTTCAAATAGCGTACAACCCTGAACCAGACTACTGGAGAGCTGAGAATCAATGGATTGATGAAAACTAACAGTGGAGTTTATTCTGTGGAGTGTAACAGCAGAGCCCCATCTGTTTAGCTATAAAAAGTTTTGCATGTTATTTTGGTGTTAATACGTGTCACATATCAGTTTGCAAACTGTTGTATGTAACCTGTTAGTAACCCAAGTGCCTCACCTTAATAATTTGGTCCCATTCCCCTTCATAACAGCCTAATGTTCTGACTTGGTGGTGCACATGTAGCCTATAGCCTGTTTTAGAGAAATGTCATCATATATTAGTATTCAAATAACTTTCATTGTCTGCTTATATGCCTCCTTTATTTATCCTACGGTTCTGACTTGGTGTACAGGGATAATATTTTAAGAACGGACCATGTTCTGAATTCTGTCATTGTACATTTCAAAAGTCTTTGTAATGATGACGCTGTGACTCGAGAAGCAGGTGAAACGTTTAATAAAATAACAAATATGAAACGAGACAGGGAAACAGTGGCGACCATGCATGAACACAGGAACAATACTGACAGGAATGAACGTGAGAGAGGGACAGATAAAGGGGAGGTAATAAGAAAGATAATGGCGTCCAGGTGTGAATCATAATGATCTGCAGGTGCGCTTAATGATGGATGCCAGGTGTGCATAATGATGAATCCCAGGACCGATGGTTAGTATTCTGGCGAAGTCAAACACCGGAGGGGAGGAGCAGGAGTAGACGTGACAGTGCTGAACAAATAGTTATTGTGACTACGCCCATTTTAGCTCGCTCATTAATGTCATAATCAAAATTACGGATTGCCTTCTAATACACTCATCGTTCCCTTATGCCATAGTTTGTACACCTAAATTGTCAGTAGAAACCACATTTGTTTAAGCAAGTCAGCCAGATCAGCTATGTTATTTAAAAGTCAGTAAATGAGTCTGAATGAATTGTTTCGATGCCAGATAAAGCTCCGCTGATAGCCAGTAGTAGCGGTGGTAAGGATTCCCTCCATGATGCTGAAAAGAAGGGTCTGCTGTTGGGCGCCGATGGCCACTGTTATAGTGCAATTAATGGAATTGTTAGTGTTGAGTTGTGGCTTTGCTGGCATGCAGCTACCATTTTATTTACTTTTTGCCCCACCAAGATCGCCACTGTTTACAAGACATAAACTATCTGTCATCAGTACCTTGTTATATGTGTGTGTTTGTGTATATAGTGCTGTGAAAAAGTATTTGCCCCCTTTCTGATTTTTTTCTATTTTAGCAACATTTTGATCTTCAACCAAAACATAATATTAGATAAAGGAAACCTGAGTGAACAAATAAAACAACATGTGGATACTTGAGGGTTTTGGCGCATGAGCTGCTCGTTTCAGGTCCTTCCACAACATTTAGTGGTGGTAGCTATTCAAGTGTGTTAACTTCTGTTCAGCGTGGGAGCCAACACGATGCAGAACAGACCCCCAATATGCAGGCTAAGTGGAGCAGGCACTGTGCGCAGTTATGGGGGACATCTGCAGCACCGAAAGTAACAAAAATTCTAGTGCCAAATCATTTTTCATGTTCTAGTATTGAAAAAGTAACTTATGATTCCGTATACCGTGCAACACTATATCAAGCATTTCCCCAAATTATTCCTGTTTCTTTCCTCTATTTACAGAGGCAGTCCCCAAACCTACAATCACTTCTTCCTGTAACCCAGACTAAACCTCCTGCACTCTGACCTGTGAAGGTGACACCACTGATGCTGAACCAGTCACCTACAGCTGGAAAGTGGGAGAGGGGCCGTGGGAGGTCTTAGACCACATATGTCAGAGTCAAGGCCCGCGGGCCACATCCGGCCCGCGAGAAGGTTTTTTACGGCCCCTGGGATGATCTTGATTTATTATTAGAACCGGCCCGCAGACCGCAGCAAGCCGGCAGCCCGCAGATCTTTTACACGCACCAATACTACATTTCCCACAATGCAACGGTGACGCACCGAGCAGTAGGCTGCTTCATTTCAATATTTATTGGCACAGCAGTTGTCAGCATCACAGTAAAATTAACTTTCAGATACCCATCAAAAATGGCAAAACGGAAGGTGGACACTGAGAACCGGGGTTTCAAACAAGGTGGGAGTCGGAGTATTTGTTCACGGAGGTAGCTGGAAAACCTGTGTGTCTTCTGTGTGGAGAAAGTGTGGCGGTACTGAAAGAGTATAATCTGAGACGACATTATGAAACGAAACACGCGGACAAAAACAAGAATATGGACATGGAACAAAGGCTACAAAAGGCAGAGGAATTAAAACGAGGCCTCAAATCTCGACAGGCTCTGTTCAAAAAAGCCAAATCACAAGGCCAGGCTGCTGTCAAGGCCAGTTTTATTTTGGCAGAAGAGATCGCTAAATCAGCCCGGCCATTTACGGAGGGGGATTTCATCAAAAACTGCATGATTAAAGTTTGTGACGAAGTTTGCCCAGAAAAAAGGCAACTCTTTTTAAATGTGAGTCTGAGCAGAAACACCATTGCCGAGAGAGTAGACCAGTTGTCCATCAATCTAAAAGAGCAGCTTGTGAAAAAGGGAAAAGATTTCATTGCATATTCCTTGGCTGTGGATGAGAGCACCGACATTTCTGACATTGCCCAGTTGTCAATTTTCATCCGCGGAGTGGACTCCAGCCTAAGCGTGACAGAGGAGTTTTTGGCTTTACGTCCTATGCATGGCACAACTACGGGGCATGATTTGTATGAAGAGGTGTCAAGATGTGTAAATGAGATGGAGCTGCCTTGGGAAAAACTCGTGGGTTTGACAACCGACGGAGCACCTGCGATGTGTGGACACAGGAGCGGACTGGTGGCGAAGATACGGGAAAAGATGCAAGAGGAAAACGCGACAGGTGAGCTGACAGCTTATCATTGTATCATACACCAGGAAGCGTTGTGCGGTAAAGCCTTGAAAATGGAGCATGTAATGAGCATCATCACGCGCACAGTTAACTTTATCAGAGCCAAAGGTTTGAATCACCGCCAGTTCAAGGCATTTCTGACGGAGTTAGAAACGGAGCATGGTGATTTGCCTTATCACACAGAGGTGCGATGGCTAAGCCAGGGAAAGGTGCTTCAAAGATGTTTCGAGCTTCGTGAGGAGATTTGTCTGTTCTTGGACAGCAAAGGGAAAGACACAACACAACTCCGAGACTAAATGTTTCTGTGTGAAATGGCTTTTCTGTGTGACATTACGAGTCATCTGAATGCAATGAACTTGCAGCTGCAGGGTCGGGATCATGTCATCTCTGATATGTACAGTACAGTGAAGGCATTTAAAACCAAACTGACTCTGTGGGAGACGCAGATGCGGAAAGAAAATTTGAGCCACTTTCCCAGCTGCCAGACCATGAAAGAGAAGCTCTCTACCAGTGCGTTCCCGAGCGCACAGTTGGCTGATAAAATAGGTATGCTTGCCGCTGACTTTCGCTCACCACCAAACCTCCAAATGGAGTTGATTGACCTCCAATGCAATGATGCACTGAGGGCAAAATATGCGGCAGTGGGTGCTGCGGAGTTCGCCCGTTTCCTCCCCGACACAATGCCCCAGCTGCGCATCCAGGCTGCTCAAACGTTGTCTATGTTTGGCAGCACATACCTGTGTGAACAACTGTTTTCTTTGATGAACTTGAACAAAACATCACACAGAAGTCGACTTACTGCTGAACACCTCCACTCAATTCTGAGGATTTCCTCAGCTCAGAGCCTTACCCCGAACATTGATGAACTTGTGGAAAAGATGGGACACCACCAAGTATCACCCTCAACCTCAAACAAGTGAACATTACTGTGCAATCACATATTTAGAGTTTTTACTCAGTTCAAGTTTAAAAGTTAAAGTTTAATATTTGTTTTCACTGCATGTTACTTCTCCTTAAACAAAGTGTTGTTTTTGATTAATAGATTTTTGCACTTTATTTTATTGTATTTCAATCCAATTATATTTTAAAAATATTTCAGTTGAGTGGATGATAGAAAATTGCTATTATTGTTTTTTTCTTTGAAGTAAATTTAGCCCACTTTTGCTAAAATAGAAAATATAGGCTACTGATGGTGCCTTGAATACCGGTTTCTTTCATTTAATGTTCATGTTATGGGGATTTTTATATAAAGGAAATTTGTCTTTTGTGTCTGTTGAAAATTAAAGATTACTGACAGAGCCATAAGAAAATATTGCTTTATTTATCTGATCATATTGGAATATATTTGTTAGGTTTTCAGTAGGTTCAATTAGGTTCACTAGACTATATGCGTCATTTAAAAAATTTTCAATGAACATTCGAACAGTCCGGCCCTCGGCTTGTAGCTAAATTTTTTATTTGGCCCTCCGTCCATTTGACTTTGACACCCCTGTCTTAGACAAACAGCAGAATGTCTCTAAGAGCAACACTGGCAAATCAACCAACAGTTACAAGTACATCTGCAAGCTGAATAATGCTGTTAGTGGGGAAGTCAGTGAGCCAGTTGGAGAGGTGTTTGGTTCAGGTGAGTGGACACTCATAAGTGTGTTACAGTCTTATGTATTGATATGTTAGTAACACTGTTAGTGTTGTAGGACATTTTGAATGCTGCACTATGTTGAATACCTGATCAAATCAAATCAAGTATCAATACAAAATGTGTTTTCATTTCAGAGCCTTCCAATATTGGTGCTGTTGTTCCTTTCATTGTCACTGCAATATTACCACTTGTCTGCCTAATTAATAGGTAAGAACAGCACATCTACAGTAACAGAGCACTATACATGTACATAGTTGTGAAGCACAGATTGACTCAACAGCAGCAACAACAGGGAGCTATACCCCCTGAAGGGGATACCTGTTCTACCTATATTTACAGTACTGTTCAGATGTGCAGGTGCTGTATGTAGGATGTTTATTGGTGCTCTCAGAAAATATGTCTTCTAATTGCAGCTTAAACATGTAATTGTGGGTGAAGTCATATTCAATAGCTGACGGAAAATTGATGCAGACTTGTACTTTAAGAAGTGATAAAATATGAACATTTTTACTCCCCGGTTTGGTTGATATGGAAGAAAATAAAAGGTATGATGATTGTCTGGCTCTTCCTGGTTCAACTCTTCATACTCACTGCTTCCCCAAAATGTTACACAATGTGAAGTCCATTTAAATGCTTTAAGTGTCTGAATAATGTCTTACATTTTTGTCTTTTTCACTTCAGGATATCCCCAAGACACCCGGATCAACTTTTTTTGAATGTTTTGTGGTGGAATTTATTGTAAGTTTTGCCCTAAATTGACTCAACCTGCTAACAGGGTCCCCAAAGTAATACAAACACAACATAATTCATGTATATATTCACAACCTTCCATGCACTGCACACATACTTCCTCTCAGCACAGGACAGCAGTGTTGTTTTTGTCCCATCCCAGAAATCAAGAAACCTGTTTTAATCTAAGTGTATGTGTGCGAGAGAGAGAGAGTGCATAGCTGTAGTCCTACCACCCAGAATATTTCCAGATTTTCTCATTATAACCCTACGCATGGAAGGTCTTTTACTCTGTTTGCTGTAAACAATGTTGATGGATGGTGTAACTTTAGGGATGCAGTCAACAATCAGATTTCTGTTTCCCTGGATACTGTTTATCACACTGTAGGGGATGTTCAGGTTGCCAACCGTGGAGCTTCAGGGGTTCTTTCTGGTCTGCTTGTGGTAAATCATGGGGTGTTGGGTTGAGCGTGCAGAGATTAACACAGAGACAGGGAGATTCTAGTCAGCAAACACGACTTTACTAGGCAATAAAAGACAATCACGTAGGGTTGGCTTGGTCCTTCTTCTCAGCTTCTGCTCTATGTCTCGGTCTCTCTGTTCTCTCCCGCGGTGTGCCATAATTCTCCTATTATGTGGCCTCCACAGCAGGTTTCCGCTAATTACCTCTACTTGGGGCCATATATGTCGGGGTGCCCAGTCCGTGTACTCCCAGCTGAGGGAGCCAACGTCACAGCACATACCTCTCCTCTATCACCAACCCCTGTGGTAGACCTCCCGGGATACCACACACTGTAGGGGAAAAGTTCAATCAAATGTATTTATATAGCCCTTCGTACATCAGCTGATATCTCAAAGTGCTGTACAGAAACCCAGCCTAAAACCCCAAACAACAAGCAATGCAGGTGTAGAAGCACGATGGCTAGGAAAAACTCCCTAGAAAGGCCAAAACCTAGGAAGAAACCTAGAGAGGAACCAGGCTATGTGGAGTGGCCAGTCCTCTTCTGGCTGTGCCGGGTGGAGATTATAACAGAACATGGCCAAGATGTTCAAATGTTCATAAATGACCAGCATGGTCAAATAATAATAATCACAGGCAGAACAGTTGAAACTGGAGCAGCAGCACGGCCAGGTGGACTGGGGACAGCAAGGAGTCATCATGCCCGGTAGTCCTGAGGCATGGTCCTAGGGTTCAGGTCCTCCGAGAGAGAGAAAGAGAGAATTAGAGAGAGCATACTTAAATTCACACAGGACACCGGATAGGACAGGAGAAGTATGACATCCGATGACACCCCCGGACAGGGCCAAACAGGAAGGATATAACCCCACCAACTTTGCCAAAGCACAGCCCCGACACCACTAGGGATATCTTCAACCACCAACTTACCATCCTGAGACAAGGCAGAGTATAGCCCACAAAGATCTCCGCCACGGCACAACCCAAGGGGTTAAAAATGGAGCTCTATAGGAGAAAGCCCTGCCTCCAGCTGTTTGCTTAGAAATTCTAGGGACAATTAGGAGGCTTGCATCTTGTTACCGTAGCGCACGTGTAGGTATGTACGACAGGACCAACTCAGAGAGATAGGTAGGAGCAAGCCCATGTAATGCTTTGTAGGTTAGCAGTAAAACCTTGAAATCAGCCCTTGCTGGAGTAATATGATCAAATGTTTTGGTTCTAGTCAGGATTCTAGCAGCCGTATTTAGCACTAACTGAAGTTTATTTAGTGCTTTATCCGGGTAGCCGGAAAGTAGAGCATTGCAGTAGTCTAACCTAGAAGTAACATAAGCATGGAATAATTTTTCTGCATAATTTTTGGACAGAAAGTTTATGATTTTTGCAATGTTACGTAGATGGAAAAAAGCTGTCCTTGAAACAGTCTTGATATGTTCTTCAAAAGAGAGATCAGGGTCCAGAGTAACGCCGAGGTCCTTCACAGTTTTATTTGAGACGATTGTACAACCATTAAGATTAATTGTCAGATTCAACAGAAGATCTCTTTGTTTCTTGGGACCTAGAACAAGCATCTCTGTTTTGTCTGAGTTTAAAAGTAGAATGTTTGCAGCCATCCACTTCCTTATGTCTGAAACACATGCTTCTAGCGAGGGCAATTTTGGGGCTTCACCATGTTTCATTGAAATGTACAGCTGTGTGTCATCCGCATAGCAGTGAAAGTTAACATTATGTTTTCGAATGACATCCCCAAGAGGTAAAATATATAGTGAAATCAATAGTGGTCCTAAAACGGAATCTTGAGGAACACCGACATTTCCAGTTGATTTGTCAGAGGGCAAACCATTCACAGAGACAAACATATCTTTTTGACAGATAAGATCTAAACCAGGCCAGAACTTGTCCATGTAGACCAATTTGGGTTTCCAATCTCTCCAAAGAATGTGGTGATCGATGGTATCAAAAGCAGCACTAAGGTATAGGAGCACGAGGACAGATGCAGAGCCTCGGTCTGATGCCATTAAAAGGTCATTTACCACCTTCACAAGTGCAGTCTCAGTGCTATGATGGGGTCTAAAACCAGACTGAAGCATTTCATATACATTGTTTTGTCTTCAGGAAGGCAGTGAGTTGCTGCGCAACAGCCTTTTCAAATACAATTGAGAGGAATGGAAGATTCGATATAGGCCGATAGTTTTTTATATTTTCTGGGTCAAGGTTCGGCTTTTTCAAGAGAGGCTTTATTACTGCAACTTTTAGTGAGTTTGGTACACATCCGGTGGATAGAGAGCCGTTTATTATGTTCAACATAGGAGGGCCAAGCACAGGAAGCAGCTCTTTCAGTAGTTTAGTTGGAATAGGGTCCAGTATGCAGCTTGAAGGTTTAGGGGCCATGATTATTTTCATCATTGTGTCAAGAGATATAGTACTAAAACACTTGAGTGTCTCTCTTGATCCTAGGTCCTGGCAGAGTTGTGCAGACTCAGGACAACTAAGCTTTGAAGGAATACGCAGATTTAAAGAGGAGTTCGTAATTTGCTTTCTAATAATCATGATCTTTTCCTCAAAGAAGTTCATGAATGTATTACTGCTAAAGTGAAAGCCATCCTATCTTGGGGAATGCTGCTTTTCAGTTAGCTTTGCGACAGTATCAAAAAGGAATTTCAGATTGTTCTTCTAGAGATTACTCCATGAATCAGAATAATAACAATCAGCCCACTAACACAGGTAGTTACACTAACACACCTTTTACATGGTACTTCTATGGCAGTGGTTCTTAACCTGGGTTCGATCGAACCCCAGGGGTTCGGTGAGTCAGTCTCAGGGGTTCGGCGGAGGTCAAGACACACATCCGACTCATATGATTTGTGATGACACGCCCCGCTTGGCCATCATTGGCTGCAGGTGATCACGCTACATCGCTTTGCCTATCTGTGCTGCAGGGAATTTGGTGCGCTCAGTAGTCGACTTGTGACTGTCGTGATGGTACGTCTTGTGATTTCTTTCTTAATATTTTAATCCCTTCATACTTATTATGTCGAGCAAAAAAAGAAAGTGGTCGGACAAATATGTACAATATGGATTCACATGTATAACGGAACGTGATGGGAGTCAGCGTCCTAACTGCATGATTTGCAATGCCAAGTTGAGCAATTCTAGTCTAGCACCGGCAAAACTAAGAACACTTCCTTAAGCTGCATGGAGATGGAAAATACAAGAACACAACGCTCGCGGAATTCAAGGTGAAGAGAACCAGATTCGATGAAAAGGCTACTCTGCCTGTTCTCGGCTTTGTACCCATCAACAAACCGATCCTCACAGCATCGTACGAAGTTGCTTACCTGATCGCAAAGCAGGGCAAACAACACACCATTGGTGAAACACTCATAAAACCAGCTGTGTTGAAGATGGCGAATATCATGCTGGGAAAAGAGGCTGAAGTTAAGTTATCCCAAATTCCTCTTTCAAATGACACCATCAACGACAGAATAGAGGACATGAGCAAAGACATCTTGGCTCAAGTAGTTGCAGATCTGATTTCAAGCCCGGCAAAATTCAGCCTTCAACTCGACGAGACCACAGACGCTTGCTGTATTCGTGCGCTATGTGAAAGACAACGTGATAAAGGAAGATTTTTTATTTTGTAAGCCTCTTACAACAACAACTAAGGCAGCCGATGTGAAGAAACTTGTGGATGACTTCTTCAAAGACAACAATATTTCGTGGGATATGGTTTCTGCAGTTTGTTCGGATGGAGCTCCAGTCATGCTGGGAAGAAAGTCTGGTTTTGGTAGTGAAAGCCGATGCACCACACATCATTGTTACGCATTGTATTCTGCACTGGCATGCGTTGGCAACAAAAACCTTGCCTCCAAAACTGGCAGAAGTATTAAAAATGGTAGTGGAATGCGTGAACTATGTGCGAACTAATGCTCTGAGGCACCGCATCTTCAGTGCGCTGTATAAAGAAATGGGCTCTGAATTCGAGGTACTTCTGTACCATTCTAACGTTTGGTGGTTATCCCGGGGACAGGTGCTGAATCGTGATTTTGCCGTGCGTGTGGAATTAGCCTTGTTTTTACAAGAGCACCAACATTGTCATTGTCATTCTGAGTTCATTCTCATTTTAGCATACAAGGCTGATATCTTCGCAGCTCTCAATCATCTCAATCAAAAGATGCAGGGCGGTGGAGTCAACATCATCGCAGCGGAGGAAAACCTGAAGGCTTTTTTAAAAACGCTACCGTTATGGAAACAGAGAACGATAACTTCGCAAACTTTCCCCTGCTGGACGACTGTGTAAGTAAGATCGAAGATGTATCTGGAATCTGGAATCGGAGACATTTCTGTACCCGCGGAACTGAAGCAAGCAATTGCCACGCACTTAGATGAGCTTGCAAAGTCTCTCGACGGATACATCCCTACAAGAGAGTCATATCCATCATGGGTGAGACAGCCGTTCACGTTTAGTGTTGAGACAACAGATGTCAATGATGAATACCTCGATGAAATCATTGAAATTCAGCAGAGCCAGGTTCAACAGCAACTCTTCAGAACAACACCCCTTCAACGTTTTGGTGTCAACAAATGGTAACGTACCCTGTTATTGCTAAGAAAGCTCTGGAGATTTTCATACCGTTTGTTACAACATATCTTTGCGAGCAATCATTTTCGAGGATGCTGGACATAAAAACGAAGAAAAGGAACAGACTTTGTTGCGAAAATGACATGAGAGTTGCACTTGCCAAGGTAAAGCCGCTCATTTCTGAACTGGTCTCTGAAAGGCAACAGCAGAAGTTACACTGATTTGCAGCAAATATTCATTATTATGTTTTTGTGTGAAAATCATGTTTTGATGATTTTGTTCTGTGAACACAGTGATGTTGATGCACGGTTCATTTTGTGCACCAGTAAACTATGTTTTGAATTTGAAAAAAATCATATTTTATTTTTCCAATTAAGAAGGGTTCGGTGAATGCACATAAGAAACTGGTGGCGTACCTCCAACAAGGTTAAGAACCACTGTTCTATGGGGATATTTTGACAATGTAGAGATGTTGCCAGATGTGTTACTCATCTTATTTGTGGTGGCATTTATTTGAAGAACATGTTGTCGTGACATCTACATACAGTATGAGAAGGTGATTACTAATGTGAGTTTAAAGTAAGCAGTGTGTGGGCTGGCATATATAAAATGTGTATTATAAGTTGGTCTGGTGTGGCGCCTAGTTGGAACAAAATCCTGCAGTACTCCAGGAACAGGGTTACCTACCCCTGATCTACTGTATCATCAAGACGGCACCGAAGAAGATAGGGGATGATGTACGTGTTCCTAACCGATTGTGTTTTTATGTTTGTTTTTTTGCGTTGTTTGTAAGTTGTTTTTTAACTTAGTTTGTACATAATGTTGCTGCTACCGTCTCTTATGACTGAAAATACCTTCTGGACATCAGAACAGCGAATTCTCACCGCAAACTGGCGTAAGTTTTTTTTTTCCTTTAACAAGCCCGACATGAACAACATACTGCTTTCCCGGGAACAGGCCCAAATCCCTGTCATTTGCGTGAAGAGACGACAGAGAAAAAGAGGACAGAGGTCAGGCTGCCTTCTGAGAATTTGTAGGCGATCGAATAAACCTCCCTGCTTCCGTTAAACTAGCTAACGTGCAATTATTGGAAAATAAAATCAACGACCTACGAGGAAGATTAAACTACCAACGGGACATTAAACAAATTATATCTTATGCCTCACTGTGTGGCTGTATCGGCAGGATAGAACAGTGGTGTCTGGTAAGACAAGGGGTGGCGGACTATGCATACAGTGGGGCAAAAAGAGTATTTAGTCAGCCACCAATTGTGCAAGTTCTCCCACTTAAAAATATGAGAGGCCTGTCATTTTCATCATAGGTACACTTCAACTATGACATACAAAATGGAGAAAAAAAATCCAGAAAATCACATTGTAGGATTTTTTATGAATTTATGTTCAAAGGCTAGAGCTTCCGCTTTCAAGGAAAGTGTCTTCACTGACATCTTCAACCTCTCCCTGTCTGAGTCTGTAATACCAACATGTTTTAAGCAGACCACCATAGTCCCTGTGCCAAAGAACACTAAGGTAACCTGCTTAAACAACTACCGACCAGTAGCACTCACGTCTGTAGCCATGAAGTGCTTTGAAAGGCTGGTCATGTCTCATATCAACACCATTATCTCAGAAACCCTAGACCCACTCCAATTTGCATACAGCCCTAACAGATGCACAGATGATGCAATCTCTATTGCACTCCACACTGCCCTTTCTCACCTGGACAAATGGAACACCTATGTGAGAATGCTGTTCATTGACTACAGCTCAGCGTTCAACACCATAGTGCCCACAAAGCTCATCACTAAGCTAAGGACTCAGGGACGAAACACTTCCATCTGTAACTGGATCCTGAACTTCCTGACGGGCCGCCCCCAGGTGGTAAGACTACGCAGCAACACGTCTGCCACGCTGATCCTTAACACTGGGGACCCTCAGGGGTGGGTACTTAGGCCCCTCCTGTATTCCCTGTTCACCCACGACTGCGTGGCCAAACACGACTCCAACACCATCATTAAGTTTGCTGACGACACAACAGTGGTAGGCCTGATCACCGACAACGATGAGACGGCCTGTAGGGAGGAGGTCAGAGAACTTGCAGTATGGTGCTAGGACAACGACCTCTCCCTCAATGTGAGCAAGACGAATGAGCTGATCGTGGACTACAGGAAAAGGCGGGCTGAACAGGCCCCCATTAACATCGACCGGGCTGTAGTGGAGTGAGTCGAGAGTTTCAACTTCCTTGGTGTCCACATCACTAACGAACTATCACGGTCCAAACATACCAAGACAGTCGTGAGGAGGGCACGACACAACCTTTTTCCCCTCAGGAGACTGAAAAGATTTGGCATGGGTCCCCAGATCCTCAATTCTACAGCTGCACCATCGAAGCATCCTGACTAGTTGCATCAACGCCTGGTATGTGCCCCCTGTATATAGCCTCGTTATTGTCATTCTTATTGTGTTACTTTTATTATTACTTTTTTATTTTAGTCTACTTGGTAAATATTTTATTCTTCTTGAACTGCACTGTTGGTTAAGGGCTTGTAAGTAAGCATTTCACAGTAAAGTCAACACTTGTTGTATTTGGCGCATGTGACAAATAAAGTTTGATTTGATATTTGATTTTGATTTGACATAGTCGACATCCAACAATGGCAATCAACATGTAAAATATTATTTTTCCACTTAAAAATGGGGTCACTTAGAAATGCCCTTGTTTTTGAAAGAAAAGCACAATGTTTCTATTTTTTTAACTAGGCAAGTCAGTTAAGAACAAATTCATATTTTCAATGACAGCCTAGGAACAGTGCCTTGCTTAGGGGCATGACAGATTTGTATCTTGTCAGCTCAGGGATTTGATCTTGAAACCTTTTGGTTACTAGTCCAACACTCTAACCACAAGGCTACACTGCTGCCCCAAATTGACCAGAAATACAGTGTAGACATTGTTAATGTTGTAAATGACTATTGTAGCTGGGAACGGCTCATTTTTAATGGAATATCTACATAGGCGTACAGAGGCTCATTATCAGCAACTATCACTCCTGTGTTCCAATGGCACGTTGTGTTAGCTCATCCAAATTTATAATTTTAAAAGTCTAATTGATCATTAGAAAACGCTTTTGCAATTATGTTAGCACAGCTGAAAACTTTTGGTCTGATTAAAGAAGCAATAAAACTGGCCTTCTTTAGACTAGTTGAGTATCTGGAGCATCAGTATTTGTTGGTTTGATTACAGGCTCAAAATGTCCAGAAACAAGATGGGCTAAATAACACAGACACTGGACAGAGGAAAATTGTAAAAAAAGTGTCATGGAATTGTAAAAAAGTGACAAATCTAAGTTTGAGGTGTTCGGATCACAAAGAAGAACATTTGTGAGACGCAGAAAAATATGAAAATATGCTGGAGGAGGTCTTGACACAATCTGTCAAGCATGGTGGAGTCAATGTGATGGTCTGGGGGTACTATGGTGGTGGTAAAGCGGGAGATTTGTACAGGGTAAAATTTCTCCTACAACAGGACAATGACCCAAAGCACAGCTCCAAACTATGCAAGAACTATTGAAGGAAGAAGCAGTCAGCTGGTATTCTGTCTATAATGGAGTGGCCAGCACAGTCACCGGATCTCAACCCTATTAGTCTGTTGTGGGAGCAGCTTGACCGTATGGTACGTAAGAAGTGCCCATCAAGCCAATCCAACTTGTGGGAGGTGCTTCAGGAAGCATGGGGTGAAATCTCTTCAGATTACCTCAACAAATTGACAACTAGAATGTCTAAGGTTTTCAAGGCTGTAATTTATGCAAATGGAAGATTCTTTGACCAAAGCAAAGTTTGAAGGACAATTATCATTTCAAAATCATTATTTATAACCTTGTCAACATCTTGACTATATTTCCTATTAATTTTACAACTAATTTCATGTATGTTTTCGTGGAAAACCAGGACATTTCTAAGTGACCCCAAACTTTTGAACGGTAGTGTATGTGCTGTGTATACTCAATTCTGTGTGTGTGTGTGTGTGTGTGTGTGTGTGTGTGTGTGTGTGTGTGTGTGTGTGTGTGTGTGTGTGTGTGTGTGTGTGTGTGATGTATTTATTTATGTAAGAAATATTTGACCTTGAAAAATAAAAACTGTTACTGTATTTACATGTTTCCATCGTCCCCCTAATAGCTGGTGCTGTGATTGGTGTCTTGGCTTCTGTTCTATTGGCTGTTCATCCATGTGTAGAGGCCTGTCTGATCTGCTGGAAGTGTTTCAAAGGTAAGTCCATGTCTTTACTGTAAATATTACCATAAATGTTTTATTATTTGAGTCTCCTCCTTGAAGTTTGATGGAAATATATTTTTTCATATCAACAATTGTATCTCCAGCTATCTCAGGATCAAAGAATGATTCCAGGTCAACAAAATATTCATATTTTGAAAGTAAGAAAGGGAAAGTGTGCTCCATATGCTCCAACATTCCTGGTTCTCTATGTATGATATGTTGAATGATATCCAGAGCAGGACAAAGAACTGCACGCTGATTGGCTGAACGCCGTGCTAAATCAGCCCGAATACCACGGGTATGACAAAACTTGTATTTTTACTGCTCTAATTACGTTGGTAACCAGTTTTTAACAGAAATAAGTCACCTCGGGGGTTTGTGGTATATTGTGAATATACCACACCCCCTCAGGTCTTATTGTTAAGTATAACCAGATTTCCCACACCAGCAAGGCTGTGATAACTAGAGAGTGTGAGGAAGAGAAGCAGCTGTTACTATATGAGGCAGGATCTATTGATAACACAGGTGATGTTGAGAGTAATAGCCTGCTCTCAGGTGAGGCCACTGACTAAGGTATCTAGAAACAGAGAGGAAGAAAGAGAAAAGGAAGAGAAGGAAGAGAGCAAGAGACAGGAGAAGGACATGTAACAGACTCATCTCACCTCTTTCAAAGCCCTCTCGGATGTCACATACCAGCGATGGACACAGCCTGAACCACAATCAGGATACACTGTGGGGGACAGAGGATTATGGGAATGGATCTGACCAGGAGTCACATGAGGCAAGGGTCAGAGGTTATATGATGCAGAGACAGGGGGAGATGGAGAGACAGAGTGAGAGAACAAGGGAAGATGACATGGCGAGGATGAGGAAGAAGGTAGAAGAGATGGAGAGGAAGAGGGAAAGCAGAGGGAGAGGAGGAAGAATAGAAAACACAGGAAGAAGGGAAGAGGGATATAGAAAAGAAGAAAGTTATTCCCATCAACAGGAGGACATCCACTCTGAGGTGGAACCAGGCTCAGAGGACCAAGAGAGCCACACACGACAGCCAGACTGACGGTCAGAGGTCTCCACCAACCCCTCAGAGAAGGGATGAAGATCGAGCGTCAGAGAGAAAGTAGGTGAAAGAACCTAACTTCTCAGAAACAAACACGTCCAACCCAAATTCCCATACATCAAACCCCAACTTTTCCTAAAACAACAACATGCTCCCACAATCCCCCAACACGTGTTTCACTAAGACCACCATCTACAAGACACTCACATTGCTATCAGATGGGCGTAGAACAAGGAAATGTAGTAAAGACAACGGAAACCCAGAGGAGCAGTAGTCAGGTAGACAGAGAGGGAGGAACACCTGGCCTATCAGGTCTGAGGAGACCCACTAGCTCAGTGTCAGACAGTACATACACTCCTGATAGAAGCAGTCCAGGATTGTCAGCTGGTCTCAGAGCCACAGCATGTAGGTACCTTATCTACCCCAGTAAACTACAATTCAGATGCACCTTCTGGACCAGTAGACACCAGCTCAGATACAGCATGTACACCAATAGAGAGTAGCTCAGATACTCTGTCTACTACATAGGGAAGTATAGGTGAATCCTCTGTACCAACAGAGACCAGTACAGCTACAGCCCCTGTACCAGAAGAAAGCAGTTGAAAAGCACTTGTTGAATTTATAGTTTGTTTTACAAATATTTAGATTCCATACAGGGAATAATTGTTTCTCTTCAGTAAACTCATCTCTCTTTTGGATTATTATGCATCATACTGTTATCCTGTATGCAATGTGCTGTTATGTTTAGCCCAGGCTACTATAATTGCTATAAACTTTGAATAATGTGAATTATAATGAAATGTTAATCCATGTGTCACTCCCTGGTCGAAGTATTTTGTGTTTATCTTCATGTATTGGGTCAGGCCAGGGTGTGGCATGGGTTTTTGTATGTGGTGTGTATATATTGGGATTGTAGCTAGTGGGGTGATCTAGCAAAGTCTATGGCTGTCTGGAGTGGTTCTCAATCAGAGGCAGGTGTTTATCGTTGTCTCTGATTGGGAACCATATTTAGGCAGCCATATTCTTTGAGTTTGTCGTGGGTGATTGTCCTTAGTAACCTTGTTCCTGTCTATGTGTTAGTGTACACAAGTATAGGCTGTTTCGTTTTTCGTTACGTTTTTGTAGTGTTTGTATTTAGATTCGTGTTACGTTTGTTTATTAAAACATGGATCGCAATCTACACGCTGCATTTTGGTCCGACTCTCCTTCACCACAAGAGAACCGTTACAGAATCACCCACCACAAACGGACCAAGCAGCGTGTCAACAGGCAGGAGCCACAGGAGAGGCAACAGAGGCTGCACTACCTGGAGAAATGGACATGGGAGGACGAACTGGACGGTAAAGGACCCTGGGCTCAGCCTGGAGAATATCGCCGCCCCAAGGAAGAACTGGAGGCGTGGAAAGCTGAGAGGCCCAGGTATGAGGAGGCAGCACGGCGTAGCGGATGGAAGCCCGAGAGTCAGCCCCAAAAATTTCTTGGGGGGAGGCTCACAGGGAGTAGGGCTACGCTAGGTAGGAGACCTACGCTAACTTCCTGTGGTTACCGGTGGGCTAGAGAGACCGGGCAGGCTCCGTGTTATGCAGTGGTGTGCACGGTGTCCCCAGTGCGGGTGCATAGCCCGGTGCGGTATATTCCAGCTCCGCGTATCGGCCGGGCTAGATTGAGCGTCGAGCCAAATGCCATGAAGCCGGCTCTACGCATCTGGTCCCCAGTGCGTCTCCTTGGGCCGGCTTACATGGCACCAGCCTTGCGCTCGGTGTCTCCGGTTCGCCTGCATAGCCCAGTGCGGGCTATTCCACCTCGCCGCACTGGCAGGGCGACCGAGAGTATTCAACCAGGTAAGGTTGGGCAGGCTCGGTGCTCAAGAGCTCCAGTGCACCTGCACGGTCCGGTCTATCCAGTACCACCTCCACACCCCAGCCCTCCGGTAGCAGCTCCCCGCACCAGGCTTCCTGTGCGTGTCCTCGGTTCAGTACCACCAGTGCCAGCACCACGCATCAGGCCTACAGTGCGCCTCGCCTCTCCTGCGCTGTCGGAGTCTCCCGCCTCTCCAGCGCCGTCGGAGCCTTTCTCCTCTCCTGCACTGCCAGAGTCTCCCGTCTGTTCAGCGCAGCCAGAGCTGCCAGCCTGCATGGAGCAGCCAGAGCTGTCAGTCTGAATGGAGCAGCCAGAGCTGTCAGTCTGAATGGAGCAGCCAGAGCTGTCAGTCTGTATGGAGCAGCCAGAGATGTCAGTCTGCATGGAGCAGCCAGAGCTGTCAGTCTGCATGAAGCAGCCAGAGATGTCAGTCTGCATGAAGCAGCCAGAGCTGTCAGTCTGCAAGGAGCTGCCAGTCTGCAAGGAGCTGCCAGTCTGCAAGGAGCTGCCAGTCTGCAAGGAGCTGCCAGTCTGTAAGGAGCTGTCAGTCTGCAAGGAGCTGCCAGTCTGCACAGAGCCGCCAGAGCTGCTAGTCTGTAAGAAGCCGCCAGAGCTGTCAGCCTACATGGAGCAACCAGAACCGCCAGTCAGCGTGGAGCAGCCAGATCTTTCAGTCTGCCAGGATCCGCCAGTCAACCAGACTCTTCCAGATCTGCCAGTCAACCAGACTCTTCCAGATCTGCCAGTCAACCAGACTCTTCCAGATCTGCCAGTCAACCAGACTCTTCCAGATCTGCCAGTCAACCAGACTCTTCCCGATCTGCCAGTCAACCAGACTCTTCCAGATCCGCCAGTCAACCAGACAACCAGACTCTTCCAGATCTGCCAGTCAGCCAGACTCTTCCAGATCTGCCAGTCAACCAGAGTCTTCCGGATCTGCCAGTCAGCCAGACTCTTCCGGATCCGCCAGTCAGCCAGACTCTTCCGGATCTGCTAGTCAACCAGACTCTTCCAGATCTGCCAGTCAACCAGACTCTTCCAGATCTGCCAGTCAACCAGACTCTTCCAGATCTGCCAGTCAACCAGACTCTTCCAGATCCGCCAGTCAGCTGGGATCTGCCAGGATCTGCCAGTCGGCCAGGATCTGCCAGTCGGCCAGGATCTGCCAGTCGGCCAGGATCTGCCAGTCGGCCAGGATCTGCTGAAACCACCAGCCAGCCAGGATCTGGTAGATCTATCTACCTGCCTGAGCTTCCTCTCACTCCTGAGCTTCCTCTCACTCCCGAGCTTCCTCTCACTCCCGAGCTTCCTCTCACTCCCGAGCTTCCTCTCACTCCCGAGCTTTCTCTCACTCCCGAGCTTTCTCTCACTCCCGAGCTTTCTCTCACTCCCGAGCTTTCTCTCAGTCCCGAGCTTTCCCTCAGTCCCGAGCTGCCTCAGTCCCGAGCTGCCCTTCAGTCCCGATCTGCTCCTCAGTCCAGTGGGGTTCTGGGTGAGGACCACTAGGCCATGGTCGGCGGCGAGGGTGGACTATCCAGGGACGCAAGGAGAGGGGACTAAGACATTGATTGAGTGGGGTCCACATCCCGCGCCGGAGCCGCCACCATGGACAGACGCCCACCCGGACCCTCCCTATTGTTTTGAGGTGCGTTCGGGAGTCCGCACCTTAGGGGGGGGTTCTGTCACGCCCTGGTCGAAGTATTTTGTGTTTATCTTCATGTATTGGGTCAGGCCAGGGTGTGGCATGGGTTTTTGTATGTGGTGTGTATATATTGGGATTGTAGCTAGTGGGGTGATCTAGCAAAGTCTATGGCTGTCTGGAGTGGTTCTCAATCAGAGGCAGGTGTTTATCGTTGTCTCTGATTGGGAACCATATTTAGGCAGCCATATTCTTTGAGTTTGTTGTGGGTGATTGTCCTTAGTCTCCTTGTTCCTGTCTATGTGTTAGTGTACACAAGTATAGGCTGTTTCGGTTTTCGTTACGTTTATTGTATTTTTGTAGTGTTTGTATTTAGATTCGTGTTACGTTTGTTTATTAAAACATGGATCGCAATCTACACGCTGCATTTTGGTCCGACTCTTCTTCACCACAAGAGAACCGTTACACCATGCGACAAAAATGTAAAAAATATTTCATTGTGTGAATGCTTTTGTGTGCATGCCACAAACAGTAGGTCTACAGGTCAATGGTTAGAGGCTGGTGAATCAAAAGCCCTCAGGCTCAGTGGACAGGGGGACAATTAACCTCTTGCTCCTACCTGACACGCAGGTGTCCCATCTAGACATCTGGAAATGCAAATGCGCTACGCTAAATGCTAATAGTACTAGTTAAAACTCAAACGTTCATTAAAATACACATGCAGGGTATTGAATTAAAGCTACACTCGTTGTGAATCCAGGCAACAAGTCAGATTTTTAAAATGCTTTTCGGCGAAAGCATGAGAAGCTATTATCTGATAGCATGTAACACCCCAAAAGACCCGCAGGGGACGTAAACAAAATAATTAGCATAGTCGTCGCTACACAAACCGCACAAATAAAATATAAAACATTCATTACCTTTAACCATCTTCTTTGTTGGCACTCCTAGATGTCCCATAATCACTATTGGGTCTTTTTTTCGATTAAACCGGTCCATATATAGCCTAGATATCGATCTACGAAGACTGTGTGATAAACGAAAACAAATAGCGTCTTATAATGTAACGTCATTTTTTTAAATGAAAAAAGTCGACGATAAACTTTCACAAAACACTTCGAAATACTTTTGTAATGCAACTTTAGGTATTAGTAAACGTTAATAAGCGATCAAATTGATCACGAGGCGAAGTATATTCTTTAGCTGTCCGTCTGGAAATAATGTCCGGGTAAATCACAACCAAAATATCCGGTCGGAGACCGGAAGAAATGCGCTGCCTTGCGTCTGTTTGACCAAGAAACAAATAGTAGGCAAATGACAAGACTCTAGACAACGTGTGGCAGCTGTAGGTATATCAACCTCAGCCCCATTAAATGTGGTTCACCTTTATCAATGGGTTCAAGTCGCGCATGGATATATTTTTCCATTTTCAGTGATCAGATTTTCCTGCACTTTTCGATGAAACGCACGTTCTGTTATAGTCACAGCCGTGATTTAACCAGTTTTATAAACGTCTGAGTTTTCTATCCACACATACTAATCATATGCATATACTATATTCCTGGCATGAGCAGCAGGGCGCTGAAATGTTGCGCAATTTTTAACAGAATGTTCGAAAAAGTAGGGGGTAGGAGTAACAGGTTAAATTAACTATAGTTATTAAGTTACCTTTGAATATTACAGTATTGCCAACCTTTGTTGCATTATAGCACAGTGATCCTATAAATTCTAAATTGTATATGTAATTCTGTGCATTGTAGCCAATTATACACACAGGGAGGCGCCAATGACCATCTATGGGCATGACTACATCAAGGAATGTAGAAAAACATGTTGTTGAAGCCTCTCCTGCCGATGATAAATGAGACAACATGCACATGGCCACGTTCATATAAAGTGGCATTGTTTACGTCGTTACCTAGCAACCCACTACCACTACTACTTTTAGAACTACTAGTCTTAACACCTGTAAGTCGTCATGGATGATTTTAATGTTACTTTTTATTTGTTTTAACCACTATGAAGAATGATGCCAACAAGAAGAGGAGGAGGATATGAAATCAATTAAACAAGAAGAAGAGCAAGTGGACCAGCAACCTGAGCATGGCGTTAACGTTAGACATGCAGAAATCACTAGTGCTGCTATAGATGACATAGAAAAGTAGAAAAGGAGATCAATTAAAAAGCTACATCAAGACAAACCAATTGGGCAGCGAAATGCTTTCTGGAATGGCTGTCAGAAAAGTGGATAAACATCGGTCTAACAAATGTTTTAACAGTCACAGGAGGACCTAATAATCCTCTGCGAGTCCGAAGCCTTGAGCCCCGCCACCCCTAGACGATTACTGAATAAGGTGTGGTTTGATTTGCATTTGCACTTTGGCCGAAGAGGCAACAAAGGAAATCACAAACTGAAGCCATTCTCATTCCTAATAAAAGAGGACAAAAATGTATTGAGATACGCAACACTGAGTTTCACTGAAGAAACCAAGAACCACAAAAATCCAATGGAAAGAGACAGAGACAATAGTCGGGGCTGCACGTATAAAAAGATAGGGAATGTGCTCTGCCTGGTGGCATTGCTAGAAAAATATCTCTCTAAATGACCAGAACATGCCCAAGCCTTTTATCTACGCCCCAGACGAAAGCTCTCCGATCATGAAAACTTGTGGTATACCATGGAGCCAATAGGACTCAACACCCTTTCATTAATGCTGCCTCGTCTGTGCAAGGTATTGTAACACCTTGATCTGTTTCACCTGTACTTGTGACTGTCTCCACCCCCCTCCAGGTGTCACCCATCTTCCCCATTATCCCCTGTGTATTGATACCTGTGTTCTCTGTTTGTCTGTTGCCAGTTTGTTTTGTTTCTTCAAGCCTACCAGCATGTCTTCCCTCTGTTCCTGTCTCGCGATTGTTCCTGTTTTCTAGTTTTCCTGGTGTTGACCATTTCTGCCTGCGCTGACCCTTAGCCTGCCTGCCGTCCTTTACCTTTGCCCCCCCTATCTGGATTACTGAGCCCTGCCTGCCCTTGACCTGTCTTATGCCTGCTCCTGTTGGAGTAGTAAACTGTTATTACTTTGACGTTGTCTGCATCTGGGTCTTACCTTAAAATGAAACTCTAGTGACTCCCCATCCCGCATGCGGGAGCGTAATCATCGACTGACACTAATTAGCATAACGCAACGGACATAAATATTCCTAGAAAATATTCATATTCATGAAAATCACAAGTGAAATATATTGAGACACAGCTTAGCTTTTTGTTAATGACCCTGTCATCTCAGATTTTCAAAATATGCTTTACATCCAAAGCTAGACAAGCATTTGTGTAAGTTTATCGATAGCCTAGCATAGCATTTTGTTCAGCAAGCAGCAGGTAACTTGGTCACGGAAATCAGAAAAGCAATCAAATTAAATCGTTTACCTTTGATGAGCTTCGGATGTTTTCACTCACGAGACTCCCAGTTAGATAGCCAATGTTCATTTTTTCCAAAAATATTATTTTTGTAGGCGAAATAGCTCCGTTTGTTCTTCACGTTTGGCTGAGAAATAGACCTGGAAATTTCGGTCACGAAAACACCGAAAAATATTCCAAATTAGCTCCATAATATCGACAGAAACATGGCAAACATTGTTTGTAATCAATCTTCAATGTGTTTTTCAAATATCTATTCGATAATATATCCACTGGGACAATTGGTTTTTCAGTAGGACCGATTGGAATAATGGCTACCTCTGTATTTTACGGGAGAGTCACTCTCTGAGAGTCATCAGGTGACCACTTACACAATGTAGCCGCTTACGGTTATTCTTCAACATAAATGCGTTAAACTACGTCACAATGCTGTAGACACCTTGGGGAATACGTAGAAAAAGTAATCTGGTTGATAGCCCATTCACTGCTCAATAGGGACGCATTGGAACGCAGAGCTTTCAAAACACGAGGCACTTCCGGATTAGATTTTTCTCAGGCTTTCGCTTGCAATATCAGTTCTGTTATACTCACAGACAATATTTTTACAGTTTTGGAAACTTTAGAGTGTTTTCTATCCTAAGCTGTCAATTATATTCATATTCTAGCATCTTGTCCTGACAAAATATCCCGTTTACTTTGGGTACGTTATTTTTCCAAAAATGAAAATACTGCCCCCTAGTCACAAAAGGATATTATTAATTAAAATGTTATAGTACAAACATGACTGACCCAGCAGACCCGGCCAGCTGCACAATGCCATCTCCTCGCAAGGAGCCACCATCTACTGGCACGAGGAATTGCTTGGTGGCATCATGGGGGGGTCCAAACGTTGGCTGAACGCCATGACCAGGCGTTGGACATTTTTCTGGAGCAATTCCGCGGGTTGTCTGTGAGGCAGCCTACCACTGTGGTAACCCCACAGCCCCTCAGTAACTCAGCTGTTAGTCGCGCCGTCTCATTGGTCACTCCACCTCCTTGGGAGCCCAGCTTACCTACCCCGGAATGCTTTAATGGAGAGCCGAGCACCTGTTGGGGGTTTCTAGCTCAGTGTGCCCTCATCTTCGAACTTCAGCCCTCTTCCTTCCCCTCGGATCGCTCCAAGATAGCCTACCTCATCACGCTTATGTCCGGGAGGGCTATCACCTGGGCTACTGCTGTATGGGAACAACAGCCGGCCATATGCGTTTAGTCTGGAGGGGTTCGTGGGAGAGGTGAAGAAGGTTTTTGATGCCCCGTTCCCCAGGACTCCCGAAATGTGGCAGACTATGCGATGGATTTCTGCACGTTGGCATCGGAGACTGCTTGGAACCAGGAAGCACTGTTCGATATGTTCCTGCACCGCATCTCAGAGGAGGTCAAAGATGAGCTTGCTGCTCAGGAGTTACTGACAGATGTCAATTCCCTCATCGCATTGACCATCTGTATCGATGGGCGATTACGGGAACGACGGAGGGAGAGGAAATTCGATTTCGCTCGCAAGTCCAGGAATTCCACATTGCCTCCGAGTCATCCTGGAAGTCCCCGACGGTTTCGTTGCTGAGAGAACCCACGGCTTCCCGACCTCCACCGAGAGTTGCCGCTTCCCGAGCCTATGCGACTAGGCAGACGAAGGGTTGTCTGTATTGTGGGACTCTTGGTCATTTTGAGTCCTCTTGTCCTTTAAAAGACCAGGCTCACCGGTAGGAGCGAGAACTCTGGTGGGCCATATGGAGAACTTTTCTGCTTCCCTTGCTCGCACCCATTTCCATGCCATTCTCCTGTGGAGAAACCAGTCTAAATCTCTTCGGGTCCCCATTGACTCTGGGGCTGATGAGAGCTTTTTGGATGAGACCCTGGCTTCCGAGCTGAACATCCCCACTCAGCCCCTCTCCATTCCCAATGATGTTAGAGCACTGGACGAGCGCTCTATAGGCCGGATCACTCATAATACCACTCCCATCAACCTACTGGTGTCAGGGAATCACAGAGAGACTATTACATTTCTGCCCATAAAGTCTCCTCAGATTCCCATGATTTTTGGATTCTCCTGGCTCCAGCAATACAATCCCTTCATCAACTAGTCTACTGGTGCCATCATGGGCTGGAGTCCATTCTGCCACGCCCATTGTCAGTGCAACCTGCCCTGGGAATCACAGAGAGACTATTACATTTCTGCCCATCAAGTCTCCTCAGATTCCCATGATTTTTGGATTCTCCTGGCTCCAGCAATACAATCCCTTCATCAACTAGTCTACTGGTGCCATCATGGGCTGGAGTCCATTCTGCCACGCCCATTGTCAGTGCAACCTGCCCTGGGACATCATCCTGAGGGCTCGGAAGGTGCCTTGAACCCCTCTGCTTTCCTCGCGGAGTACCAGGACCTCCGGGAGGTGTTTAGCAAGGCCCAGGCCACTTTGCTTCCGCCTCACCGCCCCTATGACTGCGGGATTGACCTTCTCCCGACCACAAAAACATGGTGTATCTCCGCACGAAAAAAGTGCCTCAACTCCAGGCAAGCGAGATGGGCCCTGCTGTATACCTGGTTCAACTTTTCCCTCTTTTACCGGCCGGAGTCCAAAAATGTCAAGCCGGATGCCCTGTCTGGCCGCTATAGCCCCATGGTTAACACCCTGGAGCCCTAGACCATCCCTCCCCCCTCGTGCATGGCACTCAGCGGGGGTATAGGGAAACATGACATTTTGCCACAAAAAAAGTAAGTATGCTTGGGGTCATTGTCCATTTGGAAGATCCATTTGCAACCAAGATTTAACTTCCTGACTGATGTCTTGAGATGTTGCTTCAATGTATCCACACAATTTTCAATCCTCATGATGCCATCTTCTTTGTGAAGTGCACCAGTCCTTCCTGCAGCAAAGCACCCCCACAACATGATGCTGCCACCCCCACAACATGATGCTGCCACCCCCATGCTTCACGGTTGGAATGGTGCTCTTCGACTTGCAAGCCTACCCCTTTTTCCTCCAAACATAACGATGGTCATTATGGCCAAACCGTTCCATTTTTGTTTCATCAGACCAGAAGACATTTCCCCAAAAAGTACGATCTTTGTCCCCATGTGCAGTTGCAAACCATAGTCTGGGTTTTTGTGGAGGCTTTGGAGCAGTGGGATCTTCCTTACTGTTTGGCCTTTCAAGTTATGTCGAGAAAGGACTCGTTTTTACTGTGGATATAGATACTTTGCACCTGTTTCCTCCAGCATCTTCACAAGGTCCTTTGCTGTTCTGGGATTGATTTGCACTTTTCGCACCAAAGTGCGTTCATCTCTAGGAGACAGAATGTGTCTTCTTCCTGAGCGGTATGATGGCTGTGTTGTCCCATGGTGTACCTTCAGGTGTTTGGAAATTGCTCCCAAGGATTAATCAGACTTGTGGAGGTCTACATTTTTTTTCGGAGCTATTGGCTGATTTCTTTTAAATTTTACCATGATGTTTGAAGGTAGACCTTGAAATACATTCACAGGTGAACCTCCAATTGACTCAAATGATATAAATTAGCCTGTCAGAAGCTTTTAAAGCAATGACATCATTTTCTGGGATGTTCCAAGCTGTTTAAAGGCACAGACAACATAGGGTATGTAAACTTCTCACCCACTGGAATTGTGATACAGTGAATTATAAGTGAAATAATCTGTCTGTAAACAATTGTTGGAAAAATTACTTGTCATTGTCATGTTCGTCGTAATGATGAGACCAAGGCGCAGCGTGATAAGAATACATTCTTCTTTAATTAATGAAGAACACTTAAACAAACTAACAAAACGGACGTGCCGCTATGATAAACCGAGTGCTGACATGCAACTACACATAGACAATAACCCACAAAACCAAAATGGAAAATGTCAACCTAAATAGGATCCCCAATCAGAGACAATGATAAACAGCTGCCTCTGATTGGGAACCAATTCAGGCCACAATAGACCTACATATACCTAGACATACTAAAATCCCATGGATATACAAAAACCCTAGACAGGACAGAAACACCTAGACTATACAAAACTTAACCATCCACCCTTGTCACACCCTGACCTAACCAAAATAATAAAGAAAACAAAGATAACTAAGGTCAGGGCGTGACAGTCATGCACAACGTAGATGTCCTAACCAACTTGCCAAAACTATAGTTTGATTACAATACATTTGTGAAGTGGTTGAAAAACGAGTTTTAATGACTCCAACCTATGTGTATGTAAACTTCAAGACTTCAATTGTAGCTGTGTGCGACAACAAGGCAGTTGTTCCTGAGAAATGGCGCCCAACTGCGCTTGAGACCACGGCGTTAGACATCTACTTCACTAATTGCACAATGAATGGAAATGTGAAATTCAATGTGTATCACAAATAAATAGCTGTAGATGCTGTGACCAATCGAAGAAAATGTCATTGTGGTTTCTATTCGGATCTGCTGTATCAATGTCTTTGCTACAATGTTTCAGCACTGTTTTCAGAACCATGGACAGCGCCCCTAGAAACCAAGGTTCGGGAACTATCTACCAGCACTTGGGTAGTTTTTCTTTACATGGCAGTCAATACGAAAATAACTAACGACCAGAGAACGCCAGAAATGTCACCTGACAACCAGTGTTAGTGAATGCAGCATCATGTTTTGTCAGAAAATTGATTGTTTGTGAAATAATCTTGATTTTTATAATGCTGGTTATACATTGTATAAAAGTAAAAATACACTCGAGGCCATGTGTTATGACATTTTTATCATCATAGCCACGAAGCGAAACCTCTCAAGTATTATTGCTTAAATAGCATATACACATAATGCAATGTGTTGGTATCCAGTGTGATTGTATTGCAGCTATGAAACATTATTTACAAGTCAAATGGAACGTTGTTTTATTTCCACGAAGAGGTCTTGAATAGTGAAGAACTAAACCCCATTTTACTTTCACTTTCACAGCCTTGGGAAAAGAAGATCAGAAGCAGCCTAGATGAAGCACACAGTGTTTTAGCACATCTCATTTGAATGTACTGTTATCTTTACAAACAAACAGTCTAGCAGATATGCCCAAACTAACGCTCATCAGATTGTGTTTCTGGCTTTGTCTGGTGGTCTCCGGAGGTAAGTTGAACCGACTGAACCGACTGGCAGGGGCGAACGTAGCATTTTGGCCTACCTAATATGTGTTACACTACTTGTTTGCTATTGTGTGCTAATTGTATAGTCCATCCTAATCTTTGATGATCATGAACAATAGCTATATGTAAGATAATGTCATTTATGAACACTGTGGGCTGCAACTTCAAGTTAGAAGCGCAGCCACCGAGAGGGATTCATATCACTGAAAAAATTATATTTGTAACGACATTATGGATGGACAATAGTCTAAACACGGTCTTCATATTGATTTTCAACATGGAAAGTCAGAATGGTTTTAAACAACGTCTATATGGGTTTCGATTAGAAATAAGGACCGCACCCTTCTTGTTCAGTGACGACATTCATGAAGGAGCTGGGATGGAAGTTGTCAATATAACTATTTGTTTAGCACTTTTGAAATGTACAGTGACAGAATTCAGAACATGGGCGGTTCTTACAGTCTTCTCCCTGTACACCAAGTCAGAACCGTAGGATAAATTAAGGGGGCATATAAGCAGACAATGAAAGCTCTTACATTATTCAATGATTACTTTTCTTTAAAACAGGTTATAGGCTACATGTGCACCACCAAGTCAGAACAGTAGGTGGAATTCAGAGGGGTAAATAGACCAAATTATTAGTGTGAGGCACATGGGCTACTAACATCTTACTGCACAACATACACGTAGTATTACTTTCTTAGATACGGTATACATACACTACCACTCAAAAGTTTTGCGTCACTTAGAAATTTACATGAAAACATACATGAAATTAGTTGTAAAATGAATATGAAATATAATGAAGACGTTGACAAGGTTATAAATAATTATTTTTAATTGAAATAATAATTGTGTCCTTCAAACTTTGCTTTCGTAAAAGAATCCTCCATTTGCAGCAATTACAGCCTTGCAGACCTTTGGCATTCTAATTGTCAATTTGTTGAGGTAATCTGAAGAGATTTCACCCCATGTTTCCTGAAGCACCTCCCACAAGTTAGATTGGCTTGATGGGCACTTCTTACGTATCATATGGTCAAGCTGCTCCCAAAATAGCTCAATAGGGTTGAGATTCAGTGATTGCACTTGCTACTCCATTATAGACAGAATACCAGCTGACTGCTTCTTCTCTAAATAGTTATTGCATAGTTTGGAGCTGTGCTTTGGGTCATTGTCCTGTTTAGGAGGAATTTGGCTCCAATTAAGTTGTGGCTGTCAGTGAAAAGCGTCTAAAATGTGTGATGATGTGTCTTGAGTTTCATTTAAAATGTTGAGAAAGGAAAAAGGGGAGGGGTGTGTGGTGAAGATACGGGCGTCTTTCTCCAGAATGCATGCACTCAGCTCTCCAGAATGCATGCACTCAGCTCTCCAGAATGCATGCACTCAGCTCTCCAGAATGTGCTCCACAGTCTCCCACAAATTCCTGCACATTCTTTTGTACATTGTGTGAATTGTTTGCCCTTTGATTGTTTATTTGTATCAATACCCCATTACAGATGTAACCAGTAGCCATAGTAAATGTACCGTTAATTCCCGTCATTTGGTTACATGAATTACTCTTAATGGATGCATTACAGTAATTTACCGTTCTTATTCTCTGAGTGGAAACCTATGCAGAGTTCACAATAAGCTTTAGTCTGTTTCATAACCATCAATTTGGAGTTTTGTAATTTTTTTCATTGTCTTTTGAATTGAGTGCCCCATGTGGCTCCGGAGTGGCGCAGCTGTCTAAGGCACTGCATCTCAGTGCCAGAGGTGTCACTGTAGTCCCTGATCCGAATCCAGGCTGTATCACAACCGGCGTTGCTTGGGTGTCCCATAGGTCGGCGCACAATTGGTCCAGCGTCGTCCAGGTTTGGCTGGGATAGGCCATCAATATAAATAAGAATTGGTTCTTAACTGACTTGCCTAGTTAAATAAAGATTGCATTGAGCATGTGTGAGGTTTCTCTGTACCGATAATGTTGAGGGAGCCTGCGCGCCGGAGTATACCAACCTCCTGAGTTGATACAATGTTGCACTTTACTAAGGATAGCTCAAGTCATGATAGAAAGGGAGGCGGAGTTGAGAGATGAATGCAGTTGAAAGAACCTGTCACGCCTTGGTCATTGTATTTTGTGTTTTCGTTATATATTTGGTCAGGCCAGGGTGTGACATGGGTTTATGTTATTGTATTTTCGTATTGGGGTTTGTAGTATTTGGGATCGCGGCTGATTAGGGGTGTTGTATAGGCTTGGCTGCCTGAGGCGGTTCTCAATCAGAGTCAGGTGATTCTTGTTGTCTCTGATTGGGAACCGTATTTAGGTAGCCTGAGTTTCGCTTTGTATTTCGTGGGTGATTGTTCCTGTCTCTGTGTAGTTTCACCAGATAGGCTGTAATTAGGTTTCACGTTCCGTTTGTTGTTTTGTATTTTGTATAGTTATTTCATGTGTCACTTTTTCTATTAAAGTCATGAGTAACCACAACGCTGCATTTCGGTCCGACTCTCATTCTACAAACGATGAACGCCGTTACAGAACCTGCATTTTCATAAGGATATTTTCCACTGTTTTAGGTCTATGTATTTTACTAAGTTGATGATGGATTGGTCTATAGGCTATTTCTGAGTTCCATGAGCGGATTTAGTGGATCAATGTGGATCAATGTGTCCATATGGCAAAGGCTGGTGCTCTTGCATTTATTTGAATTTGAACTTTTAGATTTTAGAATTTCAATTCAGATTTTTATGATTAACCACATAACTATAATTTTGAGAAACGTAAACGTTATTATTGAAATGGAAAAATAAAAAATATATTTTCGGGGGGGCTTGCCTGTTTTGCATGTTTTTGTGGCATATACGTGTCACATATCAGTTTGTAAACAATGTATAAATAAATAAATAAATAAATAAATAAATAAATAATTGAGTTAATAAAGCCAAATACAAATCTCAACTGGCAGTGATCATCATGAATCAAGTTGACAATCCACCGGCAAATCCTTTTCAATCCTTGTCAAATGAAAATAAATAATGAAGAGAAATGATAGATAAAACATATCGGTGCTCATCGGCCATTGAACATTACACAACAAGTTGGAATCGCAAACTCAACAATGAGTGCTTTGGAAGGAAGTGAGCACAGCACAAAATGGTGAGTCCAAAAATGTATTGTATGCTGCTGCATAAATTATGTAATATGCCAGGGAGATATGTATACTGTAGCTAAGAAGGTAATAACGCTACTAAGTGTATGTTGTGTAGTAAGCTGTTAGTAGCCCATGTGCATCATGCTAATAATTTGGTCCCCTTTACCCTTAATTTCCTCAACTGTTCGGACTTAGTGGTGCACATGTAGCCTATAGCCTGTTTTAGAGAAATGTAATCATCAAATTTTGTAAGAGCTTTCATTGTCTGCTCATTTGCCCCCATTATTTATCCTACATTCTGACTTGGTGTAATGGACAATACTGTAAGAACGGCCCATGTTCTGAATTCTGTCGTTGTACATTTCAAAAGTGCTGAACAAATAGTTATATTGACAACGTTAGTCCTAACTCGCTCATTAATGTCTAAATCAAAATTACGGATTGCCTCTTATCCGCTCGTTGTTCCCTTATGCCATAGTTTGTATATCTCAATTATCATTAGAAACCATATTTGTTTAAACAAGTCAGCCATATCAGCTATGTTTTTTTAAAGAGGCAGTAAATGAGGTTGAATGAACTGTTTTGCTGCCGGACAAGGCTCCGCTGATAGCCAGTGTCAGGACCCGGTTACGAACCCGGGTCTCCGGAGTGAGAAACAGTCACTTAACCAACTGAGCCACGAATAGTCGGCAGAACCCAGAAGATGAGGCAGACACAGCAGTACTTGAGACGGTGTATTTAATGAAGTAAAAAATGAAGTTCTTCAGGAAAACATGTAACTCCACAACCTCAAAAGGAATCCTACAAGAACAAAGGTAATCCTCCAAGACAAAAAAGGTAAATCCACAAGGTGGAAGGTAAAGCACAAAAAGCCTCAAAAGGTACTCAAAAAAACAAAACAAACAAGAACAAAAAACAGAATTCAACAAGAGAGTCCACCGGGATCAACAAAAGTTCTCAGAGTACTAGGGCTGGATGCTAACATACAAACACAGCAAAGAACAGAGGAAAACAAAGGGTTTAAATACAATCAGGGGAAACGAGGCACAGGTGCAAATAATAATGGGGATCAAGGGAAAACAAAAGGTCAAAAGGCACAATGGGGGCATCTAGTGACTAAAAACCGCAACAACCCTGGCCAAATCCTGACAGCCAGGTGGTAAGATGTTGGGACTGCTTCATGTTTTTAGCCTTTTTTTAACTTGGCAAGTCAGTGTCATGTCTTTGGCTATGCCGGATTAATTGATATGACATGCTATTCTATAAAATAATTTCTCCATATTTAATGTCACCTGATTGAGCTAATCATGTAAATGTAATTAACTAGAGAGTCGGGCACCACAAAATAATATTTATAGAGCTGTTATCTTCCTAATAAACTCTTAAAGACCTAGTAATATTTTACATCAATAGCAGTCAATATCAATCGCCATCTTACTTCAGTCTCATCTGAAAGTTGTAAATTCTTAGTTATCTGCACGAACCCTGGCTGTGATAAAATGGGTCTCGATGAGAGATGTAGGAGTCAGGCGCAGGAGAGCAGGGATGTCTGAGAAGCGTGTTTAATAATATAGTCCACCAATACAAAACGGCACAGACAAAAATCCCAAAACTACGCTCTCGAATACTCAGAAACTCGTGCAAACGCACGGAGGAACAAACACAGTTCCGACACTTTACATACATGTGCGTAATAGCGAAAAAACAACAAACATCAAATACAATCGAGGGCAATACACACAAGTCTAATCCTGCACGAATTAAGGCTGGTAACGGGTGCCCTATATACACACAGAAATAAACGCAATTGAAACCAGGTGTGAAAAGGAACAAAACAACAAAACAAAACAACTAGAAAAGGAAAAAGGGATCGTTAGCGGCTAGTAAGCCGGCGACGCCGAGCATCGAGCGCTGCCCGAACAGGGAGAGGAGTTACCGTCGGTAGAAGTCGTGACACTGGCTAACAATTTGAATCAGCAATACAAAATTGGGTTTCCACAGAATTACACAATTAATCATAACTTGATTACAAATTACGTCATAAAGGAAAACAGCCCTAGTGGGCGGAACATATATGACAGCTTGTTACACAAAGGAAAAGGGTTGGGTTTGAGTGAAAGAGCGGGAAGACTGAGGGACACAGGGAGAAGCTGTGCTATTGTAAATACAGTATCTTATGCATTCTAAATTACCGCCCATTTGGAAAAGGAAAATGCAATAAATATTTACTCTGAGCTGCGCTTCAGTGGTAGATTGAAGGACTTGTTGCCCAACCGAGTCCTTTGAAGAATGTCTCTGGTTGTCAATTGGATACGTTGTAGTAACATCGTTGTGTGGTGGATGGGATACTCTGTCTGTTCCTTCCTAACCTACTTTTGCAGCTGCGGTCGCTAACTCAAAGGCTAGGAGGTATCACTTCTGTCATGAATAAGAGTTCAAAGTTCATACCATTCGCAACCAAAGCTCACGCTGATGTTGGCTTCGTTCTGTAGTTATTATCTGAACCATTCTGACATAGGACCGTCGTCCTACCTCCCCGGACCAGGAAGTTATGTTGTCGTCAAGGGCTTATATAGGAAGGGAGAAAAGGGGTGTGTTTCATAGTTTACAACCTCTGTCTCTTAACGTGGGCAGGCCACTGAGTGAGCAGCCCTATCTTATGAAAGCCCACATCTCACATTTTAGAAGCTAAAATGCTAATTTTAGAAGCTAAAAATGTCATCCGCTCACAAATAATTTCATATTCAAACATTTAAATTGAACAACAATCCCATGTGAATCCGATAACTCTGATGTGTAGACTTTCCACTGTAGAGTTTATGTCATCTTATCATTGATGAGAATGTCTCAGATGACAACCGAACTGACATCATATTCATTAAGTACCACCGCATATGTTCCATTGTTTGGATTACCAGAATATAGTTAATTTCCCCCCACGTACTGATGTTCCCAGAATCTCTATGTTAACCAAGGGTTTTGCAAATGTACCCTCAGTAGGGTAGAGAGAGGAAAAAGGTATTTATAACTGTCATAAACCTACTCCCCAGGCCAACGTCATGACATCAGTATAGAAGAAATTCTTATTGACAATGACTGCCTACCCCAGACAACACCGGTCCAATTGTGCATCACCCTATAGGACTCTCAATCCCAGCTGAATGTGATAAACCTGGATTTGAACCAGGGACTGGAGTGACACCTCTTGTGCCTTAGACCACTGCACCACTCAGGGGACCTAACAGTTGGTGGCCACCATTTGTCACCGATATTGTGCAATTAATGTATTGTTTAGTCACAGTGCACCTGCCAAGATGCCTAAAATAGGCATTTTGCTATTCAACGCAGTAGAGTTGAAAATATGCTGGAAACACACAGAACTTTAGATTTTTATTCAGTAAATGATAACTAAAACAAAAAAGTAGAATTTGTGTGCACTATGTCCTCACACACTGATTTGTATCTGCAACAAGTACATTGAGTGGAAACACCACTGGTTGGAAAATGCGCACATTTTCTAGATGTGGATTTTAGAATATTGTCATAAAAATCTGTCGCCAATTGGCTGGAAATGTAGCCACTAACTAGGTTTCCATCCAACCTTTTTTATGAGAGTAAAGTACATGTCAGATAAAAAACTGTCATGACCGGCCTGATGGAAACAGAACATTTTTCGTGAAACTTTCCAAATGTCGACAAAACAAAATACTCTCGACAAGGTGGGATAGGTCGGTAGAATGAATTATGTGAGAAATGGCAGTGAATATGCTTATGTGCACAAATATTGATATAATAACCATCATATTGAAGTAAACATGGAGTCAGGCGACGTGTTGTGTGGTCCTCCCACTACGACTGCAGTTTATTAGGCTACAGATTTTTAAAATTATGATGAACTTCACAGGGTGGTGAAAGTGCAAAGTGATGAATTTGATGCTCATTTCAAATAAATATTGAGGGTCTTATTCTGGTGACATGATCATCAATGTTTTGCAGCCCTTTGACAAATACAAATAATATCGCTCTTATCCATAATAATATCATAATGTAGATAGCCTAACCCCACTTAGTTTGATGGAAAGATCTCTCTGGTGGGAAAATGTGCATATTGTTTTATGCAGAATTTACAATGTTCACATGAAAATCTGTCGCGGATTGGATGGAAACCTAGCGAGTGATATAATAGGGGTGTAGACAAAGACTTTAATATGTAGTGTAGTCTAGATACATTTCTGCTCCAGTGGTGATGGGGAAAATACTAGTCAAATTGGTCAGACTACATAGGCCAGATATGCCCAGCAAGTAGAATTCTAGACATAAAAAGTAAAGGTTAATAATAATGTCTCTTTCAATGCCAATAGGGTTAGGACTATATATTTATACCCTCACCATAATGTGTTACCCTGGATACATTGATACTCTGATACATGTGTGTGGTCATGTAGAAACAGCAGGTTATTCAGTGCCTCACAAGCATTTTCCCAAATGATTCCTGTTTCTTTCCTCTATACAGATGCAGTCCCCAAACCTACAATCACTTCTTCCTGTAACCCAGACAAAACCTCCTGCACTCTGACCTGTGAAGGTGACACCACTGATGCTGAACCAGTCACTTACAGCTGGAAAGTGGGAGAGGGGCCGTGGGAGGTTGTAGGAAAACAGCTGATTATCTTTAAGAGCAACACTGGCAAATCAACAAACAGTTACAAGTACACCTGCAAGCTGAATAATGCTGTTAGTGGGGAAGTCAGTGAGCCAGTTGGAGAGGTGTTTGGTTCAGGTGAGTGGACACTCATAAGTGTCTTACAGTCTTATGTATTGATATGTCAGTAACATTTACATTTACATTTAAGTCATTTAGCAGACGCTCTTATCCAGAGCGACTTACAAATTGGTGCATACACCTTATGACATCCAGTGGAACAGCCACTTGCATCTAAATCTTTTTTGGGGGGAGGGGAGAAGGGGGGTGAGAAGGATTACTTACCCTTACTTACCCTATCCTAGGTATTCCTTGAAGAGGTGGGGTTTCAGGTGTACCTCTTCAAGGAATACCTAGGATAGGGTAAGTAAGGGTAAGTAATCCTTCTCACCCCCCCCCAACAAGATTTAGATGCAAGTGGCTGTTCCACTGGTTGTCATAAGGTGTATGCACCAATTTGTAAGTCGCTCTGGATAAGAGCGTCTGCTAAATGACTTAAATGTAAATGTAAATGTTAAATGTGTCTCCGGAAGGTGGTGATTGACTCCGCTGTCCTGGCGTCGTGAGGGAGTTTGTTCCACCATTGGGGGGCCAGAGCAGCGAACAGTTTTGACTGGGCTGAGCGGGAACTGTACTTCCTCAGTGGTAGGGAGGCGAGCAGGCCAGAGGTGGATGAACGCAGTGCCCTTGTTTGGGTGCAGGGCCTGATCAGAGCCTGGAGGTACTGAGGTGCCGTTCCCCTCACAGCTCCGTAGGCAAGCACCATGGTCTTGTAGCGGATGCGAGCTTCAACTGGAAGCCAGTGGAGAGAGCGGAGGAGCGGGGTGACGTGAGAGAACTTGGGAAGGTTGAACACCAGACGGGCTGCGGCGTTCTGGATGAGTTGTAGGGGTTTAATGGCACAGGCAGGGAGCCCAGCCAACAGCGAGTTGCAGTAATCAAGACGGGAGATGACAAGTGCCTGGATTAGGACCTGCGCCGCTTCCTGTGTGAGGCAGGGTCGTACTCTGCGGATGTTGTAGAGCATGAACCTACAGGAACGGGACACCGCCTTGATGTTAGTTGAGAACGACAGGGTGTTGTCCAGGATCACGCCAAGGTTCTTAGCGCTCTGGGAGGAGGACACAATGGAGTTGTCAACCGTGATGGCGAGATCATGGAACGGGCAGTCCTTCCCCGGGAGGAAGAGGAGCTCCGTCTTGCTGAGGTTCAGCTTGAGATGGTGATCCGTCATCCACACTGATATGTCTGCCAGACATGCAGAGATGCGATTCGCCACCTGGTCATCAGAAGGGGGAAAGGAGAAGATTAATTGTGTGTCGTCTGCGTAGCAATGATAGGAGAAACCATGTGAGGTTATGACAGAGCCAAGTGACTTGGTGTATAGCGAGAATAAGAGAGGGCCTAGAACAGAGCCCTGGGGGACACCAGTGGTGAGAGCGCGTGGTGAGGAGACAGATTCTCGCCACGCCACCTGGTAGGAGCGACCTGTCAGGTAGGACGCAATCCAAGCGTGGGCCGCGCCGGAGATGCCCAACTCGGAGAGGGTGGAGAGGAGGATCTGATGGTTCACAGTATCGAAGGCAGCCGATAGGTCTAGAAGGATGAGAGCAGAGGAGAGAGAGTTAGCTTTAGCAGTGCGGAGCGCCTCCGTGATACAGAGAAGAGCAGTCTCAGTTGAATGACTAGTCTTGAAACCTGACTGATTTGGATCAAGAAGGTCATTCTGAGAGAGATAGCGGTAGAACTGGCCAAGGACGGCACGCTCAAGAGTTTTGGAGAGAAAAGAGAGAAGGGATACTGGTCTGTAGTTGTTGACGTCGGAGGGATCGAGTGTAGGTTTTTTCAGAAGGGGTGCAACTCTCGCTCTCTTGAAGACGGAAGGGACGTAGCCAGCGGTCAGGGATGAGTTGATGAGCGAGGTGAGGAAAGGGAGAAGGTCTCCGGAAATGGTCTGGAGAAGAGAGGAGGGGATAGGGTCAAGCGGGCAGGTTGTTGGGCGGCCGGCCGTCACAAGACGCGAGATTTCATCTGGAGAGAGAGGGGAGAAAGAGGTCAGAGCATAGGGTAGGGCAGTGTGAGCAGAACCAGCGGTGTCGTTTGACTTAGCAAACGAGGATCGGATGTCGTCGACCTTCTTTTCAAAATGGTTGACGAAGTCATCTGCAGAGAGGGAGGAGGGGGGATTCAGGAGGGAGGAGAAGGTGGCAAAGAGCTTCCTAGGGTTAGAGGCAGATGCTTGGAATTTAGAATGGTAGAAAGTGGCTTTAGCAGCAGAGACAGAGGAGGAAAATGTAGAAAGGAGGGAGTGAAAGGATGCCAGGTCCGCAGGGAGGCGAGTTTTCCTCCATTTCCGCTCGGCTGCCCGGAGCCCTGTTCTGTGAGCTCGCAATGAGTCGTCGAGCCACGGAGCGGGAGGGGAGGACCGAGCCGGCCTGGAGGATAGGGGACATAGAGAGTCAAAGGATGCAGAAAGGGAGGAGAGGAGGGTTGAGGAGGCAGAATCAGGAGATAGGTTGGAGAAGGTTTGAGCAGAGGGAAGAGATGATAGGATGGAAGAGGAGAGAGTAGCGGGGGAGAGAGAGCGAAGGTTGGGACGGCGCGATACCATCCGAGTAGGGGCAGCGTGGGAAGTGTTGGATGAGAGCGAGAGGGAAAAGGATACAAGGTAGTGGTCGGAGACTTGGAGGGGAGTTGCAATGAGGTTAGTGGAAGAACAGCATCTAGTAAAGATGAGGTCAAGCGTATTGCCTGCCTTGTGAGTAGGGGGGAAGGTGAGAGGGTGAGGTCAAAAGAGGAGAGGAGTGGAAAGAAGGAGGCAGAGAGGAATGAGTCAAAGGTAGACGTGGGGAGGTTAAAGTCGCCCAGAACTGTGAGAGGTGAGCCGTCCTCAGGAAAGGAGCTTATCAAGGCATCAAGCTCATTGATGAACTCTCCAAGGGAACCTGGAGGGCGATAAATGATAAGGATGTTAAGCTTGAAAGGGCTGGTAACTGTGACAGCATGGAATTCAAAGGAGGCGATAGACAGATGGGTAAGGGGAGAAAGAGAGAAAGACCACTTGGGAGAGATGAGGATCCCGGTGCCACCACCCCGCTGACCAGAAGCTCTCGGGGTGTGTGAGAACACGTGGGCGGACGAGGAGAGAGCAGTAGGAGTAGCAGTGTTATCTGTGGTGATCCATGTTTCCGTCAGTGCCAAGAAGTCGAGGGACTGGAGGGAGGCATAGGCTGAGATGAACTCTGCCTTGTTGGCCGCAGATCGGCAGTTCCAGAGGCTACCGGAGACCTGGAACTCCACGTGGGTCGTACGCGCTGGGACCACCAGATTAGGTGGCCGCGGCCACGCGGTGTGGAGCGTTTGTATGGTCTGTGCAGAGAGGAGAGAACAGGGATAGACAGACACATAGTTGACAGGCTACAGAAGAGGCTACGCTAATGCAAGGAGATTGGAATGACAAGTGGACTACACGTCTCGAATGTTCAGAAAGTTAAGCTTACGTAGCAAGAATCTTATTGACTAAAATGATTAAAATGATACAGTACTGCTGAAGTAGGCTAGCTGGCAGTAGCTGCGTTGTTGACACTACACTAATCAAGTCGTTCCGTTGAGTGTAATAGTTTCACATTTGATATTTAACACAGTCTATATAACGCAGCAGTCTATAATACAGTCTATATAACACCACAGTCTGTAATACAGTCTATATAACACAGAAGTCGATATATGTCACTTTCAATGCCAACAGGGTTAGGACTATATATTTATACCCTAACACATGTATGAAATGTCTGCTTTTCCAGATCTTTATCATGAAGTGGGTGGTGATCTGGTGTTGAAGCCAGAGAAGTCTACAGTGACTGACCACATCACAAGCATCCTATGGAAGCATGGGAAGAACAAGGTGGCAGAATGGGACAAGGATTATGGTGGCCTGGACATCTATGGTGCCTTCAGAAACCGTACAACCCTGGACCAGACTACTGGAGAGCTGAGAATCAGTGGATTGATGAAAACAGACAGTGGAGTTTATTCTGTGGAGTTCAACAGAAAACTGCTAGACAAGACATATACACTATCTGTTATCAGTAAGTGTTTCTGTGTGTGTGTGTGTGTGTGTGTGTGTGTGTGTGTGTGTGTGTGTGTGTGTGTGTGTGTGTGTGTGTGTGTGTGTGTGTGTGTGTGTGTGTGTGTGTGTGTGTGTGTGTGTGTGTGTGTGTGTGTGTGTGCGTGCGTGCGTGCGTGCGTGTGTGTACATGTGTGTGGTCATGTGGAAACAGCAGGTTATTCAGTGCCTCACAACTATTTTCCCACATGGTTCCTGTTTCTTTCCTCTATTTACAGAGGCAGTCCCCAAACCCACAATCACTTCTTCCTGTAACCCAGACAAAACCTCCTGCACTCTGACCTGTGAAGGTGACACCACTGATGCTGAACCAGTCACCTACAGCTGGAAAGTGGGAGAGGGGCCGTGGGAGGTCTTAGACAAACAGCAGAATGTCTCTAAGAGCAACACTGGCAAATCAACCAGCGGTTACAAGTACATCTGCAAGCTGAATAATGCTGTTAGTGGGGAAGTCAGTGAGCCAGTTGGAGAGGTGTTTGGTTCAGGTGAGTGGACACTCATAAGTGTGTTACAGTCTTATGTATTGATATGTCAGTAACACTGCTAGTGTTGTAGGTCATTTTGAATGCTGCACTATGAAGGAAACAGACAATGGAGTTTATTCTGTGGAGTTCAACAGCAAACTGCTTGACAAGACATATATACTATCAGTGTGTGTGTGTGTGTGTGTGTGTGTGTGTGTGTGTGTGTGTGTACGTACATCTGTATGGAACACCGTTTGGGTCTTAAAGCACATGGTCAAACGCAATCTTTTTAATGCTACGTGTGTAAAGTAAACAGGTGCAGGCGCTAAATTAACGCGAATAAACATCTTCACGCACTAAATTAACGCCAAACATGCGTCTAATAAGCTTGTGCAGGCGGTCCAACATGTTCTAAATAAACAGCTGTCAGCGGTCCTGCACAAGTCAAATGAACCCCTACAGCTGCTAAATATACACTTATACACGCTAACATAACACATTCTTTAATATGAACATTTTACTAGACAATTCCCCTCTTCCTTTCAACCAGGTTTCACAGTTTGAAGGAACTTCCTTTTCCACTTGCATTGCAAGCAGAGTATGAACATTTACAAGGTAACGGTTTTGTCTTGGAAAATTGTTGTTACTGAATCTTAAAGTTTATCAGCTAGTTTACAGTGGAAGGATCTGTTTCTCATCACTGGCTTTAAAATTCAGCCAACATTAATCTCACACCAGGATCAGCAGTGCTTAGCATAAACTAAATCAGATACTTGCCAACTAATTTAGCTAATGTCGGTAGCCTCGAACCCTGGCCATATTGGGGCGGCAGGGTAGCCTAGTGGTTAGAGCGTTGGACTAGCAAGTTCAAACCCCCGAGCTGACAAGGCACAAATCTGTCGTTCTGCCCCTGAACAGGCAGTTAACCCACTGTTCCTAGGCCGTCATTGAAAATAAGAATTTGTTCTTAACTGACTTGCCTAGTTAAATAAAGGTTAAAAATATATATATATCATATACTTTGCCTCAAACTGCTAGCCACAGTGAACCCTCGCCCATCTTGTGTTTTATTAAAAGCCCTGCTGAAAAAACATGTCAACTATAACTGCCACAGAAACACATTGAATTATGTTAATACTATCAAGGTAAATTACATACCAGCAAGCTTGTTGCTTGAATGCAGGACCAGGCATACATAGATTCGACAACGGGATGGTAGTTCTCGTTGGTCTTTATCATTGACTAAAGGAAGAAAAGATACCTAAATGTGACTTATTGGCCAGTACTGAAGCAGGACATGCTTTTGAGTTATGTTTTTAGCCCAAAACCTTGTATTTAAGCAAAACAACGGCTGAAGGTAGGCAACTTCTTCCGCCTGACTGGCTGTCATTTCAATGCTAGCGTTAGCCGTGCTAGCTCGCATTTGGCATGAAGACACTGAAAAGCTCACACAAAGCAAATGTGTCTAGTGACAACTTTGTAAAAACCCTTGCTAACATCTACATGTCAGCTTTCGAACAGAGTAGACTTTAATGGGCATGTTCACTTCGTTTTTTGATTATTTATATTCCATCGAAGCTTATTATGGTAAAATGCCTTCAGGCATATACTCTGCACTGCTTCAAATGAATAGGGTTCCCATTCCTTCCGCTTTATTTTCACACAATTGTCTTGCAGAAGGGAACCATGAAGATGAGCTCGGAGTGGGCAAGGGAGAGGCTGATGAAGCAGCAGAGAAGACCTGATTCATCAAGTATCATTAACCCCAATCAAATATCCAATGTCATTAAAACATGTATCCCAATTTACAGTCAAACAACATCGGTCAGTTGTGTTAATGTTATGAACTACAAACCATCGATGGTTCTTGGAGTCAATGAATCAATTGAAAGTGACTACAATTAGACTACATTTTAAAACTGTCAGTAAATATGACAAAAAAAGTCATCTGCTCTTATGGTTCTGTTTACATTTCTTCAACACTTCAATCCGACGCTAATGTTTGACGTCAGGCAAAACGTCTTCAGCCACCGTAGGACGGAGAGCCGCTGGTTGGCATTTTTGTCTGTGTGGGTGTACCAGGAAAGGACGTTAGAAGTTATGTCTCCATGATATCGAAGCTTCTTACCATCTCCACTGCGGCCCAGTCGATATCGATTTAAAAAAAAAAACAGGAACAAGAGATATTGTGTAGCACATAGTAGCAAAAAAATTCACTGGAACAACTTGTTTGCCTATTCTCCCAACAAATGTCAATTATACATTTTTACATGCGTTAGAGTGCATTTTCTTTTTTAGCTCTGCTTTTAACGCCATCCTGACCCACAAACTGGTTAGCAGACTCAGGGCTCTGGGTATAAATCCTGTAATAACAAATTTGATTTTTTTAACATTATCACAAGAATGTGTATCCCCAGAATGGACCCATGATCATGAGTACATGAAGGAGCTGTGGGACCTGACATAATGGTGATAGGACAACAGTCTCAGCGTAAGCAAAACAAAGTAAATGGTGACACTTGACCGTTCTCCCATCTACTGTACATTGACATGGAGATGATCAGCAGCTTCAAGTTCCTGGGTACCCTGATATCCTTTTCTGACCCGCAGTTACTTCAATCATTCCCACTTGTGTTTCTCCACTACCCTCAAACTTGCTGTACCACGACCTATGTACCAAGTACAGTGTGTTTGTACTGCCATAACATGTAAATGAAATGTCCATATTTACTGTAAGATGTATTTATGGTAACATTGCACATTGTAACATAGTCCCTTGACATACATGACTTAACTACTTTGCATAATTCTCAGTATACCCACTCTAATAAATCATACATATATTAAAGCTGCATTATGTATTACTGTCCAAATGATTCTGGTTGTTTGTAATGTTTTTGAAAACTTTCACTACACAACTTTTTTTTGCTCATGGACACTGGAAACTTTCATAATATCAATTATTTTGGGACACATCACCAATTAACAGTGCAGCATTCTGAACTTACTAGGTTGTCATGCAATAAACATTTTGGATAATCCCCCTTAAATCAATTCGTATTTGTCACATGCACCAACTACAACCGGTGTAGACCTTACAGTGAAATGCTTACTTTACAAGCCCTTAACCAACAATGCAGTTTTAAAAAATTACCAAAAAAGTAAAGTAAATAATTAAAGAGCATCAGTAAAATAACAATAGCGAGGCTATATACAGAGGATACCGGTACAGAGAATGTGTGGGGGCTCCGGTTGAGTTAATATACACTGCTCAAAAAAAGGGAACACTAAAATAACACATCCTAGATCTGAATGAATTAAATATTCTTATTAAATACGTTTTTCTTTACATAGTTGAATGTGCTGACAACAAAATCACACAAAAATTATCAATGGAAATCAAATTTATCAACCCATGGAGGTCTGGATTTGGAGTCACACTCAAAATTAAAGTGGAAAACCACACTACAGGCTGATCCAACTTTGATGTAATGTCCTTAAAACAAGTCAAAATGAGGCGCAATAGTGTGTGTGGTCTCCACGTGCCTGTATGACCTCCCTACAACGCCTGGGCATGCTGCTGATGAGGTGGCGGATGGTCTCCTGAGGGATCTCCTCCCAGACCTGGACTAAAGCATCTGCCAGCTCCTGGACAGTCTGTGGTGCAACGTGGCGTTGGTGGATGGAGCGAGACATGATGTCCCAGATGTGCTCAATTGGATTCAGGTCTGGGGAACGGGCGGGCCAGTCCATAGCATCAATGCCTTCCTCTTGCAGGAACTGCTGACACACTCCAGCCACATGAGGTCTTGCATTGTCTTGCATTAGGAGGAACCCAGGGCCAACCGCACCAGCATATGGTCTCACAAGGGGTCTGAGGATCTCATCTCGGTACCTAATGGCAGTCAGGCTACCTCTGGCGAGCACATGGAGGGCTGTGCGGCCCCCCAAAGAAATGCCACCCCACACAGACCCACCGCCAAACCGGTCATGCTGGAGGATGTTGCAGGCAGCAGACCGTTCTCCACGGCGTCTCCAGACTCTATCAAGTCTGTCACATGCTCAGTGTGAACCTGCTTTCATCTGTGAAGAGCACAGGGCGCCAGTGGCGAATTTGCCAATCTTGGTGTTCTCTGGCAAATGCCAAACTTCCTGCACGGTGTTGGGCTGTAAGCACAACCCCCACCTGTGGACGTCGGGCCCTCATACCACCCTCATGGAGTCTGTTTCTGACCGTTTGAGCAGACACATGCACATTTGTGGCCTGCTGGAGGTAATTTTGCAGGGCTCTGGCAGTGCTCCTCCTGCTCCTCCTTGCACAAAGGCGGAGGTAGCGGTCCTGTTGCTGGGTTGTTGCCCTCCTACGGCCTCCTCCACGTCTCCTATAATTTCCACCTGTTGTCTATTCCATTTGCACAACAGAATGTGAAATTTATTGTCAATCAGTGTTGCTTCCTAAGTGGACAGTTTGATTTCACAGAAGTGTGATTGACTTGGAGTTACATTGTGTTGTTTAAGTGTTCCCTTTATTTTTTTGAGCAGTGTATATACATGTAGGTAGAGAAATGAAAGTGACTATGCATAGATAGAATAGCAGCAAATAGACTGGGTAGCCATTTGATTAGATGTTCAGTAGTCTTATGGCTTGGGGGTAGAATCTGTTTAGAAGCCTCTTGGACCTTGTCACGCGGGACAAGGTGTGTGTGCAGGAATCAGACGCAGAGAGAGAGAGTAACGGAGTAAAGTGCTTTACTATTGCACACCAAACTGATAAGCCCAATAAAATACAGGGCGCAGGACACTATACCAGACAACCCAAAACCACAGGGTGTCCAGTATAGAAAACAAAATACACCACGACCTAATATGTACACACGTAACAAAAGACAATCCCGCACAAAACAAGGGCGGGTCAAACTACTACATATAGGGAAGCTAATTAAACCAAAATACACACATGTGAAACTAATAAGACAAAACCAACAGACAAACGAAAAAGGGATCAGTAGCTGCTAGTAGGACGGTGACGACGACCGCCAAGCACCACCCGAACAGGCAGGGGAGCCAACTCTGCTCTGCTTTGAAGAGAGAAGCTATGTCTTTGGCCAAAAGAGGTTTCTCAGCGTAGATGAAAACCTCTTTGAAGAGGCTTGAGTGTCTGTTCATGTAAAGCAGGAGACCTAGACACTCCAGACCCTCTTTGAATCTATCAAGTAAAAAAGTAAAAAATGAATTTGCCCTGACAAATTTAATTAAACTTGAGATTCCTTAGATATATGGAAACTCACTGCTCAAGAGCATCCCGTATCCTGCTTTTTAAGTAGAACTTTGTGGCTGAGTCCACCAGGGCATCACTCTCCAGTTTACAAATGCACTGGACCCAGCATGACCGCTTCCTGTACCTCGTCAACAGTTTGTGCTAACTGGATATTAGATTGTTTATTGAACTGTGTTTTGGGACAAATTAGCAAAACAATAAACTGATCACTACCCTTAAAAAAGATTGACTATGTCACGCCTTGGTCTTAGTATTTTGTGTTTTCTTTAATTATTTGTTCAGGCCAGGGTGTGACATGGGGTTATTGTATTGTCTTATTGGGGTTTTTGTAGGCATTGGGATTGTGGTTGATTAGGGGTGTGTCTAGTTAGGCTTGGCTGCTTGAGGCGGTTCTCAGAGTCAGGTGATTCTTGTTGTCTCTGATGGGGAACCGTATTTAGGTAGCCTGGGTTTCACTGTGTATTTCGTGGGTGATTGTTCCTGTCTCTGTGTAGTTTCACCATATAGGCTGTAATTAGGTTTCACGTTGCGTTTGTTGTTTTGTATTTTGTATAGTTATTTCATGTGTCACTTTTTCCATTAAAGTCATGAGTAACCACCACGCTGCATTTCGGTCCGACTCTCTTTCGACAAACGAAGAACGACGTTACAGACTGGGCCTCCTGGGTGGCGCAGTGGTTAAGGGCGCTGTACAGCAGCGTCAGCTGTGCCACCAGAGAATGTGGGTTTGCGCCAAGGCTCTGTCGTAACTGGCCGCGACCGGGAGGTCCGTGGGGCGACGCACAATTGGCCTAGCGTCGTCCAGGTTAGGGAGGGGTTGGCCGGTAGGGATATCCTTGTCTCATCGCGCACCAGCGACTCCTGTGGAGGGCCGGGCGCAGTGCGCGCTAACCAAGGTTGCCAGGTGCACGGTGTTTCCTCCAACACATTGGTGCGGCTGGCTTCAGGGTTGGATGCGCGCTGTGTTAAGAAGCAGTGCGGCTTGGTTGGGTTGTGTATCGGAGGACGCATGACTTTCAACCTTCGTCTCCCCCGAGCCCGTACGGGAGTTGTAGCGATGAGACAAGATAGTAGCTACTAAAAACAATTGGGTACCATGAAATTGGGGAGAAAAACGGGGTAAAATAAAAAAATAAAAAAAAATAAGATTGAATGCCAACAAAAGGAAACCAAATCCATGTGGAAAAGTATTCATGAAATACAATGTTTTTTTCAAACTTAGTGCAAATGAACAGTAACATAACATCCATCACAGTATAAAGTTACTTACGTTCTCCAACTTCTTTCTGAAGTCCTATTCTGCCATTTCTTTCAGTTCTGGCACAGGAGGTTGTAGGCCACACACTTCAGAAAGATTCTCTGGTGGCACAGCTGACGCTGCAGTACAGCGCCCTTAACCACTGCGCCACCCAGGAGGCCCAGTCAATATTTTTTAAGGGTAGTGATCAGTTTATTGTTTTGCTAATTTATAGCCTCTGAAAAAATGTAGCTCTACACCCCCATGTACCAGACAGACAGCAATCATGCGGCCCACCTGCTTGTGCTGCCACAAGTGTGTCCATTCTAACTCTGGAGGGAACGCCATATCTGGAGACAGTGTTGTTTTCTCCTCCATGGTCCGTTCTAACTCTGGAGGGAACGCCATTTCTGGAGACAGCATTCTTAAAGCAATCCATTACAGTGTTGCTGGAAGCACGGAGGAACAACAAGACAGCTGTACCCATCAACGCCACCATGTACCGGTTGATACAAAAGCTGAAGACACATTAAATATACAAACATCACCATCCTCCTTTACCACTTAAATGCTGCATCAGGTTCCTGCGGTATTTAACTAAGCAGCAGACCAAATATTACATTAACATCCAAAATGTGGAACAACGTTAATAAACAGTCTACCGCGGATCACAACTATAAGTACTTCCGTTAGCCCTCTAAAGGCTACAACAAAGGTTTGTTCTAGACTGTTTCCTTTCCTGAAAGATGTGTGATTACAATATCTACTTCAATTGGAAAAATAACCACATTCCTGTTGTTCACACTTAGGCACAAATACTTTGCTCCAACTGTTTAAGCCTCCGTACGTCCTCAATATAAGCATGTTTGTTAATTTCATGATGCAGATATTCTATCAATCACAGAAATAGCAGAAACACAATAAAACAATTATTATCCACATGAGTGACATATGGTATCAAGGGCCATTGCTTACTGAACTGTTAGTTGTTTCATGAACAATTTGAGATGGTACAATGTACAACTTCTCACCAGTGATATAGATAATTGTGTCTATCACAAAGATACATCTACCTTATCAGTTTGTGGTTTCCATCTAGGTGCCATAACGAGTTTGGTCCAGCAACACGGTATGATCTTCTATGCAGCCTCTGCGACATGGCTTTGAGGGCAGCCGCCCTCGGGTTAACACGAAGCATGCTGTCCCTCACTCTGCGTATCTGCACCCATAGCCCTTAAAGGTGCTTGAACAGCTCCCGGTCCATGTTTGTCGTTCCCAGCCACCAAGTCTTTCGTCTTTTCATCCAGAGCCAAGTCTGACATGTCAGAATTTACAGTACATGTGACAGATTGAAGTGTCTGGGGAAAAAAAGGAACAATTTGCAGGGATGAGGTAATAATCATTTTAAAGTCCTGTCTTGATAGTAGTCATTCTAAATTGTTCAATTGGTAAGAAACTGGAGTTTATAGCATTACTCCGAAGCACAACTGACCTTAGTCAACGTTTGACTGTCGATCGGGACACGTAGAATATCTGCCACACTGAAAACACAGGACATCAGAAACCTCAGTTGCTCTTGAGTGATGGCATAACAAGGTGCAACTCTAGTTCCTCTCCAAGTCCGAGGAGCCCGGTAACCGGAACTGGCTGTAACAATAATACACTGTGTTTAGGCTACTTAATGTATTGTGACACAGCCCACCCCCCTCATTCCAAAAACACTTAAATTATAGTAACAAATTGTCAAGTAATGTTTTTATAATATTGGATTTTAAAGCCAAGACATAAATAGAAATGTTGACCAAGAACGAATTCAATGGGCAGCAGGAGAACGAAGTGTGAAAAAAACAGTAAACCCAACCACACCCAACATCGATCAGCCTCCCAGTAGCACACTCAAGGCTCCTCTGCATGGGTTCCATTCTGCAAGACGACAGTTATGAAAATAGAGACCATGGATGGGACTGCGATTCCTGTTCAAACAGTGCCAGAGTACTAACGTTAACGTTCCTGGTTTATGTCTGAAGTTGTTCATTTCTACATCATAGGCATAGATGTCACGCTGGTGTTTGGCAGATACGATGGCCAGCTGCTGTCCAAGCGTTTTGTTGAAGCGCTCCACAAGGCCATCACTTTGAGGATGGAGAGGAGTAGTGCGGTTCTTGTGCATACCCAGCCTCTCACACATGGTGGCGAACACACGGGACTCAAAGTTTCTGCCTTGGTCGCTGTGGATGGACTCTGCAGCTCCAAACCTGCTGAACATTCCCGCTGTCAGGGCGTCGACGATGGTCTCTGCCTCCTGGTCAGGCAGAGCATAGGCCTCGGGCCATTTTTTGAAATATTCCAAGGCCGTGAGCACCCAGCGGTTTCCACTGTCTGTGGTGGGGAACGGCCCAACTACATCCCACCCTCTCCATGGGAGCCCCCACTGGGAACTGTTGGAGCTGAGCATGAGAGCGGCCTGGGGGCCCTTTCTCGCTGTGCAGTTGTCACAGCGGCAGCAAAATTCCTCCACATCCCTCTTGTGCTGCCCCCAGTAAAAGCCCTGACGGAGGCGGCAGAGCGTTTTTGTGACCCCAAAGTGTCCAGTCCCCACCCTCCCATGAGTACTCTGGAGCACAGTGTCCGCAATGCTTTTGGGACCACCACCTGCCACCTCTGCTCTCATCGGGGGGGTGGGCTGACTCCTTCCATGCCCGCTGTAGCACGCCATCAGCCAGCCACAGTCTCTCAAACTTTGACCACAACCCTTTGGTCGTGAGTGAGAGTGCTGTCACCTCTTCCCATGGTGGCCTCACCTGCACCTCTACCCACTGTAGCACTGGATGTAGGTCTGTGTCCCGTCCCTGCTGCTGCCCGCATTCAGCCACGTCGACAGTCTGCAGCTCATAGCAGACAGGCCCGCTCGCCCGACACACAGCGCTCTCTCCCGCCCCTCTCTCCGCTCACAGTGGCGGCAGCCGTCTGCAGTACAGGGCCAATGGGACATGGCGTCGGGGTTGGAGTGGCGTGCCCCTGCCCTGTGCACCACTGTGAAGTCATACGGCGGAAGATCCTCCAACCAGCAAGCCACCTGCCCCTCTGGTTCTCTGAAAGACATGAGCCACTGGAGAGCAGAGTGGTCAGTCCTTACAGTAAATGGTAGGTAGTACTTGAAGTGTTTGACGGAAGCCACAACAGCCAGGAGCTCCCGCCGGGTGACATAGTAGCGGCACTCATGTTTGTCAAATGTTTTGCTGAAGTACGCCACCACTCTCTCCCCCTCTGGCACCACCTGGGCCAGCACCCCACCCATGCCCACATTGCTCGCGTCTGTGCCCAGGATAAAGGGCAAGGTGAGGTCAGGGGTGGTGAGAACGAGGGCCTAGATCAGTGCATTTTTGAGGGTGGTGAAGGCCTCCTCACACTCCACTGTCCAAGTGAAGGCCTTGTCCTTCGGCAGCATGAGGTTCAGGGGAGCAGCGACGCTTGAGAAGCTCCGTACAAACCTCCTTTAGTACGAGGCCAGGCCCAGGAAGCTCTTCGGCTGACGCTGGCCGGTGGGGGTGGGCCAGTCTCGGACAGCCCCAACCTTGTTCTCCATGGTGCAGATCCCCTCAATTCCCACTCGGTGGCCCAAGAAGGGCATCTCTCTACTCATGAAGTGGCACTTCTCGGGGTGGAGCTTCAGACCTGCGCCAGCCACCCTCTCCAGCACACGCCGTAGCGCCACCAGGGCTGACTGGAAGGAGCTGCCATGGGCCAGGATGTCACCGAGGTATGCCAGACACTGCTGTCGTGGGATGCCATCCAGCACCCTGTCCATCAAACACTCAAAAGTAACTGGAACGTTGCACAGGCCGAAGTACAGGACCTTGAACTGCCAGTGTACTCTGTTAGTGGAGAACGCAGTTTTGGCTCTGGCCTCTGGGGAGAGTTGCACCTGCCAGTAGCCACTGCGGAGGTCTAGTGAGGAGAACCAGGAGAACTCCCTAACCAGGTCCAGTGACTCATCGATACGTGGTTTGGGTTATGAGTCCTTCCTGGTTACCTCATTCAGCCGCCTGTAGTCCACACAAAACCTCAGCTTGCCCCCCCCTCTGAGAAACCATGACGACTGGCGCCACCCAGGGGCCGTCTGAGGGCTCGATGAAGTCTGCCCGCTGCATCTCCAACACAGCCTTGTCTGCCACCTCCTGGCGTGCCAGCGGGATACGGCGGGGGACACATCGTGATGGGTCGAGCATCACCAGTGTTGATCTCATGCTGCACCAGATGAGTCTGATCCACTTCTTCCTCACTCAGTGCAAAGCTGTCTCTGAATTCAAACAGCAACTGCCACAACCGTTACTGCTGTTCAGGGTCAAGATCAACACAGTTCCTCCCCCATATCTCCCTCACTGCAGACAGTGTCCTCTCCGCTCCCATCTGGGGTAGCTGGGCTGGGGGGGCGCGGCCCGGGCTCACAGAGGGCTGTGTCATGGAGGTAGCTGGGGGAATGTAACACGCAGCCGTAGGTGACAGGGGGGCTGGGGAAAAGTCACACACAGATGTGGGGGAAGGGGGGCAGCCATGAGTTTTTGCTGCTTTAACTGTTGGAGTAAAGGGTTTGTTGGGTTGTGTGAATGTGACATTAGGGGGGGCCATGGTGACTGCCGGCCCTCCCTGGAAGCTCAGTGTGACCCATTTAGGTCTAACTGGCAGCCTGTGCTCCTAAGAAAGTCCAACCCCAGGATACAAGGGTCCTGCACAGCCGCCACCAACACAGGTGATGACACACAGTCCTGCCCCCTACTGTCAGAGTCATTATTCCCTTCCCTTTCATGGGTGCCAGCTCACCTGTGACTGTGCGGAGCTGCACAGTCCAACCTGGCACATTATCTATCCTCACCCAGTGTCCACCAGGACAGAGCAGGGCACCCGCTCCACAGTGACAGGGACATGACAAAAGTCCCCAACACAGGTCCAACCCACCACAACAACAAGCTCCACCAGCTTGCCCTCGTATGCTTCTGGGGGAAGTGGAGCCTTGCTTCCCCGTCTGTGCCGGTGGTCTCCTCCTGAAGAAGATGGTGGTTGGGATAGAAAGCCAGGGGTCCGCACTACCCCGTCTATGCAGACCCCAAGCCGTTTCCCTGAGCTCTGGGGGACATGGGGCAATCCCGGCGCAGATGGCCTGGCTGGCCACAACCCCAGCAGATCCTGGGACCAGGGCGTGTGTTTCGGGCCGCCTGTACCGACACAGCACGAATGAGTTCTGTCATTTCAGCCACCCATGCAGGCTTTTCCAGATCTGGGCTGCTCTGCCCCCCAGCCCGCACAGAGGGTCTGTCTCCCTGCACCCCTACCAACGCCCCAGCTGAAATCCCACACCAGCTCCCTCTCCAAAGCCATCTCCAAGGCTATCATCAATAACTCCGGAAGAGCCAGCTGGGTCTGTATGCGCAGCTCCGTAGGAGAGAGATGGTACGGGACCAGTTCATACAGCTAGCATATTCCCCCCCGAGAGAGGCTCTCAATGTTATTAGCTAGCACCCGTAGAGGCACTCCAGGTTGCCTCCGTCTATTACTCAGTTCCAGGTGAAGCAGCCCGGGCTGTACACACTGTCCACAGCGCCTCCTGAGTGCTCCTACTAAAGCACCATAATCACGTCTGTCCTCGGGCTAATCAATATCAAACAGGCCAGAGCATCATCCGTGAGGCATAAAGCCAACTGCAGTGCCCTTTCTTCATCCGACCACCCCCTAAAATGAACAGTTCAAACTGAGCATGAAAAGTTTCCCAATCCGCCTTACTGGAATACTTCGGGATCTTAACTTATATGGACGCAACCGGGAACTGGGCGCCGCAATGTTTGTTTACATCCTGAGCTCCAGATTCCTCGTCCTGCCGCGTCTTGCCGAACACTGGGTACGGGTAAGTCCAACACAACCAACTAATAGCCTAACACATAACACACATCTGTCTGTGCAAGTTGCTAGAGTATTTTTTTTAATCAACCTTGTTAACGTGGACTGAACAGCATCTAGAAAACACTCTAAAGTTTCCAAAACGGTCAAAATATTGTCTGTGAGTATAAAAGAACTGATATTGCAGGCAAAAACCTGCGGAAAATCCAACCCGGAAGTTCTGTTTTTCCTGAAAGCTCTCTGTTCCATTGCATGCCTTTGCTCCATTTAAAGGGATATCAACTATATTCCATTTCCTATGGCTTCCACATTGTGTGAACAGTCTTTAGACATAGTCTTAGGCTTTTATTTAGAAAAATGAGCGAGAAAGATCACATCGCGCCATTGGATGGCTGGGTGCCAGCAGCGTTTTGCATGCGCAACAGCTTGGAGCAGACATTTTCTCTCTCTCTCTCCTATTGAAGAAACTACAGTCCGGTTGAAATATTATCGATAATATATTGTAAAAACAACCTGAGGATTGATTATAAAAAAACGTTTGACATGTTTCTACGAACTTTACGGATACTATTTGGAATTTTCGTCTGCCCGCTCGAGCCTTTGGATTTCTGAACATAATGCTCCAACCAAATGGATGTATTTTGGATATAAAAATAATCTTTATGGAACAAAAGGAACATTTATTGTGTAACTGGGAGTCTCGTGAGTGCAAACATCCAAAGATCATCAAAGGTAAGCGATTCATTTTATTGCTTTTCTGACTTTCGTTACCAATCTACTTTGCTGCTAGCTGTTTGTAATGTTTTGTCTGCTGAGAGAGATTTCCTTACATAAACGCTTGGTATTGTAAGGGTTTTCTTCTGGTGAAAGAGAGGCGGACCAAAATGCAGCGTGGTGGTTATTCATGTTTTTAATAAAGACAACTATACATGAACAGACTATACAAAACAAGAAAAGTGAAAACCTAAACAGTCCTATCTGGTGCAAACACAGAGACAGGAACAATCACCCACAAAACCCATGCCCACCCAGCTCACGTCCTGACCAACACTAAAACAAGGAAAACACATACGAACGATGGACAGAATGTGACAGGTATGCTTTCGCTGAAAAGCTTTTTTGAAATCTGACACGCCAGGTGGACAAGCTAAGCTAAGCTGTGTTTTGCTATATTGCACTTGTGATTTCATGAAAATGAAATATTTTTAGTATTTTTGAATTTGTTGACGAAAATGATCCCGTTAATGGGATGGGTGCATCAAGAAGTCGATTTAATGAAAGGAGGAGCTAGGGAAATTGTCTGTTAAAAATATCATATTAAAGAACGTGTTAAGTTATATTGTGTATATTTAGCAGCTGTAGGCGTTAACTTCCTGATGCACCCCATCCTGTTAGCGGGATCATTTTCATCAACACCCGCTGAATTGCAGCGTGCCATATTCAAATAAAATGACTAAACATATTTAATTTTCATGAAATCACAAGTGCAATATAGCAAAACACAGTTTAGCTTGTTGTTAATCCACCTGTCGTGTCAGATTTTGAAAATATGCTTTACAGCGAAAGCAATCCAAGCGTTTGTGTGAGTTTATCGATCATCATACGGCGTTGGCCCACTCCAGAGCTTTCCCTGAGAGGTACGAGACGAGGTCGGCCAGCCTCTCCCTTCCCGGAGGAGCTGGATAGACGGTGCCCAGGTAGAGGTCCAGCTGTAGCAGGAAGCCCTGGCACCATGCCGCCGTTCCATCATACTCTCCGGGAAGGGCGAGACGCATCCCACTGGAACCGGGTACAGGAGGGACGGTTAGTGAGGACTCCTGTTGTACTGGAGAACCTCCTTGTCTCTCCCAGTGATCCATCATCTGAACTATGAGGTCCATAGCGATGACGAGATGTTGAATCAAATCCATGTGCTCCTGGACACGCTCCTCGACTCCGCTACTATAGGTACCTGACCCTGCTCCATTTTTCATGTATCCATTTGTTTTGTCTTGTTCCCCTCACACCTGGTTTTCATTCCCCAATCAATCTACATGTATTTATTCCTCTGTTCCCGGAAAAACAAACCAGTCTGGCGCATCAACAATGAACAAGTAACACAAACAATCTCACACAAAGACATCATCATGTCTTTGTGTGAGATTGTTTGTGTTACTTATTCGTTGTTGAACGATGTCAACGATGTATAGAATTAATCTTTAGGATGTTTTTAACATAAATCTTCAATAATGTTCCAACCGGAGAATTCCTTTGTCTGTAGAATTGCCATGGAACGCAAGCTAACTCTCACGTGAACGCGCGTGGTCAGCTCATGGCACTCTGGCAGACCTCTGACTCAATCCCCTCTCATTTCCCCCTTCTTCACAGTAGAAGCATCAAACAAGGTTCTAAAGACTGTTGTCATCTAGTGGAAGCCTTAGGAAGTGCAATATGACCCCATAGACACTGTATTTTCGATAGGCAATGAGTTGAAAAACTACAAACCTCAGATTTCCCACTTCCTGGTTGGATTTTTTCTCAGGTTTTTGCCTGCCATATAAGTTCTGTTATACTCACTGACATCATTCAAACCGTTTTAGAAACTTCAGGGTTTTTCTATCCAAATCTACTAATTATATGCATATTCTAGCTTTTATTGCTGAGTAGTAGGCAGTTTAATTTGGGCATGCTTTTCATCCAAAATTCCCAATGATGCCCACTACACTAGAGAAGTGAATTGTTTTGTTATAATGTTAATTTAAGTTCCATTCATTGTTTTGTTATAATGTTAATTTAAGTTCCATTCATTGTTTTGTAGTAATGTTCATTTAAGTTCCATTCATTGTTTTGTAGTAATGTTCATTTAAGTTCCATTCATTGTTTTGTAGCAATGTTCATTTAAGTTCCATTCATTGTTTTGTAGTAATGTTCATTTAAGTTCCATTCATTGTTTTCGCTGCCATCACGATTCCTCACGATCATGTCCCTTTGCTCCGGTGAAAGGGAGATGAACATGTTACATGTGTTTTACTTGCATTAGTCACTGTTGAGATTATTGACCTAATTGAATATCTCTTCTCTGTTTTCCATTACTAGAATTTTGGAAAAACCAGAGAGAAGTGGGACCTAGTAAGTGTTTCCTTTACTTGACCACAACAAACAGGATCTATGTATGATTAAGCTAAGCTAAACTCTTCTCTCTTCTCTCTCTCTCTTCAGCCACTGACACATCAAATGGAGTGTCTGCATCAACAGGCACGTCATAGAGCTACTTCTAGACTGCATGATGCAGAAATAGCACCAGAAGTATCATTCGATGCATATCAGCATATCTCAAAATATCTGAAAAACTTGATTAGTCTATTCCATCATAGATGGGATGTCTAAAGTATTGCACCAAGTACTGAGTGCAAAATTACAAAGCAGACATACTTTTTATTTGATATCAATTATTGTGCTTTTAAGCTAATTTATTGATCGTTTATAGACTTATATAGATGTTTCTAGATGCTTTATAGAGGGGCTGTAGTCGATGTGTTTCTTCTCTGCGTTTCCTCAGGTGTCTCCTACTGTGCTGTTCACCTCTAGCGTCGAGTAATCCCGTATCCGGGAGCGTAATCATAGCCTCAAGCTCATTACCATAACGCAACGTTTCCTATTCATGAAAATCACAAATGAAATGAAATAAATATATTCAAACACAAGCTTAGCCTTTTGTTAACAACACTGTCATCTCAGATTTTCAAAATATGCTTTTCAACCAAAGCTACACAAGCATTTGTGTAAGAGTAAGCCTAGCATTCAGCAGGCAACATTTTCACAAAAACAAGAAAATCATTCAAATAAAATCATTTACCTTTGAAGAACTTTGGATGTTTTCAATGATGAGACTCTTAGTTAGATAGCAAGTGTTCATTTTTTCCCAAAATATTATTTGTGTAGACGAAATAGCTCCGTTTTGTTCATCACGTTTGGCTAAGAAAAACACAGGAAAATGAAGTCACTTACAACGCCAAACTTTTTTCCAAATTAGCTCCATAATATCGACAGAAACATGGCAAAGGTTGTTTAGAATCAATCCTCAAGGTGTTTTTCACATATCTATTCGATAATCTATCAGTAGTGGCAGTTGCCTTCTCATCAGAAGAAAACTGAAAAATACTGCAGCTGGAGATTACGCAATAATTGCGACGGAGGACACCAAGCGACCACCTGGTAGATCTTATGGTCAATCTTCCAATGATATGCCTACAAATACATCACAATGCTGCAGACACCTTGGGGAAAACGTGGAAAACGTAAGCTGACTCTTAGCTCCTTCACAGCCATATAAGGAGTCATTGCCATGAGGCGATTTTTAAAAATGCGGCACTTCCTGATTGGATTTTTATCTGGGTTTTTTCTGTAACATAAGTTCTGTGGCACTCACAGACAATATCTTTGCAGTTTTGGAAACATCAGAGTGTTTTCTTTCCAAAGCTGTCAATTATATGCATAGTCGAGCATCTTTTCGTGACAAAATCTCTTGTTTAAAACGGGAACGTTTTTCATCCAAAAATTAAAATAGCGCCCCCTATATCCAAAACACAACCATTTACATTACATTTACATTTAAGTCATTTAGCAGACGCTCTTATCCAGAGCGACTTACAAATTGGTGCATTCACCTTATGACATCCAGTGGAACAGTCACTTTACAATAGTGCATCTAAATCTTAAAAGGGGGGTGAGAAGGATTACTTTATCCTATCCTAGGTATTCCTTAAAGAGGTGGGGTTTCAGGTGTCTCCGGAAGGTGGTGAACCACAGCTGAAGAGGGGCAGGGGAAGGAAGGTATGAAGCCCAGCATCTTCCACTTCTATGTTTGATCTGAAGGGACCAATTAGGAGTTAGGAATAGTTTGCTAAATGGCATAAACAGGATTATATTTAGGTGTTAGCAATATGGTGGTAGCTCTATCTAGCGATGGCAATGGGACTTCGGGCACTCCAACTATCCTGTTTTGTTTGTTATTTTGCAGAGGAAGCCTTGGCGAGGGAAAATTATCATAAAGATGGTTCAGTAAATAATTCAGTACTGTAGGACGGTAAGTTTGACTGTAAAATAATATATACTGCATCCACCTCATTCTCTTAATTGTGAACCAATTTAGGCCAACTCTACCAGTGTGTTGAACTCTTGTTCTTACTGATGTGTTTTAGCTGTGGATCTGTGGGCCAGAGGATCACTGTGGATGATGGTAAACAAATATCTAGACAAGGAACAATCTACCACTTTATTGTACCCATTAAAATAATGTTACATCCCGATCTGAGAAATAGAGGTACATTTGAGTTACAGATGTAGGATCTTAATTTGAGCTAAACTGAGTTTGTTACTGCAGGAAAATAGTCCTGCAGAAAGGATTTTTTTTAATATGGATTATAATCAAACATTTATTTATAATACATTTTGTAGGGGTTAATATATTTTTTGTACAGGAGAATCAAGTCAGAAGTTTCAAAGTGGAAATTACAAACTTCAGAAGCCCTTTTAAACCTTGAGTACACTACAAGTTTTACATGCCTCCCGAGTGGCGCAGTGGTCTAAGGCTAGCTGTGCCACTCGAGATCCTGGTTTGAGTCCAGGCTCTGTCGCAGCTAGCTGCACCCGGGAGACCCATGGGGCGGCGCACAATTGAGTTCCAGTGGTGTGTTAATGGCATGTAAACACATTAATCTCACTTCCAGTGGTGTATTAATGGCATGTAAACACCTTAATCTGAGTTCCAGTGGTGTATTAATGACATGTATACACCTTCATCTCAATTCTAGGGGTGTATTAATGACATGTATACACCTTAATCTGAGTTCCAGGGTTGTATTAATGGCATGTAAACACCCTAATATGAGTTCCAGTGGTGTATTAATGGCATGTAAACACAATCTGAGTTCCAGTGGTGTATTAATGGCATGTAAACACATTAATCTCACTTCCAGTGGTGTATTAATGGCATGTAAACACATTAATCTCACTTCCAGTGGTGTATTAATGGCATGTAAACACAATCTGAGTTCCAGTGGTGTATTAATGGCATGTAAACACAATCTGAGTTCCAGTGGTGTATTAATGGCATGTAAACACAATCTGAGTTCCAGTGGTGTATTAATGGCATGTAAACACATTAATCTCACTTCCAGTGGTGTATTAATGGCATGTAAACACCTTAATCTGAGTTCCAGTGGTGTATTAATGGTATGTAAACACATTAATCTCACTTCCAGTGGTGTATTAATGGCATGTAAGCACAATCTGAGTTCCAATGGTGTATTAATGGCATATAAACACATTAATCTCACTTCCAGTGGTGTATTAATGGCATGTAAGCACAATCTGAGTTCCAGTGGTGTATTAATGGCATGTAAACACATTAATCTCACTTCCAGTAGTGTATTAATGGCATGTAAGCACAACCTGAGTTCCAGTGGTGTATTAATGGCATATAAACACATTATTCTCACTTCCAGTGGTGTATTAATGGCATGTAAACACAATCTGAGTTCCAGTGGTGTATTAATAATATATAATAATATATATAATATATATAATATGACATGTAAACACATTAATCTCACTTCCAGTGGTGTATTAATGGCATGTAAACACAATCTGAGTTCCAGTGGTGTATTAATGGCATGTAAACACATTAATCTCACTTCCAGTGGTGTATTAATGGCATGTAAACACAATCTGAGTTCCAGTGGTGTATTAATGGCATGTAAACACAATCTGAGTTCCAGTGGTGTATTAATGACATGTAAACACATTAATCTCACTTCCAGTGGTGTATTAATGGCATGTAAACACAATCTGAGTTCCAGTGGTGTATTAATGGCATGTAAACACAATCTGAGTTCCAGTGGTGTATTAATGGCATGTAAACACATTAATCTCACTTCCAGTGGTGTATTAATGGCATGTAAACACAATCTGAGTTCCAGTGGTGTATTAATGGCATGTAAACACATTAATCTCACTTCCAGTGGTGTATTAATGGCATGTAAGCACAATCTGAGTTCCAGTGGTGTATTAATGGCATGTAAACACATTAATCTCACTTCCAGTGGTGTATTAATGGCATGTAAGCACAATCTGAGTTCCAGTGGTGTATTAATGGCATGTAAACACATTAATCTCACTTCCAGTGGTGTATTAATGGCATGTAAACACATTAATCTCACTTCCAGTGGTGTATTAATGGCATGTAAACACAATCTGAGTTCCAGTGGTGTATTAATGGCATGTAAACACATTAATCTCACTTCCAGTGGTGTATTAATGGCATGTAAACACATTAATCTCACTTCCAGTGGTGTATTAATGGCATGTAAACACATTAATCTCACTTCCAGTGGTGTATTAATGGCATGTAAACACATTAATCTCACTTCCAGTGGTGTATTAATGGCATGTAAACACAATCTGAGTTCCAGTGGTGTATTAATGGCATGTAAACACATTAATCTCACTTCCAGTGGTGTATTAATGGCATGTAAACACATTAATCCAGTGGTGTATTAATGGCTTAAACACAGTGGTGGTGTATTAATGGCATGTAAACACATTAATCTCACTTCCAGTGGTGTATTAATGGCATGTAAACACAATCTGAGTTCCAGTGGTGTATTAATGGCATGTAAGCACAATCTGAGTTCCAGTGGTCTATTAATGGCATGTAAACACATTAATCTCACTTCCAGTGGTGTATTAATGGCATGTAAACACATTAATCTCACTTCCAGTGGTGTATTAATGGCATGTAAACACATTAAGCTCACTTCCAGTGGTGTATTAATGGCATGTAAACACATTAATCTCACTTCCAGTGGTGTATTAATGGCATGTAAACACATTAATCTCACTTCCAGTGGTGTATTAATGGCATGTAAACACATTAATCTCACTTCCAGTGGTGTATTAATGGCATGTAAACACAATCTCACTTCCAGTGGTGTATTAGTTCCAGTGGTGTATTAATGGCATGTAAACACAATCTGAGTTCCAGTGGTGTATTAATGGCATGTAAACACATTAATCTGAGTTCCAGTGGTGTATTAATGGCATGTAAACACATTAATCTGTAAACACTTCCAGTGGTGTATTAATGGCATGTAAACACATTAATCTCACTTCCAGTGGTGTATTAATGGCATGTAAACACAATCTGAGTTCCAGTGGTGTATTAATGGCATGTAAACACATTAATCTCACTTCCAGTGGTGTATTAATGGCATGTAAACACATTAATCTCACTTCCAGTGGTGTATTAATGGCATGTAAACACATTAATCTCACTTCCAGTGGTGTATTAATGGCATGTAAACACAATCTGAGTTCCAGTGGTGTATTAATGGCATGTAAACACATTAATCTCACTTCCAGTGGTGTATTAATGGCATGTAAACACATTAATCTCACTTCCAGTGGTGTATTAATGGCATGTAAACACAATCTGAGTTCCAGTGGTGTATTAATGGCATGTAAACACATTAATCTCAGTTCCAGTGGTGTATTAATGGCATGTAAACACAATCTGAGTTCCAGTGGTGTATTAATGGCATGTAAACACAATCTGAGTTCCAGTGGTGTATTAATGGCATGTAAACACAATCTGAGTTCCAGTGGTGTATTAATGGCATGTAAACACATTAATCTCACTTCCAGTGGTGTATTAATGGCATGTAAACACATTAATCTCACTTCCAGTGGTGTATTAATGGCATGTAAACACAATCTGAGTTCCAGTGGTGTATTAATGGCATGTAAACACATTAATCTCACTTCCAGTGGTGTATTAATGGCATGTAAACACAATCTGAGTTCCAGTGGTGTATTAATGGCATGTAAACACATTAATCTCACTTCCAGTGTTGTATTAATGGCATGTAAACACATTAATCTCACTTCCAGTGGTGTATTAATGGCATGTAAACACAATCTGAGTTCCAGTGGTGTATTAATGGCATGTAAACACAATCTGAGTTCCAGTGGTGTATTAATGGCATGTAAACACATTAATCTCACTTCCAGTGGTGTATTAATGGCATGTAAACACATTAATCTCACTTCCAGTGGTGTATTAATGGCATGTAAACACAATCTGAGTTCCAGTGGTGTATTAATGGCATGTAAACACAATCTGAGTTCCAGTGGTGTATTAATGGCATGTAAACACAATCTGAGTTCCAGTGGTGTATTAATGGCATGTAAACACAATCTGAGTTCCAGTGGTGTATTAATGACATGTAAACACATTAATCTCACTTCCAGTGGTGTATTAATGGCATGTAAACACAATCTGAGTTCCAGTGGTGTATTAATGGCATGTAAACACATTAATCTCACTTCCAGTGTTGTATTAATGGCATGTAAACACATTAATCTCACTTCCAGTGGTGTATTAATGGCATGTAAACACATTAATCTCACTTCCAGTGTTGTATTAATGGCATGTAAACACATTAATCTCACTTCCAGTGGTGTATTAATGGCATGTAAACACATTAATCTCACTTCCAGTGGTGTATTAATGGCATGTAAACACATTAATCTCACTTCCAGTGTTGTATTAATGGCATGTAAACACATTAATCTCACTTCCAGTGGTGTATTAATGGCATGTAAACACAATCTGAGTTCCAGTGGTGTATTAATGGCATGTAAACACATTAATCTCACTTCCAGTGTTGTATTAATGGCATGTAAACACATTAATCTCACTTCCAGTGGTGTATTAATGGCATGTAAACACAATCTGAGTTCCAGTGGTGTATTAATGACATGTAAACACAATCTGAGTTCCAGTGGTGTATTAATGACATGTAAACACAATCTGAGTTCCAGTGGTGTATTAATGACATGTAAACACAATCTGAGTTCCAGTGGTGTATTAATGGCATGTAAACACATTAATCTCACTTCCAGTGTTGTATTAATGGCATGTAAACACATTAATCTCACTTCCAGTGGTGTATTAATGGCATGTAAACACAATCTGAGTTCCAGTGGTGTATTAATGACATGTAAACACAATCTGAGTTCCAGTGGTGTATTAATGGCATGTAAACACATTAATCTCACTTCCAGTGTTGTATTAATGGCATGTAAACACATTAATCTCACTTCCAGTGGTGTATTAATGGCATGTAAACACAATCTGAGTTCCAGTGGTGTATTAATGACATGTAAACACAATCTGAGTTCCAGTGGTGTATTAATGGCATGTAAACACCCTAATATGAGTTCCAGTGGTGTATTAATGACATGTAAACACAATCTGAGTTCCAGTGGTGTATTAATGACATGTAAACACAATCTGAGTTCCAGTGGTGTATTAATGACATGTAAACACATTAATCTCACTTCCAGTGGTGTATTAATGGCATGTAAACACATTAATCTCACTTCCAGTGGTGTATTAATGGCATGTAAACACAATCTGAGTTCCAGTGGTGTATTAATGGCATGTAAGCACAATCTGAGTTCCAGTGGTGTATTAATGGCATGTAAACACATTAATCTCACTTCCAGTGGTGTATTAATGGCATGTAAACACAATCTGAGTTCCAGTGGTGTATTAATGGCATGTAAACACATTAATCTCACTTCCAGTGGTGTATTAATGGCATGTAAACACATTAATCTCATGTAACTTCCAGTGGTGTGTTAATGGCATGTAAACACATTAATCTCACTTCCAGTGGTGTATTAATGGCATGTAAACACAATCTGAGTTCCAGTGGTGTATTAATGGCATGTAAACACAATCTGAGTTCCAGTGGTGTATTAATGGCATGTAAACACAATCTGAGTTCCAGTGGTGTATTAATGGCATGTAAACACATTAATCTCACTTCCAGTGGTGTATTAATGGCATGTAAACACATTAATCTCACTTCCAGTGGTGTATTAATGGCATGTAAACACAATCTGAGTTCCAGTGGTGTATTAATGGCATGTAAACACATTAATCTCACTTCCAGTGGTGTATTAATGGCATGTAAACACATTAATCTCACTTCCAGTGGTGTATTAATGGCATGTAAACACATTAATCTCACTTCCAGTGGTGTATTAATGGCATGTAAACACAATCTGAGTTCCAGTGGTGTATTAATGGCATGTAAACACAATCTGAGTTCCAGTGGTGTATTAATGACATGTAAACACAATCTGAGTTCCAGTGGTGTATTAATGACATGTAAACACAATCTGAGTTCCAGTGGTGTATTAATGGCATGTAAACACATTAATCTCACTTCCAGTGTTGTATTAATGGCATGTAAACACATTAATCTCACTTCCAGTGGTGTATTAATGGCATGTAAACACAATCTGAGTTCCAGTGGTGTATTAATGACATGTAAACACAATCTGAGTTCCAGTGGTGTATTAATGGCATGTAAACACATTAATCTCACTTCCAGTGTTGTATTAATGGCATGTAAACACATTAATCTCACTTCCAGTGGTGTATTAATGGCATGTAAACACAATCTGAGTTCCAGTGGTGTATTAATGACATGTAAACACAATCTGAGTTCCAGTGGTGTATTAATGGCATGTAAACACCCTAATATGAGTTCCAGTGGTGTATTAATGACATGTAAACACAATCTGAGTTCCAGTGGTGTATTAATGACATGTAAACACAATCTGAGTTCCAGTGGTGTATTAATGACATGTAAACACATTAATCTCACTTCCAGTGGTGTATTAATGGCATGTAAACACATTAATCTCACTTCCAGTGGTGTATTAATGGCATGTAAACACAATCTGAGTTCCAGTGGTGTATTAATGGCATGTAAGCACAATCTGAGTTCCAGTGGTGTATTAATGGCATGTAAACACATTAATCTCACTTCCAGTGGTGTATTAATGGCATGTAAACACATTAATCTCACTTCCAGTGGTGTATTAATGGCATGTAAACACAATCTGAGTTCCAGTGGTGTATTAATGGCATGTAAACACATTAATCTCACTTCCAGTGGTGTATTAATGGCATGTAAACACATTAATCTCACTTCCAGTGGTGTGTTAATGGCATGTAAACACATTAATCTCACTTCCAGTGGTGTATTAATGGCATGTAAACACAATCTGAGTTCCAGTGGTGTATTAATGGCATGTAAACACAATCTGAGTTCCAGTGGTGTATTAATGGCATGTAAACACAATCTGAGTTCCAGTGGTGTATTAATGGCATGTAAACACATTAATCTCACTTCCAGTGGTGTATTAATGGCATGTAAACACATTAATCTCACTTCCAGTGGTGTATTAATGGCATGTAAACACAATCTGAGTTCCAGTGGTGTATTAATGGCATGTAAACACATTAATCTCACTTCCAGTGGTGTATTAATGGCATGTAAACACATTAATCTCACTTCCAGTGGTGTATTAATGGCATGTAAACACATTAATCTCACTTCCAGTGGTGTATTAATGGCATGTAAACACAATCTGAGTTTCAGTGGTGTATTAATGGCATGTAAACACATTAATCTCACTTCCAGTGGTGTATTAATGGCATGTAAACACATTAATCTCACTTCCAGTGGTGTATTAATGGCATGTAAACACAATATGAGTTCCAGGGGTGTATTAATGGCATGTAAACACAATCTGAGTTCCAGTGGTGTATTAATGGCATGTAAACACAATCTGAGTTCCAGTGGTGTATTAATGGCATGTAAACACAATCTGAGTTCCAGTGGTGTATTAATGGCATGTAAACACAATCTGAGTTCCAGTGGTGTATTAATGGCATGTAAACACATTAATCTCACTTCCAGTGGTGTATTAATGGCATGTAAACACATTAATCTCACTTCCAGTGGTGTATTAATGGCATGTAAACACAATCTGAGTTCCAGTGGTGTATTAATGGCATGTAAACATATTAATCTCACTTCCAGTGGTGTATTAATGGCATGTAAACACAATCTCACTTCCAGTGGTGTATTAATGGCATGTAAACACAATCTGAGTTCCAGTGGTGTATTAATGGCATGTAAACACATTAATCTCACTTCCAGTGTTGTATTAATGGCATGTAAACACATTAATCTCACTTCCAGTGGTGTATTAATGGCATGTAAACACAATCTGAGTTCCAGTGGTGTATTAATAATGATTAATGGCATGTAAACACAATCTGAGTTCCAGTGGTGTATTAATGGCATGTAAACACATCTAATCTCACATTACTTCCAGTGTTGTATTAATGGCATGTAAACACATTAATCTCACTTCCAGTGGTGTATTAATGGCATGTAAACATATTAATCTCAATTCCAGTGGTGTATTAATGGCATGTAAACACATTAATCTGAGTTCCAGTGGTGTATTAATGGCATGTAAACACATTAATCTCACTTCCAGTGTTGTATTAATGGCATGTAAACACATTAATCTCACTTCCAGTGGTGTATTAATGGCATGTAAACACAATCTGAGTTCCAGTGGTGTATTAATGGCATGTAAACACATTAATCTCACTTCCAGTGTTGTATTAATGGCATGTAAACACATTAATCTCACTTCCAGTGGTGTATTAATGGCATGTAAACACATTAATGAGTTCCAGTGGTGTATTAATGGCATGTAAACACAATCTGAGTTCCAGTGGTGTATTAATGGCATGTAAACACAATCTGAGTTCCAGTGGTGTATTAATGGCATGTAAACACAATCTGAGTTCCAGTGGTGTATTAATGGCATGTAAACACAATCTGAGTTCCAGTGGTATTAATGGCATGTAAACACATTAATCTCACTTCCAGTGGTGTATTAATGGCATGTAAACACATTAATCTCACTTCCAGTGGTGTATTAATGGCATGTAAACACAATCTGAGTTCCAGTGGTGTATTAATGGCATGTAAACACAATCTGAGTTCCAGTGGTGTATTAATGGCATGTAAACACAATCTGAGTTCCAGTGGTGTATTAATGGCATGTAAACACAATCTGAGTTCCAGTGGTGTATTAATGGCATGTAAACACAAATCTCACTTCCAGTGGTGTATTAATGGCATGTAAACACATTAATCTCACTTCCAGTGGTGTATTAATGGCATGTAAACACATTAATCTCACTTCCAGTGGTGTATTAATGGCATGTAAACACAATCTGAGTTCCAGTGGTGTATTAATGGCATGTAAACACAATCTGAGTTCCAGTGGTGTATTAATGGCATGTAAACACAATCTGAGTTCCAGTGGTGTATTAATGGCATGTAAACACATTAATCTCACTTCCAGTGGTGTATTAATGGCATGTAAACACAATCTGAGTTCCAGTGGTGTATTAATGGCATGTAAACACATTAATCTCACTTCCAGTGTTGTATTAATGGCATGTAAACACATTAATCTCACTTCCAGTGGTGTATTAATGGCATGTAAACACATTAATCTCACTTCCAGTGGTGTATTAATGGCATGTAAACACAATCTGAGTTCCAGTGGTGTATTAATGGCATGTAAACACATTAATCTCACTTCCAGTGGTGTATTAATGGCATGTAAACACAATCTGAGTTCCAGTGGTGTATTAATGGCATGTAAACACAATCTGAGTTCCAGTGGTGTATTAATGGCATGTAAACACATTAATCTCACTTCCAGTGGTGTATTAATGGCATGTAAACACATTAATCTCACTTCCAGTGTTGTATTAATGGCATGTAAACACATTAATCTCACTTCCAGTGGTGTATTAATGGCATGTAAACACAATCTGAGTTCCAGTGGTGTATTAATGACATGTAAACACAATCTGAGTTCCAGTGGTGTATTAATGGCATGTAAACACCCTAATATGAGTTCCAGTGGTGTATTAATGACATGTAAACACAATCTGAGTTCCAGTGGTGTATTAATGACATGTAAACACAATCTGAGTTCCAGTGGTGTATTAATGACATGTAAACACATTAATCTCACTTCCAGTGGTGTATTAATGGCATGTAAACACATTAATCTCACTTCCAGTGGTGTATTAATGGCATGTAAACACAATCTGAGTTCCAGTGGTGTATTAATGGCATGTAAGCACAATCTGAGTTCCAGTGGTGTATTAATGGCATGTAAACACATTAATCTCACTTCCAGTGGTGTATTAATGGCATGTAAACACATTAATCTCACTTCCAGTGGTGTATTAATGGCATGTAAACACAATCTGAGTTCCAGTGGTGTATTAATGGCATGTAAACACATTAATCTCACTTCCAGTGGTGTATTAATGGCATGTAAACACATTAATCTCACTTCCAGTGGTGTGTTAATGGCATGTAAACACATTAATCTCACTTCCAGTGGTGTATTAATGGCATGTAAACACAATCTGAGTTCCAGTGGTGTATTAATGGCATGTAAACACAATCTGAGTTCCAGTGGTGTATTAATGGCATGTAAACACAATCTGAGTTCCAGTGGTGTATTAATGGCATGTAAACACATTAATCTCACTTCCAGTGGTGTATTAATGGCATGTAAACACATTAATCTCACTTCCAGTGGTGTATTAATGGCATGTAAACACAATCTGAGTTCCAGTGGTGTATTAATGGCATGTAAACACATTAATCTCACTTCCAGTGGTGTATTAATGGCATGTAAACACATTAATCTCACTTCCAGTGGTGTATTAATGGCATGTAAACACATTAATCTCACTTCCAGTGGTGTATTAATGGCATGTAAACACAATCTGAGTTTCAGTGGTGTATTAATGGCATGTAAACACATTAATCTCACTTCCAGTGGTGTATTAATGGCATGTAAACACATTAATCTCACTTCCAGTGGTGTATTAATGGCATGTAAACACAATATGAGTTCCAGTGGTGTATTAATGGCATGTAAACACAATCTGAGTTCCAGTGGTGTATTAATGGCATGTAAACACAATCTGAGTTCCAGTGGTGTATTAATGGCATGTAAACACAATCTGAGTTCCAGTGGTGTATTAATGGCATGTAAACACAATCTGAGTTCCAGTGGTGTATTAATGGCATGTAAACACATTAATCTCACTTCCAGTGGTGTATTAATGGCATGTAAACACATTAATCTCACTTCCAGTGGTGTATTAATGGCATGTAAACACAATCTGAGTTCCAGTGGTGTATTAATGGCATGTAAACATATTAATCTCACTTCCAGTGGTGTATTAATGGCATGTAAACACAATCTCACTTCCAGTGGTGTATTAATGGCATGTAAACACAATCTGAGTTCCAGTGGTGTATTAATGGCATGTAAACACATTAATCTCACTTCCAGTGTTGTATTAATGGCATGTAAACACATTAATCTCACTTCCAGTGGTGTATTAATGGCATGTAAACACAATCTGAGTTCCAGTGGTGTATTAATGACATGTAAACACATTAATCTCACTTCCAGTGGTGTATTAATGGCATGTAAACACAATCTGAGTTCCAGTGGTGTATTAATGGCATGTAAACACATTAATCTCACTTCCAGTGTTGTATTAATGGCATGTAAACACATTAATCTCACTTCCAGTGGTGTATTAATGGCATGTAAACATATTAATCTCAATTCCAGTGGTGTATTAATGGCATGTAAACACATTAATCTCACTTCCAGTGGTGTATTAATGGCATGTAAACACATTAATCTCACTTCCAGTGTTGTATTAATGGCATGTAAACACATTAATCTCACTTCCAGTGGTGTATTAATGGCATGTAAACACAATCTGAGTTCCAGTGGTGTATTAATGGCATGTAAACACATTAATCTCACTTCCAGTGTTGTATTAATGGCATGTAAACACATTAATCTCACTTCCAGTGGTGTATTAATGGCATGTAAACACAATATGAGTTCCAGGGGTGTATTAATGGCATGTAAACACAATCTGAGTTCCAGTGGTGTATTAATGGCATGTAAACACAATCTGAGTTCCAGTGGTGTATTAATGGCATGTAAACACAATCTGAGTTCCAGTGGTGTATTAATGGCATGTAAACACAATCTGAGTTCCAGTGGTGTATTAATGGCATGTAAACACATTAATCTCACTTCCAGTGGTGTATTAATGGCATGTAAACACATTAATCTCACTTCCAGTGGTGTATTAATGGCATGTAAACACAATCTGAGTTCCAGTGGTGTATTAATGGCATGTAAACATATTAATCTCACTTCCAGTGGTGTATTAATGGCATGTAAACACAATCTGAGTTCCAGTGGTGTATTAATGGCATGTAAACACAATCTGAGTTCCAGTGGTGTATTAATGGCATGTAAACACAATCTGAGTTCCAGTGGTGTATTAATGGCATGTAAACACATTAATCTCACTTCCAGTGGTGTATTAATGGCATGTAAACACATTAATCTCACTTCCAGTGGTGTATTAATGGCATGTAAACACAATCTGAGTTCCAGTGGTGTATTAATGGCATGTAAACACAATCTGAGTTCCAGTGGTGTATTAATGGCATGTAAACACAATCTGAGTTCCAGTGGTGTATTAATGGCATGTAAACACAATCTGAGTTCCAGTGGTGTATTAATGACATGTAAACACATTAATCTCACTTCCAGTGGTGTATTAATGGCATGTAAACACAATCTGAGTTCCAGTGGTGTATTAATGGCATGTAAACACATTAATCTCACTTCCAGTGGTGTATTAATGGCATGTAAACACATTAATCTCACTTCCAGTGGTGTATTAATGGCATGTAAACACATTAATCTCACTTCCAGTGGTGTATTAATGGCATGTAAACACAATCTGAGTTCCAGTGGTGTATTAATGGCATGTAAACACAATCTGAGTTCCAGTGGTGTATTAATGGCATGTAAACACAATCTGAGTTCCAGTGGTGTATTAATGGCATGTAAACACATTAATCTCACTTCCAGTGGTGTATTAATGGCATGTAAACACATTAATCTCACTTCCAGTGGTGTATTAATGGCATGTAAACACAATCTGAGTTCCAGTGGTGTATTAATGGCATGTAAACACATTAATCTCACTTCCAGTGTTGTATTAATGGCATGTAAACACATTAATCTCACTTCCAGTGGTGTATTAATGGCATGTAAACACAATCTGAGTTCCAGTGGTGTATTAATGGCATGTAAACACATTAATCTCACTTCCAGTGTTGTATTAATGGCATGTAAACACATTAATCTCACTTCCAGTGGTGTATTAATGGCATGTAAACACAATCTGAGTTCCAGTGGTGTATTAATGACATGTAAACACAATCTCACTTCCAGTGGTGTATTAATGGCATGTAAACACAATCTGAGTTCCAGTGGTGTATTAATGGCATGTAAACACATTAATCTCACTTCCAGTGTTGTATTAATGGCATGTAAACACATTAATCTCACTTCCAGTGGTGTATTAATGGCATGTAAACATATTAATCTCACTTCCAGTGGTGTATTAATGGCATGTAAACACATTAATCTCACTTCCAGTGGTGTATTAATGGCATGTAAACACATTAATCTCACTTCCAGTGTTGTATTAATGGCATGTAAACACATTAATCTCACTTCCAGTGGTGTATTAATGGCATGTAAACACAATCTGAGTTCCAGTGGTGTATTAATGGCATGTAAACACATTAATCTCACTTCCAGTGTTGTATTAATGGCATGTAAACACATTAATCTCACTTCCAGTGGTGTATTAATGGCATGTAAACACAATATGAGTTCCAGGGGTGTATTAATGGCATGTAAACACAATCTGAGTTCCAGTGGTGTATTAATGGCATGTAAACACAATCTGAGTTCCAGTGGTGTATTAATGGCATGTAAACACAATCTGAGTTCCAGTGGTGTATTAATGGCATGTAAACACAATCTGAGTTCCAGTGGTGTATTAATGGCATGTAAACACATTAATCTCACTTCCAGTGGTGTATTAATGGCATGTAAACACATTAATCTCACTTCCAGTGGTGTATTAATGGCATGTAAACACAATCTGAGTTCCAGTGGTGTATTAATGGCATGTAAACATATTAATCTCACTTCCAGTGGTGTATTAATGGCATGTAAACACAATCTGAGTTCCAGTGGTGTATTAATGGCATGTAAACACAATCTGAGTTCCAGTGGTGTATTAATGGCATGTAAACACAATCTGAGTTCCAGTGGTGTATTAATGGCATGTAAACACATTAATCTCACTTCCAGTGGTGTATTAATGGCATGTAAACACATTAATCTCACTTCCAGTGGTGTATTAATGGCATGTAAACACAATCTGAGTTCCAGTGGTGTATTAATGGCATGTAAACACAATCTGAGTTCCAGTGGTGTATTAATGGCATGTAAACACAATCTGAGTTCCAGTGGTGTATTAATGGCATGTAAACACAATCTGAGTTCCAGTGGTGTATTAATGACATGTAAACACATTAATCTCACTTCCAGTGGTGTATTAATGGCATGTAAACACAATCTGAGTTCCAGTGGTGTATTAATGGCATGTAAACACATTAATCTCACTTCCAGTGTTGTATTAATGGCATGTAAACACATTAATCTCACTTCCAGTGGTGTATTAATGGCATGTAAACACATTAATCTCACTTCCAGTGGTGTATTAATGGCATGTAAACACAATCTGAGTTCCAGTGGTGTATTAATGGCATGTAAACACATTAATCTCACTTCCAGTGGTGTATTAATGGCATGTAAACACAATCTGAGTTCCAGTGGTGTATTAATGGCATGTAAACACAATCTGAGTTCCAGTGGTGTATTAATGGCATGTAAACACATTAATCTCACTTCCAGTGGTGTATTAATGGCATGTAAACACATTAATCTCACTTCCAGTGGTGTATTAATGGCATGTAAACACAATCTGAGTTCCAGTGGTGTATTAATGGCATGTAAACATATTAATCTCACTTCCAGTGGTGTATTAATGGCATGTAAACACAATCTCACTTCCAGTGGTGTATTAATGGCATGTAAACACATTAATCTCACTTCCAGTGTTGTATTAATGGCATGTAAACACATTAATCTCACTTCCAGTGGTGTATTAATGGCATGTAAACACAATCTGAGTTCCAGTGGTGTATTAATGACATGTAAACACATTAATCTCACTTCCAGTGGTGTATTAATGGCATGTAAACACAATCTGAGTTCCAGTGGTGTATTAATGGCATGTAAACACATTAATCTCACTTCCAGTGTTGTATTAATGGCATGTAAACACATTAATCTCACTTCCAGTGGTGTATTAATGGCATGTAAACATATTAATCTCACTTCCAGTGGTGTATTAATGGCATGTAAACACATTAATCTCACTTCCAGTGGTGTATTAATGGCATGTAAACACATTAATCTCACTTCCAGTGTTGTATTAATGGCATGTAAACACATTAATCTCACTTCCAGTGGTGTATTAATGGCATGTAAACACAATCTGAGTTCCAGTGGTGTATTAATGGCATGTAAACACATTAATCTCACTTCCAGTGTTGTATTAATGGCATGTAAACACATTAATCTCACTTCCAGTGGTGTATTAATGGCATGTAAACACAATATGAGTTCCAGGGGTGTATTAATGGCATGTAAACACAATCTGAGTTCCAGTGGTGTATTAATGGCATGTAAACACAATCTGAGTTCCAGTGGTGTATTAATGGCATGTAAACACAATCTGAGTTCCAGTGGTGTATTAATGGCATGTAAACACAATCTGAGTTCCAGTGGTGTATTAATGACATGTAAACACATTAATCTCACTTCCAGTGGTGTATTAATGGCATGTAAACACAATCTGAGTTCCAGTGGTGTATTAATGGCATGTAAACACATTAATCTCACTTCCAGTGTTGTATTAATGGCATGTAAACACATTAATCTCACTTCCAGTGGTGTATTAATGGCATGTAAACATATTAATCTCACTTCCAGTGGTGTATTAATGGCATGTAAACACATTAATCTCACTTCCAGTGGTGTATTAATGGCATGTAAACACATTAATCTCACTTCCAGTGTTGTATTAATGGCATGTAAACACATTAATCTCACTTCCAGTGGTGTATTAATGGCATGTAAACACAATCTGAGTTCCAGTGGTGTATTAATGGCATGTAAACACATTAATCTCACTTCCAGTGTTGTATTAATGGCATGTAAACACATTAATCTCACTTCCAGTGGTGTATTAATGGCATGTAAACACAATATGAGTTCCAGGGGTGTATTAATGGCATGTAAACACAATCTGAGTTCCAGTGGTGTATTAATGGCATGTAAACACAATCTGAGTTCCAGTGGTGTATTAATGGCATGTAAACACAATCTGAGTTCCAGTGGTGTATTAATGGCATGTAAACACAATCTGAGTTCCAGTGGTGTATTAATGGCATGTAAACACATTAATCTCACTTCCAGTGGTGTATTAATGGCATGTAAACACATTAATCTCACTTCCAGTGGTGTATTAATGGCATGTAAACACAATCTGAGTTCCAGTGGTGTATTAATGGCATGTAAACATATTAATCTCACTTCCAGTGGTGTATTAATGGCATGTAAACACAATCTGAGTTCCAGTGGTGTATTAATGGCATGTAAACACAATCTGAGTTCCAGTGGTGTATTAATGGCATGTAAACACAATCTGAGTTCCAGTGGTGTATTAATGGCATGTAAACACAATCTGAGTTCCAGTGGTGTATTAATGGCATGTAAACACAATCTGAGTTCCAGTGGTGTATTAATGGCATGTAAACACAATCTGAGTTCCAGTGGTGTATTAATGACATGTAAACACATTAATCTCACTTCCAGTGGTGTATTAATGGCATGTAAACACAATCTGAGTTCCAGTGGTGTATTAATGGCATGTAAACACATTAATCTCACTTCCAGTGTTGTATTAATGGCATGTAAACACATTAATCTCACTTCCAGTGGTGTATTAATGGCATGTAAACACATTAATCTCACTTCCAGTGGTGTATTAATGGCATGTAAACACAATCTGAGTTCCAGTGGTGTATTAATGGCATGTAAACACATTAATCTCACTTCCAGTGGTGTATTAATGGCATGTAAACACAATCTGAGTTCCAGTGGTGTATTAATGGCATGTAAACACAATCTGAGTTCCAGTGGTGTATTAATGGCATGTAAACACAATCTGAGTTCCAGTGGTGTATTAATGGCATGTAAACACATTAATCTCACTTCCAGTGGTGTATTAATGGCATGTAAACACATTAATCTCACTTCCAGTGGTGTATTAATGGCATGTAAACACAATCTGAGTTCCAGTGGTGTATTAATGGCATGTAAACACAATCTGAGTTCCAGTGGTGTATTAATGGCATGTAAACACAATCTGAGTTCCAGTGGTGTATTAATGGCATGTAAACACAATCTGAGTTCCAGTGGTGTATTAATGACATGTAAACACATTAATCTCACTTCCAGTGGTGTATTAATGGCATGTAAACACAATCTGAGTTCCAGTGGTGTATTAATGGCATGTAAACACATTAATCTCACTTCCAGTGTTGTATTAATGGCATGTAAACACATTAATCTCACTTCCAGTGGTGTATTAATGGCATGTAAACACATTAATCTCACTTCCAGTGGTGTATTAATGGCATGTAAACACATTAATCTCACTTCCAGTGGTGTATTAATGGCATGTAAACACATTAATCTCACTTCCAGTGTTGTATTAATGGCATGTAAACACATTAATCTCACTTCCAGTGGTGTATTAATGGCATGTAAACACAATCTGAGTTCCAGTGGTGTATTAATGGCATGTAAACACATTAATCTCACTTCCAGTGTTGTATTAATGGCATGTAAACACATTAATCTCACTTCCAGTGGTGTATTAATGGCATGTAAACACAATCTGAGTTCCAGTGGTGTATTAATGACATGTAAACACAATCTGAGTTCCAGTGGTGTATTAATGACATGTAAACACAATCTGAGTTCCAGTGGTGTATTAATGACATGTAAACACAATCTGAGTTCCAGTGGTGTATTAATGGCATGTAAACACATTAATCTCACTTCCAGTGGTGTATTAATGGCATGTAAGCACAATCTGAGTTCCAGTGGTCTATTAATGGCATGTAAACACATTAATCTCACTTCCAGTGTTGTATTAATGGCATGTAAACACATTAATCTCACTTCCAGTGGTGTATTAATGGCATGTAAACACATTAATCTCACTTCCAGTGGTGTATTAATGGCATGTAAACACATTAATCTCACTTCCAGTGGTGTATTAATGGCATGTAAACACATTAATCTCACTTCCAGTGTTGTATTAATGGCATGTAAACACATTAATCTCACTTCCAGTGGTGTATTAATGGCATGTAAACACAATCTGAGTTCCAGTGGTGTATTAATGGCATGTAAACACAATCTGAGTTCCAGTGGTGTATTAATGGCATGTAAACACAATCTGAGTTCCAGTGGTGTATTAATGGCATGTAAACACAATCTGAGTTCCAGTGGTGTATTAATGGCATGTAAACACATTAATCTCACTTCCAGTGGTGTATTAATGGCATGTAAACACATTAATCTCACTTCCAGTGGTGTATTAATGGCATGTAAACACAATCTGAGTTCCAGTTCCAGTGGTGTATTAATGACATGTAAACACAATCTGAGTTCCAGTGGTGTATTAATGGCATGTAAACACATTAATCTCACTTCCAGTGTTGTATTAATGGCATGTAAACACATTAATCTCACTTCCAGTGGTGTATTAATGGCATGTAAACACAATCTGAGTTCCAGTGGTGTATTAATGACATGTAAACACAATCTGAGTTCCAGTGGTGTATTAATGACATGTAAACACAATCTGAGTTCCAGTGGTGTATTAATGACATGTAAACACAATCTGAGTTCCAGTGGTGTATTAATGGCATGTAAACACCCTAATATGAGTTCCAGTGGTGTATTAATGACATGTAAACACAATCTGAGTTCCAGTGGTGTATTAATGACATGTAAACACAATCTGAGTTCCAGTGGTGTATTAATGGCATGTAAACACATTAATCTCACTTCCAGTGGTGTATTAATGGCATGTAAACACAATCTGAGTTCCAGTGGTGTATTAATGGCATGTAAACACAATCTGAGTTCCAGTGGTGTATTAATGGCATGTAAACACATTAATCTCAGTTCCAGTGGTGTATTAATGGCATGTAAGCACAATCTGAGTTCCAGTGGTGTATTAATGGCATGTAAACACAATCTGAGTTCCAGTGGTGTATTAATGGCATGTAAGCACAATCTGAGTTCCAGTGGCGTTTTTGATCTGCACATGTGCTATCACGAGCAGCGCAAGCCTCCTTTTCTGGCACAGGTGAAGTGAGTTTGGAAAATCTGAAAGTATGCATAGTTTTCACATGCAAACTTTATATAGTATGTCCAAACTCTGAATCAGATAAGCTTCCCAAAATGATATGATCGATGTGATAGAACGTTTATGTTGATTGGTGATTTTCAGGTTGCCTGAATATAACCTGTCCACCGGATTGTAGAGGAAATCGTTCTTCTCGCTAAGCATGTAAACGTTATAAACAAACTATTATATTAATCAGAGTATTAACACTAATCATATTATTGAAAGCATATAAACATACCTGTTGTTACATGAAATACAGTAGTTTGCAGAAATACTTCATTTAAAGTTTGTGCTTATATAGAAATATGCAGTTGGTAAAGTGCAATTGCTCAAACTAAAGCCATGTGCCTTTAAAGCCTGCTCACACTTCTATTCTGCCAGTGTGTATCTCTGTGTATATCTCTGTTCTTTCTTAACCTATGTGAGAACAAGTTTACTGCAGTACTAGCAAACTTTACAATGACAATCTTAAACTGTGTGATGTGATTGCAAGATCACTGCCTTACCTCTCATAATCAATAATAGTAAAGTCCATTTTTACCCAGTGCTGTCGAATTGGAATGTAAATAATCTATCGTTTTACATGTTTATTTTCTGCAACTTAAATCAATGTTGATTTTGTGTTGAATGTATGTAACAGCATGTTGTATGTATATATTTCTGCAGAGACCAAGGCCTCAGTTTTGTACATGTTGTGAGAGTGAAGGCTGTCTTTTTAACAGAATTGTAAAACTGCCACACTTAGAATTTAGTTGTAATAAAGCAGTGGTTTTCTTTTTAATGATTTGAATGTGCCTGATACCATAGACACCCAACAGGCCTGTACTGTACCTGGCATTGCGTGGTATACCAAAGATACTGCCAACTAACCCAATATATCTCATCGGCGTCGTTTCTAATGTGAGAAAATTAAGCATATTGGACAGAACAACCAAGAAGGTGGGCAGAGCCAAGCACGAGCTAGCAAGATCATATTGGCACGTGTTTGCAAGCATTTGCATATTTCCGTTAGGAAATTCCTTTTCTCTAAAGTGTGTTTTGTGATTTTAAAGTGTGTTTTGTGCTTTTAAAGTGTGATTTTTGCATTCCTGAAACAACAAAAACATTTGAAACTATGGCAAAGGGTCAAGTACAAAACGTAGTGAGTGGAGGTTCTAAATGGATGCTTCAGATTTATACATCTGGTGAGACATCTGACTCCTTTATCTGTGGTGCACTCTGTGACAGTTGAACAAAGGAGTCTCTATTGCACCCCCTAGTCGACTCACACGATCACTGCATCATAAAATGAGGAAGGGTGTGGCTTAGTTGTTACTATCTGATCACGCTGGAAACCACTCCCCCTAACCTTAACCATTACCCAAACCTTAACCATTACCCAAACCTTAACCATTACCCAAACCTTAACCATTACCCAAACCTTAACCATTACCCAAACCTTAACCATTACCCAAACCTTAACCATTACCCAAACCTTAACCATTACCCAAACCTTAACCATTACCCAAACCTTAACCCCAACTCTAAATTGAGTACCAAAAATGTACGTAGTTACACATTAGTTCGGACAAAATCGTAACTTTAGTTCTTTCTAGCATGGACATCTACAGTAGTAACTACAGAGTTGTTTTTCGATGCACTCAGTTACTCACAGATGCTCCCTTCTGGATGTACAGCCAAAAGCACTATGGACACCGTTGTGGCCAGTTTGTGCTGTTAGATTATGTCTAGGTGTGTGCGTGTTTGTGTATACCCACAATGCCTGCATGTGAGTTCAAGTCTCTACCCTTGAATGACACTCACCTTGAGGATCCGTTTCCTGCTGTCGGCTATCGATGAATAAACAACAACTTTGGTTTCACCACACCTCCTGTTCACTTTTAAAAGTAACTCCTTCTGCCCTTGTCATGTGCTGACCCAGCTCATTTACCCTTCAAAGCTAAACGACACAGTGTCCCAGAGTCCACTCGTTTATGACATCCTTAATCCTAGACTAAAGAACAAGGTTTTTATGAACCTTTCCTGTCTAAGTTGATGAACAACCAACCACAATTTGTGCAATCGTTGTGCTATTGCAGGACTAGTGTCCGAGTCCTTATAGTGATCTTTTCAAACTGGCAGAATCACGGAACAGAACCCTGCTAACGGAATGTTCATTTCAGAGTAGAATTCATTGTTAAATGGAACAGATCCCTCTCTCTCTTACTTGACTGTAGACAGCTCAGACTCAGTTATTCAACTGAATGTTTTTCCTTCGAAGGCCTAATAATACGTAATATGGACTTGTTAATAGATGAATAGATACCAGATGAGTTCTGGTCCAACAGACAGTATAGCCTACTATTGTACCACATGTTACACTGTAAGATCAAGCCCATGGACATGCTGTATGCTTCACAGCCTCACACATTGACCTAATGTTCTAAGGTAACTGACTTCAGGGTGAATATCCTTCATCTCTGTGACATTGTTTATGACCTGGTAGTAATGGTCTTTATTAATGTATAACTATGGCAGAGGGATCGTCAGGTTGGCTACTTTTATGGTACGTAGTTCCCCTGACCCTGTTACAATAAATAACCTCGTACCCAGGCTGGAATTACTGGTGACGGAGAGATAGAGCGAGAGAAATGGAGAGAGAGACAGAGAGAGAGGGAGAGAAATGAAGAGAGAGAGAGAAACGGAGAGACAGAGAGAGCTGGCTGGTGGATGAGACTACAATAAAGATAACTTGATGATAAGACTGAAAGAGCTTAAACAAGCGCTGTGTGTGTGTGTGTGTGTGTGTGTGTGTGTGTGTGTGTGTGTGTGTGTGTGTGTGTGTGTGTGTGTGTGTGTGTGTGTGTGTGTGTGTGTGTGTGTGTGTGTGTGTGTGTGTGTGTGTGTGTGTGTGTGTGTGTGTGTGTGTTTGTGCGCGCGCGCGCGCGTGCCTGTGTGCATGCATGTAAAGCCCTGCCAAAGAGCACAAAGTGCTGCCCACTCACACAACAATTGCATCTGGTGGCTCTCTAGAGCAGCAATAATAAAGAGAGATAGAGGGGAGATATTCAGGAATGGGAGAGCCCAAACTGCACAGGTGTATCATTAGTAATGCCAAGAAGCAGAGAGAGAGAGAGTGAGAAGGATGAGAAACAGAGACAGAAGGGTATTTCTTGTTTCTACCAGCAGGAGGCAGTGCTAAGCCAAGCTTTACCACTGCTGGCTGCACCCATCAGTACGCACAGTGACTGGGAGTAGCATGTCAAACACATCACAGAAATAAACATGTTTATTTACCCCATACAAAAAGCACAAATAGATTAAATCTACACATTAATATTGCATACTGTAATGTTTTGTAATGGTCATAGGATTTACTGGAATCAGTCGAGACTCTAGAGACATAAACAAGGAGTATGGAAAGATTAGGTCCTGTAAGAAAGCAGGAAGTACACATGGGAGCCAACTGATCCATTTGTGTCACTCAGTGGGAGTTGATGTCTAATCCCTCTTCCCTTTCTCATTATAGGAATCAGTATGACAGCCATGAGCCATTGACCAACTCATCATTTTCGGCTGTTGACACCACAAAATCGACACTGGTGTCGACATCACAGTTCCACATGAATGACTGCCACGTCCACTCTGTCTCAAAATGTTTAACCCGGACACTGCATTTTAACTTGCCTATCCACTCAAAATGTTGCTTCTTCAACAGTTTCTTCAAACTGTTTTGTATGTATTTAATGTATATATAGATATTAAACTGTCTTAATGACATCTCTCATTTCCTTATTACCATAGCGCCTCCATGGTAACAGCGTGAGCATCTTTAGATTATTAGCCCACTAGTGAGCTGATCTAAAACCAGCATGGGAGAGACATACCTCCTTTTATAACCCTTTGTAGAGGGAGATTGTTAATGTTATTCTCAGAATTCTACCCCACTCACAGAATTCTGCATTCTACCTGCCCCTTCTAAGTGGAGCTAGATCAATGAATGCAAGGAATTCTCTTTCCAAAACTGTCAGGTTCCCCCTACCTCCTCAACATGATATGTATGCTGTTAAAAGCTGGTGTTTTTATTCTGTCTATCAGTGGAGTTCACATCTGACCATGGTCACTGAGTGATGGGCTGTACCTGCCATGGTGATATAGGGGGACCATGGTCACTGAGTGATGGGCTGTACCTGCCATGGTGATATAGGGGGACCATGGTCACTGAGTGATGGGCTGTACCTGCCATGGTGATATAGGGGGACCATGGTCACTGAGTGATGGGCTGTACCTGCCATGGTGATATAGGGGGACCATGGTCACTGAGCGATGGGCTATACCTGACATGGTGATATAGGGGGATTATGGTCACTGAGCGATGGGCTATACCTGACATGGTGATATAGGGGGACCATGGTCACCGAGCGATGGGCTGTACCTGCCATGGTGATATAGGGGGACTATGGTCACCGAGCGATGGGCTGTACCTGCCATGGTGATATAGGGGGACTATGGTCACTGAGCGATGGGCTATACCTGACATGGTGATATAGGGGGACTATGGTCACTGAGCGATGGGCTATACCTGACATGGTGATATAGGGGACTATGGTCACTGAGCGATGGGCTATACCTGCCATGGTGATATAGGGGGACCATGGTCACTGAGTGATGGGCTGTACCTGCCATGGTGATATAGGGGGACCATGGTCACTGAGTGATGGGCTGTACCTGCCATGGTGATATAGGGGGACCATGGTCACTGAGTGATGGGCTGTACCTGCCATGGTGATATAGGGGGACTATGGTTTGGGTGAATGGTATTGGAGCTGTTGATGTATTGGAGATTTATGAGCTTTATGATGAGTGGTGAAATGATTATCCCAGACGGTGTGGAAATGTAATCCAGATATCAGTAAATTAATCATTGATATGCACATTTTTCATACCAAGTCATTTATTAAGCTTTCATTGCGTGTGTGTGTGTGTGTGTGTGTGTGTGTGTGTGAGAGAGAGAGAGAGAGAGAGAGAGACGGAGATAGAAGAGTATAAAGACACACACACCGAGAATGCATAGACTGTATAACCTTACAATTTACTATATTCGGAGTGGCCCTAGCTATCACCTATAGCCACCTCCTACAGTAGTGTTCATCTCTCATGAATGTACTGTATGTATCTACCTATCAACTAATCATCAAATGAAATTGTATTTGTCACATGCTTCGTAAACAGGTGTACACTAACAGTGAAATGCTTACTTATGGGCTCTTCCCAACAATGCAGAGAGAAAGAAAAGACAAATAATAACACAAGGAAAAAATACACAATGTGTAACGGTAACTTGGCTATATACAGTGGGGAGAACAAGTATTTGACACACTGACGATTTTGCAGGTTTTCCCTACTTACAAAGCAGGTAGAGGTCTGTAATTTTTTATCATACGAGCACTTCAACTGTGAGAGATGGAATCTAAAACAAAAATCCAGAAAATCACATTGTATGATTTTTAAGTAATTCATTGGTGTAATGGTTTTCTTCATCTGAACGAGAGGCGGACCAAAGCGCAGCGTGGTTGTTTTGATTCATGCTTTAATAAATCACTACACATGAACAAACTAACAAAAACAAGAAATGTGAAAACTCAAAACAGTCCTATCTGGTGCACACACAGAGACAGGAACAATCACCCACAAACACACAGTGAAACCCAGGCTACCTAAGTATGATTCTCAATCAAAGACAACTAATGACACCTGCCTCTGATTGAGAACCATACTAGGCCGAAACATAGAAATAACCAAAACATAGAAAAACAAACATAGACTGCCCACCCAACTCACGCCCTGACCATACTAACTAAATACAAAACACAGGAAATAAAGGTCAGAACGTGACAGTACCCCCCCCCCCCCCAAAGGTGCGGACTCCGGCCGCAAAACCTTGACCTATAGGGGAGGGTCTGGGTGGGCGTCTGTCCGCGGTGGCGGTTCTGGCGCGGGACGCGGACCCTACTTTACCATTGTCTTAGTCCGCCTTATTGTCCGCCTCCGTGGCTTTCTCACCATGGCAACCCCTCTCAATGACCCCACTGGACAGAGGGGCTCGGGACAGAGGGGCAGAAGCTCTGGACAGAGGGGCAGGGGCTCTGGCGCCTCTGGGCTGAGGGGCTCTGGCGCCTCTGGGCTGAGGGGCTCTGGCGCCTCTGGGCTGAGGGGCTCCGGCAGCGGCGCCGGACAGGCGGGACGCTCCGGCAGCGGCGCCGGACAGGCGGGAGGCTCCGGCAGCGGCGCCGGACAGGCGGGACGCTCCGGCAGCGGCGCCGGACAGGCGGGAGGCTCCGGCAGCGGCGCCGGACAGGCGGGAGGCTCCGGCAGCGGCGCCGGACAGGCGGGGCGCTCCGGCAGCGGCGCCAGACAGGCGGGACGTTCCGGCAGCGGCGCCAGACAGGCGGGACGCTCCGGCAGCGGCGCCGGACAGGCGGGAGCACCTGCAGGGAGGAGACAGAGAGACAGCCTGGTGCGTGGAGCTACCACAGGAGGCAGCGGCGCCGGACAGGCGGGACGCTCCGGCAGCGGCGCCGGACAGGCAGGAGGCTCCGGCAGCGGCGCCGGACAGGCGGGAGGCTCCGGCAGTGGCGCCGGACAGGCGGGACGCTCCGGCAGCGGCGCCGGACAGGCGGGAGGCTCCGGCAGTGGCGCCGGACAGGCGGGACGCTCCGGCAGCGGCGCCGGACAGGCGGGACGCTCCGGCAGCGGCACAGGACAGGCGGGACGCTCCGGCAGCGGCGCCAGACAGGCGGGACGCTCCGGCAGCGGCGCCAGACAGGCGGGACGCTCCGGCAGCGGCGCCGGACAGGCGGGAGCACCTGCAGGGAGGAGACAGAGAGACAGCCTGGTGCGTGGAGCTACCACAGGAGGCAGCGGCGCCGGACAGGCGGGACGCTCCGGCAGCGGCGCCGGACAGGCAGGAGGCTCCGGCAGCGGCGCCGGACAGGCGGGAGGCTCCGGCAGTGGCGCCGGACAGGCGGGACGCTCGGCAGCGCCGCCGGACAGGCGGGAGGCAGCGCGCCGGACAGGCGGGACGCTCCGGCAGCGGCGCCGGACAGGCGGGACGCTCCGGCAGCGGCACAGGACAGGCGGGACCGGACAGGCGGGAGGCTCCGGCAGCGGCGCCGGACAGGCGGGAGGCTCCGGCAGTGGCGCCGGACAGGCGGGAGGCTCCGGCAGTGGCGCCGGACAGGCGGGAGCACCTGCAGGGAGGAGACTGAGAGACAGCCTGGTGCGTGGGGCTGCCACAGGAACCACCAGGCTGGGGAGACCTTCAGGAGGCTTGGTGTTAGGAGGAGCCTGAAAGACCAGGCTGTGGGGAGCACTGGAGCTCTGGTGCGCAACCTTGGCACCACTTCCCCAGGCTGGACAACTACTCGAGCCCGGACCCTCCAGAGTGCAGGCACAGGTTGAACCGGGCTGTGGGTAAGCACGGGAGATCTAGTGCTTACTACACGCACCTCTCCCCTAGGCTCCACTCCCACAGTTGCCAGGTACGAGCGGAGCGCAGGCAGAGGACGCACTGCACCCTCCCAGCGCCCCGGAGACACAGCACGCAGAGCCGGCGCAGGATAACCTGGACCAAGACTGCGTACCGGCGACCAGACCCGCTGAGCAGGCACCATACGCCCTGGCTCAATGCATGGCATTTTCGGGGGGCTGCCCTATAGCGCACCGGGCTATGGACACGCACTGGCGACACCGTGCGCTTAACCGCATAACACGGTGCCTGACCAGTAATGCGCTGCTTATCATAAGCATGAGGAGTGAGCTCAGGTCTGCTACCTGGCTTAGTACCACACCTCGTGTGCCCCCCCCCAAAAAAAATTTGGGGCTGCCTCTCGTACCTGTCGCACTGCCGTGCTGGCTTCGCCAACCTCATTCTCCTGTAACCTTCCTTGCATTGCTCCATCGAATCCCAGGCGGGCTCCGGCACTCTCCCTGGGTCGACCGCCCACCTATCTATCTCCTCCCAAGTTGTGTAGTCCAGATTCTGCTCTGATGCTGGCCGCTGTTGTTGCTGCTGCTGCTGCTGTCGTCGCTGTCCTTTACCACGCCGCTTGGTCCGATTTTGGTGGGTGATTCTGTAATGGTTTTCTTCATCTGAACGAGAGGCGGACCAAAGCGCAGCGTGGTTGTTTTGATTCATGCTTTAATAAATCACTACACATGAACAAACTAACAAAAACAAGAAATGTGAAAACTCAAAACAGTCCTATCTGGTGCACACACAGAGACAGGAACAATCACCCACAAACACACAGTGAACCCCAGGCTACCTAAGTATGATTCTCAATCAAAGACAACTAATGACACCTGCCTCTGATTGAGAACCATACTAGGCCGAAACATAGAAATAACCAAAACATAGAAAAACAAACATAGACTGCCCACCCAACTCACGCCCTGACCATACTAACTAAATACAAAACACAAGAAATAAAGGTCAGAACGTGACAATTGGCATTTTATTGCATGACATTAGTATTTGATTACCTACCAACCAGTATGAATTCTGGCTCTCACAGAGAATCCCTCCTGTTCTCCACTCATTACCTGTATTAACTGCACCTGTTTGAACTCGTTACCTGTATGAAATACACCTGTCCACACACTCAATCAAACAGACTCCAACCTCTCCACAATGACCAAGTCCAGAGAGTTGTGTAAGGACATCAGGGTAAAATTGTTAGACCTGCACAAGGCTGGGATGGGCTACAGGACAATAGGCAAGCAGCTTGGTGAGAAGGCAACAACTGTTGGCGCAATTATTAGAAAATGGAAGAGGTTCAAGATGACGGTCAATCAACCTCGGCCTGGGGCTCCATGCAAGATCTCACCTCGTGGGGCATCAATGATCATGAGAAAGGTGAGGGATCAGCCCAGAACTACACGGCAGGTCCTGGTCAATGACCTGAAGAGAGTTGGGACCACAGTCTCAAAGAAAACCATTTGTAACACACTACGCCATCATGGATTAAAATCCTGCAGCCCACGCAAGGTCCCCCTCCTCAAGCCAGCGCATGTCCAGGCCCGTCTGAAGTTTGCCAATGACCATCTGGATGATCCAGAGGAGTAATGAGAGAAGGTCATGTGGTCTGATGAGACCAAAATAGAGCTTTTTGGTCTAAACTCCACTCGCTGTGTTTGGAGGAAGAAGAAGGATGAGTACAACCCCAAGAACACCATCCCAACCATGAAGCATGGAGGTGGAAACATCATTCTTTGGGGATGCTATTCTGCAAAGGGGACAGGACGACTGCACTGTATTCAGGGGAGGATGGATGGGGCCATGTATCGCGAGATCCTGGCCAACAACCTCCTTCCCTCAGTAAGAGCATTGAAGATGGGTCATGGCTGGGTCTTCCAGCATGTCAACGACCCGAAACACACAGCCAGGGCAACTAAGGAGTGGCTCCGTAAGAAGCATCTCAAGGTCCTGGAGTTGCCTAGCCAGTCACCAGACCTGAACCCTATAGAAAATATTTGGAGGGAGCTGAAAGTCCGTATTGCCCAGCGACAGCCCCGAAACCTAAAGGATCTGGAGAAGGTCTGTATGGAGGAGTGGGCCAAAATCCCTGCTGCAGTGTGTGCAGACCTGGTCAAGAACTACAGGAAATGTATGATCTCTGTAATTGCAAACAAAGGTTTCTGTACCAAATATTAAAGTTCTGCTTTTCTGATGTATCAAATACTTATGTCAAGCAATAAAATGCAAATTAATTACTTTAAAAAATCATACAATGTGATTTTCTGGATTTTTGTTTTAGATTCCGTCTCTCACAGTTGAAGTGTACCTATGATAAAAAAGTACAGACCTCTACGTGCTTTGTAAGTAGGAAAACCTGCAAAATTGGCAGTGTGTCAAATACTTGTTCTCCCCACTGTACACAGGGTACCAGTACAGAGTCAATGTGCAGGGGTACGGCGTAATTGAGGTAGATATGTACATATAGATAGGGGTAAAGTGACTAGGCTACAAAATAGATAAACAGTAAAAGCAGAGTATGTGATGAGTCAAAAGAGTTTGTACAAAAAGGGTCAATGCAGATAGTTAAATAGTTAACCAATAGCCACCCGGAGTAACTATGTCTTATGGCTTGGAGGTAGAAGCTGTTCAGGGTCCTGTTTGTTTCAGACTTGGTGCATCGTTACAGCTTACCGTGTGGTAGCAGAGAGAACAGTCTGTGAATACGGGTGCACCGCCTGGTATAGAGGTCCTGGATGGTAGGAAGCTTGGCACCAGTGATGTACTGGGCCGTATGTACTACCCTCTGTAGCACCTTACGGTCGGATGCCAAGCAGTTGCCATACCAAGCAATGATGCAGCCAGTCAAGATGCTCTCAATGGTGAAACTGTAGAAGTGTTTGAGGATCTGAGGGGCCATGCCAAATCTTGTACAGGAGGGGACTAAGCATGCAACCCTGAGGGGCCACCGTATTAAGGGTTGCGTGATGGTTGTATTGTTGCCTCGCCTCATAGACTACTTTCTGGCACAGAATGTGCTGTATGTATCTAGCTATCACCTATAGCCACCTCATACAGTAGTATTCATCTCTCATAGAATGTACTGTATGTATAGAGTTCTGATCTGGCTGAGGGCTGTGTGATTATGCAACATGACTAGGCCCCAGGAATCTGAGAGAGCCCTCCCATTGTTCACAGCCATGTGACAAAGGTCAGGGTCAACTGCAAAGGCATGCCAACACAGGGGCCGGCCGGACGGACTGTAGAAACACAGTGAGGAGGATGGAGAGGAGATGTTTCACATCGGTGCAGCTAAATTGAACGGGCAGGTTGCTCAGAGAACACAATGACAAGCAACAAGTGATTGAAAGTTCTAGAGAGTAAGCCACAGAGATAGAAGTTTGACTCTCAGTGAGAATGTACATATGTAGGAGATAGAGAGTGTGGGAGGTAGAGGGGCTGGGGAGAGAGAGAGAGAGAGAGAGAGAGAGAGAGAGAGAGAGAGAGAGAGAGAGAGAGAGAGAGAGAGGAGGAATGAAGATAAGAAAGTGTCTTCTACAATGCTCATTTATATGAATGGTATTAGGCTGAACGGGAGAGTAGGAGGAAGTATGTGTGAGAGAGAGAGAGAGAGAGAGAGAGAGAGAGAGAGAGAGAGAGAGAGAGAGAGAGAGAGAGAGAGAGAGAGAGAGAGAGAGAGAGAGAGAGAGAGAGAGAGAGAGAGAGAGAGAGAGAGAGGAGGAATGAAGATAAGAAAGTGTGTTCTACAATGCTCATTTATATGAATGGTATTAGGCTGTAGGGGAGAGTAGGAGGAAGAATGTGTGTGAGAGAGAGAGAGAGAGAGAGAGAGAGAGAGAGAGAGAGAGAGAGAGAGAGAGAGAGAGAGAGAGAGAGAGAGAGGAGGAATGAAGATAAGAAAGTGTGTTCTACAATGCTCATTTATATGAATGGTATTAGGCTGTAGGGGAGAGTAGGAGGAAGAATGTGTGAGAGAGAGAGAGAGAGAGAGAGAGAGAGAGAGAGAGAGAGAGAGAGAGAGAGAGAGAGAGAGAGAGAGAGAGAGAGAGAGAGAGAGAGACCTTGAGAGGCAGAGGAGAAAAGGAGAGAGAGAGAGTGAGAGAAAAAGAGGGAGGGAAGAAGGAGAGGGTCCAAACTCCACAGAGCTTTCTTGTTAGTGTTGCCAAGGTCAGGTCATTTAGAACGCAATCTCCCTCACCAGGCACAAATGGTTAACCCTTTCCTTGGTCCAGTTCCAACTTCCCAGCCCTGTCTATGGCTATAGGCCTGGCAATGATATGAAGGTGGATCTCACTCAACTACTTTCTACACAAAAAATATAATAATGGCTGGTTGCTAGGAGCTAAGATACAATTGTATATGGACATAACTGAAGGTAAGGGCCAGCACTCGTTGATGGAGTTGGAACAGTTTGTCCTTTTTTACACTGCATATTAAAGGCTACCTCTATCACTCCCTCTCCTTGCCAGCCATTTTACAACTTGCCACCATCTATCAACAGGTTGTAGATCAGCAAAGAGACATGTTAGCTAATTGCACTAACGGGTACAGCGACCCTTGCATCAGGGCGACAGAAATCATAGTGGGGCGTCAACAGCGTACCATGGTTGGCACTCAACTGCTACAATATGATATGTATTGTGTGAGTGTTTGTGTGTTTGCGTGTTTGTGTGTGTGAGTGGGGTGGTGAATTCAGCAGCACTGGAGAGAGTAATCTGATCATATAATGAAGGTCTTTCTAAATAGATGTCACTCAAAGCTCTCATCAAAACTCAAGAAACAGTATGATTGACAACACAGAGGACTCACATAAAATGAAGAAGAACAAGTATCACTTCTTTCCCTGTGGGTGCAATATAATGGTTCTTACATGGAGTTCGGGCCAGCTCGACCTTTCTCTGATAAGCGTTCAGCTAAGAGACTGCAGTATCTGAACACTTTGAGTATTTCATTATTAATCTTTAATGTCCATAACAGCCTTAGCTCAGCTACACATACTCGGATTGTGGTGTCAGGAAAATAACCTCACACTCAACGTCAACAAAACTAAGGAGATGATTGTGGACTTGAGGGAACACCCCCCTATCCACATCGATGGAACAGTAGTGGAGAGGGTAGCTAGTTTTAAGTTCCTCGGCATACACATCACAGACAAACTGAATTGGTCCACTCACACTGACAGCATCGTGAAGAAGGCGCAGCAGCGCCTATTCAACCTCAGGAGGCTGAAGAAATTCGGCTTGTCACCAAAAGCACTCACAAACTTCTACAGATGCACAATCGAGAGCATCCTGGCGGGCTGTATCACCGCCTGGTACGGCAACTGCTCCGCCCTCAACCGTAAGGCTCTCCAGAGGGTAGTGAGGACTGCACAACGCATCACCGGGGCAAACTACCTGCCCTCCAGGACACCTACACCACCCGTTGTTACAGGAAGGCCATAAAGATCATCAAGGACATCAACCACCCGAACCACTGCCTGTTCACCCCGCTATCATCCAGAAGGCGAGGTCAGTACAGGTGCATCAAAGCTGGGACCGAGAGACTGAAAAACAGCTTCTATCTCAAGGCCATCAGACTGTTAAACAGCCACCACTAACATTGAGTGGCTGCTGCCAACACACTGTCATTGACACTGACCCAACTCCAGCCATTTTAATAATGGAAATTGATGGGAAATTATGTAAATATATCACTAGCCACTTTAAACAATGCTACCTTATATAATGTTACTTACCCTACATTATTCATCTCATATGCATATGTATATACTGTACTCTACATCATCGACTGCATCCTTATGTAATACATGTATCACTAGCCACTTTAACTATGCCACTTTGTTTACTTTGTCTACACACTCATCTCATATGTATATACTGTACTCGATACCATCTACTGTATGCTGCTCTGTACCATCACTCATTCATATATCCTTATGTACATATTCCTTATCCCCTTACACTGTGTATAAGACAGTAGTTTTGGAATTGTTAGTTAGATTACTTGTTGGTTATCACTGCATTGTCGGAACTAGAAGCACAAGCATTTCGCTACACTCGCATTAACATCTGCTAACCATGTGTATGTGACAAATAAAATTTGATTTGATTTGATTTGATTCGGTGTTTTAGCTACACTCTCCCTGGCTCTGGAGCCACTCAGCTCACTGGAAAACATGGCACCGGATTCTAGGCCCTGAGTGGTTGGAGACTGGAGAAGGCAAAATATGGCACTGAATTCTAAGACCTTGAGTGGGTGGAGACTGGAGAATGTAAAACATGGTACTGGAATCTTGGCCAAACTGGATCAGGTACCAAGTCTGTTGGATCATAAACAAAAGTGAATGATTGGTTCAGTTGGCAATGGGATGGGAAATGGGCCATTGGGTTTGCAATAAAGGCCTTTATTATGGCTCAGCATGTTAACAACAGGACAGTTCTGCGTTGGACTCAGATGGACTTCATGGCTTTACTGCTACTACTTGCATATCATCTGCAGCTAGATTCACCACATGTTGCAGGGCCAGTGTTGCTGGATCATTAAGGATGGTTAACGACTGGCTAACGACTATGTTCCAGAGACAGCGATGGGGATGGAGGGTTGAGAGTGGAAGCAGAGTTAGCGGTAAAAGGCTTGATTACAGCTATATTAGTAATTGAGTACAGGGGCGGTGGTTGGCGTTGATGAGTTCATACATCACCAGACTTGCAGCAGCTGCACTGTTTCTCTGTCTCCTGATGCCTTCCAACAACTCTCAGGGGAACCCCTAGCCCTCCAAGCTAGACTTCTCTCGACAAAACACACGATGTATAACAACGCCCCTCTGCTTCCCCTGTTTCACTGCTCTAATGTCTGAAAGTCGCGTGTATATTTGAGAGTTAGTGGATGGTAGATGGAGGGAAGGGATCCGAGGGGTTAGTTCAAGTGGGGGAAAAAATTACCATCCGCAAGATTCAGTTGATTGGCTATTTCATATGCTGTTTGTTGGACAATAACATGTTTTTCGGGAAATAGGAGACGATAAAAGGCCTATCAGGGCCATTATGGATGGAAGCTATAATATTTGCTTCTGTTTAGAGAGACTTGAGGGAAACCTACAAGTGAGTGAGCTTGTGAAATTAAAAAGTATACTGTTGATATCTCACAGTTCAATGAAGGTGCATGATGAAATGAAGAATAACTCTGATCTAGAAAAGATATTCAGCCATTTTCCTCCAAGAGAGGCAACTGGAAATATTTCCTTCTTGATCAAGTGAATGAGGATGGAAACGTAAGAGTTCCCCCCATCCCCACCTTTCTGAATCCATTCATTATTAGTTTACATTTATTTTGTATAATATTTTATTTCAGCAGGAAATATATTACAATTCATACATCTCCCAGTCAACTGTTTTTTAAAGTAAAGGTAATCCATTGAGTCTCCCTCACTCTGAAAACCAGACTTTAGAATCTGAGTTATCCCTCTTACCCATGATCGTTGTTTAAAACTCAAAGACAACAGTGGCCAGATATTCCCAGCCTCAGTGTCAGTCTTATGTTACATAGAGAAGCCACATTAACTGTATGGTATCCTCTTGACATGGAGGTTGTTCCCCACCCACCCTGTCTCTCTACTCCCACCAAAACAGCCATTAGCACTAATGATAGTAATTGTTGAAATATGTGGGAATCCTAACAATACAGGTACAGTACACAGCATCATAATTCCTAATACGAGGAGTCTCAGTGTGTGTGTGCGTGTGCCTGCGTACTTGCATGTGCGAGCTGTGTGTGTGTGTATGTGTGTGTGTGACTGTGCTTTACACAGGGCAATAAACCTCCACAGCCCAATCTTCTCGGACGAAGTAGCTATTGATTACCCTCAGCGAACAGCACCAGATAATTCAGGTGATTTACATTATGAATCAGCGAATACGGATCATCTCCTCAGTGGAAAACCCCCAGTTTGGTCAAACACACATCCTTGTGATTCCTTCAGTGGTGGGTACAGTGGTGTGGAAGGGCTCAGCTGTAGCCTTCAGGGTCCATTATCTGATCCTTTCATCCACAGGGTGAGGACACCTGTGCCATCTCAGGAATACAATACAGGAGATAGGGGTGTTAAATGCAGACGTTATGGCTCTATATCATTTCTATATCAATGGAATGGAAACTGAATAAGTAGGAAATGGTGAGATGTTTATTTTCTTTTCTTACATCCCTCATCCACTCCATCTCATTCTGCCTCTCACTTTCAGCTCGTTCCCTCGTTTCTTCTCTCTCTGTCTGCGTCCTCTTTAATCTCCATCTTTCTTCTTTTCAATCATTTGAAATGTTCTTCCTCATCACCATGCTTATCCAACTGATGGGGTCTAAATAGAATATTGATTGAGCTGATGATGCATTCCTCACCATTTAAAGAGAATAGAGAGAGAATAGAAAGAGAATAGAGGCGAACAGAGGCGTGGGCTTGTCCTCCCCCCGGAGAAATAGTGTCTGGTTTGTACTCATTTCCAGAAGAGCGGGAGGGCAAGGCGTCTCATTTCCAGAAGAGTGGGAGGGCAAGGCGTCTCATTTCCAGAGGAGTGGGAGGGAAAGGCGTCTCATTTCCAGAGGAGCGGGAGGGCAAGGCGTCTCATTTCCAGAAGAGCGGGAGGGCAAGGCGTCTCATTTCCAGAAGAGTGGGAGGGCAAGGCGTCTCATTTCCAGAAGAGCGGGAGGGAAAGGCGTCTCATTTCCAGAAGAGTGGGAGGGCAAGGCGTCTCATTTCCAAAAGAGCGGGAGGGCAAGGCGTCTCATTTCCAGAAGAGTGGGAGGGCAAGGCGTCTCATTTCCAGGAGAGTGGGAGGGCAAGGCGTCTCATTTCCAGAAGAGTGGGAGGGCAAGGCGTCTCATTTCCAGGAGAGTGGGAGGGCAAGGCGTCTCATTTCCAGAAGAGTGGGAGGGAAAGGCGTCTCATTTCCAGAAGAGCGGGAGGGCAAGGCGTCTCATTTCCAGAAGAGTGGGAGGGAAAGGCGTCTCATTTCCAGAAGAGTGGGAGGGAAAGGCGTCTCATTTCCAGAAGAGCGGGAGGGCAAGGCGTCTCATTTCCAGAAGAGTGGGAGGGAAAGGCGTCTCATTTCCAGAAGAGTGGGAGGGCAAGGCGTCTCATTTCCAGAAGAGTGGGAGGGCAAGGCGTCTCATTTCCAGAAGAGTGGGAGGGCAAGGCGTCTCATTTCCAGAAGAGTGGGAGGGCATGGCGTCTCATTTCCAGAAGAGTGGGAGGGAAAGGCGTCTCATTTCCAGAAGAGCGGGAGGGCATGGCGTCTCATTTCCAGAAGAGTGGGAGGGCAAGGCGTCTCATTTCCAGAAGAGAGGGAGGGAAAGGCGTCTCATTTCCAGAAGAGTGGGAGGGCAAGGCGTCTCATTTCCAGAAGAGTGGGAGGGAAAGGCGTCTCATTTCCAGAAGAGAGGGAGGGAAAGGCGTCTCATTTCCAGAAGAGTGGGAGGGAAAGGCGTCTCATTTCCAGGAGAGTGGGAGGGCAAGGCGTCTCATTTCCAGAAGAGTGGGAGGGCAAGGCGTCTCATTTCCAGAAGAGTGGGAGGGAAAGGCGTCTCATTTCCAGAAGAGTGGGAGGGCAAGGAGTCTCATTTCCAGAAGAGTGGGAGGGCAAGGCGTCTCATTTCCAGAAGAGTGGGAGGGAAAGGCGTCTCATTTCCAGGAGAGTGGGAGGGCAAGGCGTCTCATTTCCAGAAGAGTGGGAGGGCAAGGCGTCTCATTTCCAGAAGAGAGGGAGGGAAAGGCGTCTCATTTCCAGAAGAGTGGGAGGGAAAGGCGTCTCATTTCCAGAAGAGTGGGAGGGCAAGGAGTCTCATTTCCAGAAGAGTGGGAGGGCAAGGCGTCTCATTTCCAGAAGAGTGGGAGGGCAAGGCGTCTCATTTCCAGAAGAGCGGGAGGGCATGGCGTCTCATTTCCAGAAGAGTGGGAGGGCAAGGCGTCTCATTTCCAGAAGAGAGGGAGGGAAAGGCGTCTCATTTCCAGAAGAGTGGGAGGGCAAGGCGTCTCATTTCCAGAAGAGTGGGAGGGAAAGGCGTCTCATTTCCAGGAGAGTGGGAGGGCAAGGCGTCTCATTTCCAGAAGAGTGGGAGGGCAAGGCGTCTCATTTCCAGAAGAGTGGGAGGGAAAGGCGTCTCATTTCCAGAAGAGTGGGAGGGCAAGGAGTCTCATTTCCAGAAGAGTGGGAGGGCAAGGCGTCTCATTTCCAGAAGAGTGGGAGGGCAAGGCGTCTCATTTCCAGAGGAGTGGGAGGGCAAGGCGTCTCATTTCCAGAAGAGTGGGAGGGCAAGGCGTCTCATTTCCAGAAGAGTGGGAGGGCAAGGCGTCTCATTTCCAGAGGAGTGGGAGGGCAAGGCGTCTCATTTCCAGAAGAGTGGGAGGGCAAGGCGTCTCATTTCCAGAAGAGCGGGAGGGAAAGGCGTCTCATTTCCACAGTAGAGGTGTAGGTAGAGATGGGAGACAATGGGTATATCACAATAGTTGCAAAAGGGTCCCTTTATGTTCACGCAGAAGGAAAGGAGATGAGGACACAAGGAGAGGAAGCCACTGTAGACTATTGAGAAGCACCCTCGACTACTGGTGCGTTGGCCCTATATGATAACACACCAGCACACTGGGATCACCCAATAACACACTCTCCTGGGCTGCTGCTGTGCTTCAATCCAGTTTGCCTTCGGGTGGAGAGAGAGAGAGAGAGAGAGAGAGAGAGAGAGAGAGAGAGAGAGAGAGAGAGAGAGAGAGAGAGAGAGAGAGAGAGAGAGAGAGAGAGAAAATATTTTCATTTAGTGAGGAAAGAAGGGGATTGTCAGGATGACTGGGTAGGGATCAAACTCTGTGTGGCTCTGGTTTGGAGCGAGGTGAGTGGACTGGCCAAGCAGCAAACAGCCCAGGGTGATAACCCAATCAGAGCCAACTATGACTGTATGATAGAAGCAAATTCTAATCTATTCTGTTTTGGGACGTATCTAGGTTTAAGAATGCAATACTGCACAATGGTATGCAACAATTCCCACTTCACTGTTTCGATTTCCACTTCACTGTTCCACCAAGTGTTTTGTATCCACAGAGCCAATCCCAATTAATTTACAGTATTTCAGCGATGCTAAACAGAGCCCAGAAATCAGACTGTCAGCAGAACCTGCAGCAAATATACTGTTGCCAAAATACCGCAGCCAACATACTGCAGCCAATGTACTGCAGCCAATGTACTGCAGCCAATACCACAAGAACAAAGATATATCAATTGAGATATTCATGGCTGCGTTTAGACAGGCAGCTCAATTCTGATATTTTTTTCACTAATTGGTCTTTTGACCAATCAGATCCGCTCTGAAAAGATCTGATGTGATTGGTCAAAATACCAATTAGTGGAAAAAAGATCAGAATTATGCTAGCTGTGTAAACTCAGCCACTGAAGCCTGGAGACTGTCACAGAACAGCAAGAACAACAGCTGAACAAAAAAGGAATATCAGTCAAAAGATTGATGAGATGCCTATTAAATGAGAAACGTCTCAGGGGACAATACGATAAGAAAACTATAGCCTACAGTTACTATCCTGCAGTGGATGAATTCAGGAGATTAAATTGTTTAATTTGAATGTGCAAAGAGATATTCACTCAGCCATTCATGGAGGGGAAAAAAGGGTATTTGTCATTAAAAACCAATCTGTTTCAGTATTGCACACATCATCAGCACATGATGGATCCTAACACCTGCTGAACCGAGCTGAGCGGTGTTGGGTTGAGTGTCAGAGCCATCAGTGGTGCCACTGAGCCAGCTGGGAGCTATCCTAACACATTACATGAAACGAGCAGCAACCAAACTCTAACGTTGCCACAATGATGTCATAACCATACAATAGTGAGATAGGGGAACAGATGTACAATGCAACGTAACTGTGTAAATGTTGGCAAAGTGAAATTATCAGATTGGATTACCTGAGTATTCTTTATGTAGCTGTTCTCTGTCCTTGTCTCTCTCTCTTTCTGTCTTTCCCCCTCTCTCTTCATCTCTCTGTCAAACTGCTAAAAATGTCTCATAACAAAGTCATGTAATATTGATGATTAAAATTGGATAAGTTGATTTACCCCCTCTTCTCACTCTGTCTCATTTCCCATTTCTCTCTTTGCACGCACACATGCACGCACACACACACACACACACACACACACACACACACATGGACACACACACAGACACAAACACACTCACAAAGAATTATCGCAAAACAATCCAATCAGAACCAGTACCAGAGCCCTGTCAGCCCAGCTTTTCCAGTCCAGACATCAGCCAGAGTTATTGTATTATTCCCATTAGTGAGGAGTCTAAGGGTGTTTTATTGTGCCTCCACATTGGACATCAATAGGATTTGAGACAGTGGTGCCGCAGACAGAGAGACAGACGGAGAAAGAGAGAATGTTTTAATGGATGCTTTCATCAGAGGGAGAAAGCAAAGCAACACACCATAATACCAGTCTACATACAGATTGGAATTCCCTTGTTGCTGTATATTAATGATGTTTTTCCTCTCTGTGTGTGCAGGCTGATGCACTGTGCTGTTTCTCTGGTTTTTACCCTCTTTTTGTCACTTTTCTCAATCTTTTTACTTTCTATGTTTCCCCATTAGTTTTATTTTTCTCTTTCCATTATCGGTCACCCAATTATTGTTCTCTAAATGCATATGTATCTTGTTCTCTCTATCTCTCCCCCTCTCTCTCTCTGTCGCTCTCTCTCCCTCTCACTCTCTCTGTTGTTGTCATGGGTGCCACCTAGTTTTTTATTCAAATCAAATCCAACTTTATTTGTCACATGTGCTGAATACAACATGTGTAGACTTTACCGCGAAATGCTTACTTACAAGCCCTTAATTAACCAAAAGTGCAGTTAAAGAAAGAGTTAAGAAAATATATACCAAATAAACAAAAGTATGAAATAATCAAAAGTAACACAATAAAATAACAATAACAAGGCTATATACATGGGGTACTGAGTAGTGTGCGCGGGTACAGGTTAGTTGAGGTCATTTGTACATGTAGGTAGGGATGAAGTGACTATGCATAGATAATAAACAGCGAGGAGCAGCAGTGTAAAAAACAAATGGAGGGAGGGGGGGTGTCAATGTAAATAATCCGGTGGCCATTTGGTTAATTGTTCAGCAGTGGGGTAGAAGCTGGGGGGTAGAAGCTGGCTTGGGGGTAGAAGCTGTGAAGGTGCCTTTTGGTCCTAGACTTGGCGCTCCGGTACCGTTTGCCGTGTGGTAGCAGAGAAAACAGTCTATGACTTGTGTGACTGGAGTCTTTGACAAGTTTTGGGGCTTTCCTCTGACACCGCCTATTATATAGGTCCTGGATGGCAGGAAGCTTGGCCCCAGTGATGTTCTGAGCCATTCGCACTACCATCTGTAGCCCCTTACGGTCAGATATCAAGTATTTACCATACCAGGCGGTGATGCAACTGGTCAGGATGCTCTCGATGTTGCAGCTGTATAACTTTTTGAGAATCTGTTGACCCATGCCAAATCTTTTCAGTCTCCTGAGGGGGAAAAGGTGTTGTTGTACCCTCTTCACGACTGTCTTAGTGTGTTTGGACCATGATAGTTTGTTGTTGATGTGGACACCAAGGAACTTGACACTCTCAACCCGCTACACTACAGCCCCGCTGATGTACTTGGGGGCCTGTTCGTCCCAACTTTTCCTGTAGTCCACGATCAGGTCCTTTTGTCTTGCTCACATTGAGTTAGAGGATGTTGTCCTGGCACCACACTGACAGTTCTCTGACCTCCTCCCTATAGGCCGTGTCATCGTTGTCGGCCTACCACTATTGTGTCGTCAGCAAACTTAATAATGCTGTTGGAGTCATGTTTGGCAACGCAGTCATGGGTGAACAGAGAGTACAGGAGGGGACTAAGCATGTACACCTGAGGTGCCCCAGTGTTGTGGATCAGCGTAGCAGACGTGTTGTTGCCTACCATTACCATCTGGGGGCGGCCCGTCTGGAAGCCCAGGATCCAGTTGAAGAGGGAGGTGTTTAGTCCAATGGTCCTTAGCTTAGTGATGAGCTTTAGTCAGAGCCCTTCTTCCACCAACCATGTATTATTCATGACTCTGGCACACACAGAAATGAATACACATCTCTATGGTAGTAGAGCATGGAGTCTAGGGTGGATGAGACTGGGTATCAGAGCTGTTGTGGCTCTGTTGTACCCTGCTGCTATGTGTGCGGCGCTCACAGGTCCTCAGATCCACAGGAGGTCCTTGTGTGTCGGTAGGAAATCAATTTGGTAGCACTTTACTTAAAGTCAGCATGGATAATGCAGTATTACAGTGTATATGGCCCATTATAATGCTTTTAGTATCAATGCAAATGCTGCATTTATATCTGGCAATGGTCCAAAATACTAAAAATGGCCTCCAATGGATTATGACTGCATACTATATCATTAAACATGTTACAACTTTAATAGCAAAATACGAAATGAATTCTCAATTCATAAATGGCTGCCAGACTCAACAAAGTAACATAATATGAGAAATGGGAGGCACATTTCTTTGTTTATTTTCTCATTTAATTTTAAAACAGATTCAGTCTGCCAGTTGGGTATAGGCCACACACAGTCCCAGCTCCTGCCATGCTGGCATGCCATTAACTAGCGACCCTGTCCAAAACTATACCTCCCATCACCACACTGGGCACACAACAACACACACACACACATCAGATGGCCTGGTATAAACAAAGGTCTATATAGTAGCTTCAACAGTATGTGGAGGATGGATGTGATGATACTATTGATAAGCTCTATTTTATGTGTCCTTGTATTTCCCTGTTATTCCTCATCTATACACCCAGCCAGACAAGGTGAGACTCTGTGACCTCCCTGGGCAGGTCATACAGAGATAAAAATAACTATATTTCTTTCTCTCCCTACTTGCTCTCTCTCCTACACGTTCACAACACCCCAAGCACAAATGCGCGCACGCTCACACACACGCACTCACAGACACTCCCCTCTCCCCCTTCCCCCTCACAAATACACACACACTCCCCATTCCCCCTCACAAATACACACACTCCCCACTCCTCCTCACAAATACACACACTCCCCACTCCCCTCACAAATACACACACACTCCCCACTCCCCTCACAAATACACACACACTCCCCACTCCCCTCACAAATACACACACACTCCCCTCTCCCCACTCCCCCTCACACACACACTCCCCACTCCCCCTCACACACTCCCCACTCCCCCTCAAACACACACACTCCCCTCTCACTCTCTGTAGAACATGAAACAGTTCCACTGCCACAATCTCTCAGCTATGGCCCAGATACTCTCTCTCTCTCTCCACCTTATCATATGCTTGATGGTAACAGATGGTGGACGTGATAATTACCAAACACACCAAAAGGGGAAGTCTCTGCAGGACCCGCTCTCTAAAATAGCACTGCATTCAACACCATGTCTGCTCCTAGGCTCTAGGAAGCATAAAGCGAGGTCTCTTAAACCAACCTGATTTATGCCTGCAAGACCACTGGCTGGTGACGGGCACTACTGTTCGGGGAGGGTTATTAAGGCAATGGAAACATGCACGTGTGCACACACACACACACACACACACACACACACACACACACACACACACACACACACACACACACACACACACACACACACACACACACACACACACACACACACACACACACACACACACACACACACACACACACACACACACACAGCTAAACACATTGGCAGACACACGCGCGCAAAGAAATAGAGTGTAAAAGCTGGCCCTCCTCCTCGAGATTCAGCTGCCCTCTTCACAAACACAGAAATGTATCCGCATCCCTATACAACCATCCTTCAGCTGGTGGAGGATCGGGATTTCGATTTCAGAACACTCTTAAGAACCACCTACTAGCACACAGGTCAGAGGCTCCAGAGGTGCTTCTCTAAATCAACAAAAAAAATATGTCCCTTGAGAAAACACTGATTACTTAAAGCCTCTACAACAACACGGTTAAAACCCATTCACCTGGAATACGTAACATGATGTCTTGTGTTGAATCAGCAGAGTGCAACATCGTGACTGATACATGTGGAGTTGCCTCACTGACAGTGTAAGGGCTATATATATCATCACTATAGCATAACTAATAACTAATAATGCTGTATAATACAAACGAGGTGAGAGTTCCTCCTCCCATCCCCCCGAGCAGTAGCCACTACGCTATCAACATTTCCTTAATCTATGAGAAAGGAGCACCAGTGTGTGTGTGGTGTCTACGTGTGAGTAGAGTGTGTAGTGTGAGTGGACTCCGGGGGCTGGTTTACCTGCCTGCTGCCTGCGCCTCTGGCTCAGTGCCATTTTGAGCCTCAATTTGAATACAGTGATCCATCCCATCTCGCTACTCCCTCACACAGTCACCTACATAGAGGGTGTGTGTCACTCCCGTGTTTCTGTGGGTGTGTGTGTGTGTGTCGATTTGTATTGTGTGTTTTCCATTTACTGGGGCAAGGAAGGAACACATCCAAATAAATGACCTGTTTGACTCCAATCCTTATTTTGACAACGTAGCATCAATGACATACCAATTTGCTTTAGCTAGAAGCACATTGCGGTCTTTTCAAACGTCTAAAGTAAAGTTATCCCATTATCATTGTGGTGACATTTTGCCTAGGGAACTTTTTGCTTTCTAATGGCCCTTGTAGATTGCAGTTTTCAGGTTCTTGTATCATATTTATCCTCGGGTAGTCCTACTATACAGCCTATAATGAACAATTAGTAGGCTAAGCAATACAATGAGCTCGCCTACATCAATAAGGTGTGATTATTTTTATGATGTGGGATTACTTGTCTTTATGTAAAGCCTACTTGTGAGATGATATGATAGGCAATTTTCCATAGAAAATGCTATATTATATTCTATCCATGTGATGTTGTTATTACTTAGGCCTACTTGAATTTCTGTTTTTTTTTCTCCATTCTCTGTATGTGGTCAGCTGCTTCCATGACTTGCGTTCTGTCCAGCTGTTGATTACATTAGCTATCCATCTCTCTTTCCCTCTCTTCACAGGTTCGGTCCTCAGTAAACCCAGCTGCAGGTCTCAGAGGATTCCTGCCAAGGCGAGTGGGGGAGCTTGGGCGATTCAGGTGACACAGGTGACTCACATTGAGTTGTAAATACAATGAAAACATCCTCACTACAATGGTATCACTGCTATTACTACGAAAATGTAATGGATTTGTGGAAATGGCAGTTGGTTTCGAAAGTAGAGCGTTTTAATTTAGGGTTAGGGTTAGCGAGTGCGACGTGCTACTGCCATTATCCCATCAACAGCGGCTGTGAGTGAGACAATTAAGTGTAGCCTAGAACGGTCAAATCAGAGCAAATACGCAGAATTATATAGTAATGAAACAGGCAGGTCTCGAACCCTCGACCTTCTAGCCCCAAGTTTAGCTAGATAGATACTTTCCCAGAATAGCTAGGTGGCTAGACAGAGCTAATCTATTTCATTTGACACCCTTGTATTATAAATGGTCAAAACAATAGTTAAACAACAATTTCTCAACTTTTCCTAATAATACTAGTAAGCCGGCCTGTCTAATTCCATTTGATCTTTTATCCAAATTGTTCTGCTTATCAAAACATTGGAAATGTGTGTTTTGTATTCATAGACTTTAGAAGTCTGCCAAAAATAATGGCAGTATCTCACACAGAATACACCCCTTTTCTTTGAAACCCATTTCTATAGTTGCTACCTTTCAGATGGGTCCCTTGCCAATAGATCTGTTATCCCCTGGCAAAATCCAGAAATCTAATTTCATCTCCCCTCATACAATCTGATGAAGGTTACTACCAGGAAACCACAGTGATACTGTAGTTCCAAGAAGCCCAGGAAGCAAAAGATGATAATGTGAACAGAAGACCCACTTTCAAAAGTGTCTAATCCTTTGATAGGTTTGTGCTGCTAACAATCACAAGCCTTGTCAAATCAGTTATAATGGCTGTAATAACATATTGCATGTCTATTACCATATCAATTACATGAAATACGTCAGCCATGTTTGTTAATAGCCACCCAGGGTGAATACATTGTCCGTGATGATCCACAATGGTGCACAATCTGCTGAGCAACTACAGTAGATTGCCTTGTTGTTTTTCTCCGCTCATTGCTAGTCACAGAGAGAAGCCCCGCTCGCATGCAAGGCCTCTTGGTGGGAGAACGAGACCAGCACTGCAATAATGAACAGCTCCAGAAAGACAAATGCTTCCAGTCCGGGAGAAGTGAACCCTGTTCCCCCTACTGCCGCTGGTCCGAGCTCCACAAGAGCTCCATTGTTGTGGTGGAGCTCCCCTTTGCCATGGTTCCGCTGCCATTTCCAGTCGGCTAAAGCTACGTTTAGCCAGGAAACAACCAACAGAAACCCGCCTGCCACCTTTGGAAGCAGAGCTGTGCTGTGGCTCAGTTTTTTTAAATGAAAGGCCTGCTTGACCAAGAGCTTTGGCGAGCACATTGGAAAATGTTTGGGCCAGCAGGGATGACGTCTGTGTAGTTAAGATGAACATCTCGTACCGAGATCCTATTCATCACTCCCACCAGTGTCTCTCCAGATAGACACTACACGCTATCTGAAATGAGAAATTCAAATGGACTGTGCAGGCCAGGTAATTAGCTGCAGTGGGTGAAAAAACAAGCTAGCGTTAATTTAATCATTTCTCCAAACCTCTCAGCTGCAGGAAATGTAAGACCCTCCAGCCTTTTGGGTTGGCATCCTCCTCTCCTTTCCATCTCCCCTTCGTTCTTCTGGGCCTATTTCTTTCCTTCCTGACATTTTTCACATCCTATCTAATACGGTCTGGAGGACCGCGATCATCTACTTATTAGTTCCTGTGCTACATCATTGACTGGTTCTGTCTCTCTAGAGAGGAACGCCTGCTGTGTTGCAGTGGGATGGATGTGGATTAATTCTGTCTCTCTGTCTTACAGTCTGATCCAGGGAGATAGCCAAAATCCTGCTCTGATAAAGGCTATGCCCGAGGCAGGACAGTCCAGAGCCTGACAGGGATTGTGTTGATTCTGTGAGGCATACCATAGCAAAAAATCTGGTCGTCCCCGTTTACATACTGTAAACATGTCCCATTGGAATAGGCCTACTTTAAAATGCATCCTTCCTTCCCCCTTCTTTGAATGAATGATTGATCTGACATGACTGGATGGATGAAAGCTATGTAGTGGAACCCTTGCTTTCACCCGTCCAGTTAGTCATTGCTTTCACCTATCCAATTAGTGATAACTTCAAGGAAGGAAGTTGGGAACCAAGGATGAGTTTTTAAAGTATTCAAACAGGGCCCTTGAACACTTTCTATGTTGGAGCTTATTTGGGGCACAACAACATTTACCATCCACCTCCCTTTGTACTGTGTACTTAAAACACCCTTAGAGAGATTGTCAATGGTGCTCGTTTGGCACAGAAACTGTCAGTTTCTCTTTAAGGTTTCAGCTCCATTTTCATTTATGAGTGTAGAGATGAGAGCAGTAAACTCAATCTCCTCCCTGAAGGCACACTACAGCCCATTAGCACCACTGTCTCCACAGTAAAGAAAGCTCTGAAGAGTTGAGGGAGAAAGAGAGAGAAACACATCCACAAACACACTGCCTGTAAGATTAAGATCTCTTTATTGGTCAGTTGCACACATGGTCTAATCGAAATTTTGCTTCCGCTTTTATCCCAATCCCTTCGAAATATTTTTTTTCTCTCATTTCGTATGTCATAGTTGAAGTGTACCTATGATGAAAATTACAGGCCTCTCTCATCTCTTTAAGTGGGAGAACTTGCACAATTGGTGGCTGACTAAATACTTTTTTGCCCCACTGTATGTAGCGACGTAGTATCTGTTAGAAGACCACTTACAGCTGTAACAATAACAAACAGTTAGCGCAGCACTGCAACCGCAAAACCGTAAAGAAAAGCTACTAGCATGTCTCAGGAAACAAATGGGTATTGAACTTCAGATTGTTGACTCAAGACTGCATTAGCCCATTGAGTTAAAGCCTAGGCATTAGCTTTGGGAGCTATGACTAATCTTAATTTTCCAAGCTAGGCGACTAATCACGCAAACCGAACCTGCTCCACTATACATGGAATAAGGGTGGCTGTCTGTGCAGCATGGCAGCGGCTATATAAGGACAGTAGACAGTTTATCTTATCCACAGCGAGGCCCAGCACCAGACAGAGCTATTTAACAGAGCCAGCTGAGGGGTCTGGATGAACATAATCAGATGGGCCAGGCTACAGAGGGACAGCCAGACCATGCAGTTATTGGATTGGGTTCTAACAGATTTCAGTAACAATTTTAGTCTGGATTGACTTCATATCAATCATATCATAGTCCTAATCATCTCATAGTCATATCATAGTCATATCATAGTCAATCATGTCATAATCATATCATAGTCATATCATAGTCAATCATGTCATAATCATATCATAGTCATATCATAGTCAATCATGTCATAATCATATCATAGTCATAATCATGCCATAATCATGTCATAATCATATCATAGTCATATCATAGTCAATCATGTCATAATCATATCATAGTCATAATCATGCCATAATCATGTCATAATCATATCATAGTCATATCATAGTCAATCATGTCATAATCACATCATAGTCATATCATAGTCATAATCATATCATAGTCAATCATGTCATAATCATATCATAATCATGCCATAATCATATCATAGTCAATCATGTCATAGTCATATCATAGTCATAATCATAGCCATAATCATATCATAATCATGTCATAATCATATCATAGTCAATCATGTCATAATCATATCATAGTCATAATCATGCCAGAATCATGTCATAATCATCTCATAGTCATATCATAGTCATATCATAGTCAATCATGTCATAATCATATCATAGTCATAATCATCTCATAATCATATCATAGTCATATCATATCATAGTCAACCATGTCAAAGTAATAATTATATCATAATCATGCCATAATCATATCATAATCACATCATAAAATCCAAATCAGATTGGATTTGATGATAATCATGTCATAGTAATAATTATATCATAGTCAATCATGTCATAATCATATAATAGTATAATCATATTATAGTCATAGTCATAATCATAGTCATAACAGTATCATAACAGTCATAATAGTATCATAATCATATCATAGTCATAATAGTATCATAATCATATCATAGTCATAATAGTATCATAATCTTGTGATAGTCATGGTGGTATTAGTGGTATTCAATAAGCATTTTTCTACGGCTGGCCATGCTTTCCACCTGGCTACCCCTACTCCGGTCAACAGCACTGCACACCCCACAGCAACTCGCCCAAGCCTTCCCCATTTCTCCTTCTCCCAAATCCAGTCAGCTGATGTTCTGAAAGAGCTGAAACAATCTGGACCCTTTCTTTCTAAAGTTATCTGCCGAAATTGTTGCAACCCCTATTACTAGCCTGTTCAACATCTCTTTCGTGTCGTCTGAGATTCCCAAAGATTGGAAAGCAGCTGCGGTCATCCCCCTCTTCAAAGTTTGACCCAAACTGCTACGGCCCTATATCTATCCTACCCTGTCTTTCTAAGGTCTTCGAAAGCCAAGTCAACAAACAGATTACCAACCATTTCGAATCCCACCATACCTTCTCCGCTATGCAATCTGGTTTCAGAGCTGATCATGGGTGCACCTCAGCCACGCTCAAGGTCCTAAACGATATCTTAACCGCCATCGATAACAAACAATACTGTGCAGCTGTATTCATTGACCTGGCCAAGGCTTTTGACTCTGTCAATCACCACATCCTCATTGGCAGACTCGATAGCCTTGGTTTCTCAAATGATTGCCTCGCCTGGTTCACCAACTACTTATCTGATAGAGTTCAGTGTGTCAAATCGCAGGGCCTGTTGTCCGGGCCTCTGGCAGTCTCTATGGGGGTGCCACAGGGTTCAATCTTGGACCGACTCTCTTCTCTGTATACATCAATGATGTCACTTTTGCTGCTGGTGAGTCTCTGATCCACCTCTACGCAGACGACACCATTCTGTATACCTTTGGCCCTTCTTTGGACACTGTGTTCCCAACCCTCCAGACGAGCTTCAATGCCATACAACTGTCCTACCGTGGCCTCCAAATGCTCTTAAACACAAGTAAAACTAAATGCATGCTCTTCAACCGATCGCTGCCTGCACCTGCCCGCCCATCCAACATCACTACTCTGGACAGTTCTGACTTAGAATATGTGGACAACTACAAATACCTAGGTGTCTGATTAGACTGTAAACTCTCCTTCCAGACTCACATCAAACATCTCCAATCCAAAGTTAAATCTAGAATTGGCTTCCTGTTTCGCAACAAAGCATCCTTCATTCATGCTGCCAAACATACCCCTGTAAAACTGACCATTCTACCGATCCTCGAGTTCGGCAATGTAATTTACAAAATAGCCTCCAATACCCACTCAATAAACTGGATGCAGTCTATCACAGTGGCATCCGTTTTGTCACCAAAGCCCCATATACTACCCACCACTGCGACCTGTACACTCTCGTTGGCTGGCCCTCGCTTCATACTCGTCGCCAAACCCACAGGCTCCAGGTCATCTACAAGACCCTGCTAGGTAAAGTCCTCCCTTATCTCAGCTCGCTGGTCACCATAGCAGCACCCACCTGTAGCACGCGCTCCAGCAGGTATATCTCTCTGGTCACCCCCAAAACCAATTCTTCCTTTGGCCGCCTCTCCTTCCAGTTCTCTGCTGCCAATGACTGGATCGAACTACAAAAATCTCTGAAACTTGAAACACTTATCTCCCTCACTAGCTTTAAGCACCAGCTGTCAGAGCAGCTCACAGATAACTGCACCTGTACATAGCCTATCTATAATTTAGCCCAAACAACTACCTCTCCCCCTACTGTATTTATTTATTTTGCTCCTTTGCACCCCATTATTTCTATCTCTACCCTGCACATTCTTCCACTGCAAATCTACCATTCCAGTGTTTTACTTGCTATTGTCACGCCCTGACCTTAGAGAGCCTTTTTATGTCTCTATTTGGTTTGGTCAGGGTGTGATTTGGGGTGGGCATTCTATGTTTTTGTTTTCTATGATTTTGTATTTCTATGTTTTGGCCACGTATGGTTCTCAATCAGGGACAGCTGTCTATCGTTGTCTCTGATTGGGAACCCTACTTAGGTAGCCCTTTTCCCTCCTTTCAGTGTGGGAAGTTAACTTTGTTTGTGGCTCTTAGCGCTGTTGTTTCTTGTTTTGTTGGCGACATTTTAAAAATAGAATGTACGCTCACCTCGTTGCGCTTTGGTCTACTTCCAGCAACGGTGGTGACAGCTATATTGCATTTACTTCCTTACCTTGGCCTTTTTTTTGCCTTTACCTCACTTATCTCACCTCATTTGCTCACATTGTATATAGACTTGTTTTTCTACTGTATTATTGACTGTATGTTTGTTTTACTCCATGTGTAACTCTGTGTTGTTGTATGTGTCAACTGCTTTGCTTTATCTTGGCCAGTTCGCAATTGTAAATGAAAACTTGTTCTCAAATTGCCTACCTGGTTAAATAAAGGTGAAATAAAAATAAATAAATAAAAGTAGTCAGGCAGACTAGAGATAGAGGCATGTAAAGGATATTTATATTAGAAGAGGTTTATTTTAACCCTCTTTCTGCTGCCCAGAAGTCTAACAGTGATTAGAGAGGCTAAAGCCGCCTTTCCCCTCCAGTAGCCATTGATTATCACCTGCTGCCTCGACAGGCAAACTCCAGGATACGGCTGCATATTTCAACAGGGGCATCGACGGAATCTCTGACTGGGGGGTTCTGGAGAACCGGAACCCCTGTAGATGATGGAAGAGCAGACAGGCAGGGCTGTGATTTAGAATGTGATGCAGAAGGGTCAGAAAGAGATTAGGCCCAGTACTCATGGGAAGCCAACTGTTCCAACTGCACCAATGTGCAGTTCCATTGACTGACTGAGTTCCATTTGGCTGTTCAGTCTAAGGAGAAATGTAGGCCTAACAAAGAGGAGGAAGTAGCAGTCCCTCTCCAGACTGAGTGTCTATTGCTTTTTTTAAAAGCCTAAATGAGGTAGAAAATACTGAGGGAGCTCTGATGAGCACTGGTCCCTTTTCTGTGGTTACCCAGGGTGCTACATCATGTTTGTGAATGTGTTTCACTCGTTCGCCAGCCACTCTCCAGAGGTCTTTACTGTGGAGCCAGCGTCGTTAATGGGCTGTAGGGAGGAGATATGGCCCACTGCTCCGATCTGCACTCATTAAAATGAAGCTGAAACGTTAAGAGAGAACCAGACAGACACCATTTTTTAACAGCACACACCTTAGTGCAGTAAACTAAGCACACCGCATAGTGAGGTGTTGGTGCTTGGATCAAAGCGATACCAAAAGAGATACCATATGATTGCTTATGACCTTATGACCTGACCTGACCTGTCTAGCCGATATGTAAGTTGGTGCTTGAATGTAATAGGTGCTCCTATCTGGCCTTTCCTGACCTTAAAAGTTTAGGCTAGTTAAGAACAAGTTCTCATTTACAACTGCGACCTGGCCAAGATAAAGCAAAGCAGTGTGACACAGACAACAACACAGAGTTACACATGGAGTAAACAATAAACAAGCCAATAACACAATAAACAAGTCAATGACACAGTACAACAAAATTAAGTCTATATACAGTGTGTGCAAAAGGCATGAGGAGGTAGGCAATAAATAGGCCATAGGAGCGAATAATTACAATTTAGCAGATTAACACGGGAATGATAAATTAGCAGATGATGATGTGCAAGTAGAGATACTGGTGTGGAAAAGAGCAGAAAAGTAAAGTAAATAAAAGCAGTATGGGTATGAGGTAGGTAGATTGGGTGGACTATTTACAGATGGACAATATACAGCTGCAGCGATCGGTTAGCTGCTCAGATAGTTGATGTTTAAAGTTGGTGAGGGAAATAAAAGTGTCCAACTTCAGCAATCTTTTTCAATTCGTTCCAGTCACTGGCAGCAGAGAACTGGAAGGAAAGGCGTCCAAATGGGGTGTTGGCTTTGGGGATGCTCAGTGAGATATACCTGCTGGAACGTGTGCTACGGGTGGGTGTTGTTATCGTGACCAGTGAACTGAGATAAGGCGGAGCTTTACCCTTGCATAGACTTGTAGAGGACCTGGAACCAGTGGGTCTGTCGAATATGTAGCGAGGGCCAGCCGACTAGAGCATACAGGTCTCAGTGGTAGGTGGTATAAGGTGATTTGGTAACAAAACGGTTGGCACTGTGATAGACTGCATCCAGTTTGCTGAGTAGGGTATTGGAAGCTATTTTGTAGATGACATCACCGAAGTCGAGGATCGGTAGGATAGTCAGTTTTACTAGGGTAAGTTTGGCGGCGTGAGTGAAGGAGGCTTTGTTGCAAAATAGAAAGCCGATTCTAGATTTGATTTTGGATTGGAGATGTTTAATATGAGTCTGGAAGGAGAGTTTACAGTCTAACCAGACAGCTAGGTATTTATAGTTGTCCACATATTCTATTTCGGAACCGTCCAGGGTGGTTATGCTAGTCGGGCGGGTGGGTGCGGGCAGCGAACGGTTGAAAAGCATGCATTTGGTTTTACTAGCGTTTAAGAGCAGTTGGAGACCACGGACGGAGTGTTGTATGGCATTGAAGCTCGTTTGGAGGTTAGTTAGCACAGTGTCCAAGCAAGGGCCAGAAGTATACAGAATGGTGTCGTCTACGTAGAGGTGGATTAGGGAATCGCCCGCAGCAAGAGCAACATCATTGATATATACAGAGAAAAGAGTCGGCCCAAGAATTGGACCCTGTGGTACCCCCATAGAGACTGCCAGAGGTCCGGATTTGACACATGCCCTCCGATTTGACAGACTGAACTCTGTCTGCAAAGTAGTTGGTGAACCAGGCGAGGCAGTCATTTGAAAAACCAAGGCTTTTGAGTCTGCCGATAAGAGTACGGTGATTGACAGAGTCGAAAGCCTTGGCCAGGTCGATGAAGACGGCTGCACAGTACGGTCTTCTATTGATGGCGGTTATGATATCGTTTAGTACCTTGAGCGTGGCTGAGGTGCACCCGTGACCGGCTCCGAAACCGGACTGCACAGCGGAGAAGGTGCGGTGGGATTCGAAATGGTCAGTGATCTGTTTATTAACTTGGCTTTCGAAGACTTTAGATAGGCAGGGCAGGATGGACATAGGTCTGTAGCAGTTTGGTTCTAGGGTGTCACCCCCTTTGAAGAGGTAGATGACCGCGGCAGCTTTCCAATCTTTAGGGATCTCGGACGATACGAAAGAGAGGTTGAACAGGCTGGTAATAGGGGTTGCAACAATGGCGGCAGATCGTTTTAGGAAGAGAGGGTCCAGATTGTCTAGCCCAGCTGATTTGTACGGGTCCAGGTTTTGCAGCTCTTTCAGAACATCTGCTGTCTGGATTTGGGTGAAGGAGAAGCTGGGGAGGCTTGGGTAGCCAGGAGGAAGGCATGGCCAGCCTTTGAGAAATGCTTATTGAAATGTAGGATTATCATTGATTTATCAGTGGTGACCGTGTTACCTAGCCTCAGTGCAGTGGGCAGTTGGGAGGAGGTGCTCTTGTTCTCCATGGACTTTACAGTGTCCCAAAACTTTTTGGAGTTAGAGCTACACGATGCGAATTTCTACTTGAAAAAGCTAGCCTTTGCTTTCCTGACTGACTGCTTGTATTGGTTCCTGACAATGAAAATCAGGAAGCGATAGGAACTACCAACGACATGCTATTGATAACTGAAAAGTTTCAGAAAATTCCAACTATGATCTTCAGTGAATATGTAACCACTAGACTAACCTATTTAACCATATATATTTTTAAACTATTGTACTCATTCTAATATTTTTCATGATGATATTTGTAGATGAAGATATGAATGAAACCACATTCCTTCTCTCACAGTGTTGTTTAAACATTCTACCCTTCGATAGGCCTTCACCATGAATGGAAATAATCTTGAATAGGGCTGTATTCGGCCAAATCACTGTAGAAACCTCAAATTCCACACGGTGGAAACCAAGTCGGTTTGTTTCCATGCCTACTGTACATACGAGCCTTAACTACCATAGAACTGAAATGGGGCTAATCTAGAATGGTCATTCTCATTCATTGAATGCAGAGTTCCGTGTGGAAGTTTATAATTCAGTATGTTTTTCAGTGCAAGAATGTAGTTGGCTGACATTTTGGTAGGTCTGTGTTAAATCAAGGGGAATTTCTAGCCATGTCTGTTTTACCTATTTCTAGCCTCACTCTTCTCACCCCTCTCATTTTTGGCCTCTTTCCAGACCTGCTAAAGACCTGCCAGAAGCACCCCGGGAGATTGAACTTCTTTCCGTAAGAATAATGTTTTTTTCACCGTACATTAAAGGATAGTTCACCTCAGTGGTGCCAATCTTTCCTATTCATTTGAATCCTGAGACATTTACACAACAGATGCCGTGGGATATGGAGCTCGACTATAGGCCACACTTGAAGCATGACAAACTTTGGCTTTGGAGAATGAACTATCCCTTTAACTGGAATCCACATAGACCGTACTATGAGAGTAAGGGAGGTGTGGAGATTCGCAGCGCGGTCAACCCACAGGTTGTCACACAGCCTAACCAAAGACGGAAGAGAGACATCCCACTCCCTAATTGTTTCTAGTTCATAAACAGTCAATGAACTAAGCAGACCCAGCTGCTATCATATTGGTGTTTATGGGAGAGTCACCCCTTAAGACTGGACTGTGACCAAAAAAAATCTATGGTAAAGCCTGAGTAAGACATCTTCATTTATCCACCATCTTTTCCCAGACATGAAGTCCGGTTGGAACTGACAAAACTGGACTGTGCACTGACACCCCAAGCTTGGGGATTTTGAGCTTGTGACAGATTTCTTTCCTTGTGGATGGGATGTTGTGTGCACTGTAGTCTCAAGCGTCTTCCACTCCACAGACAGACAGGATGTGAAATGCCTAATTTAGCAAGCTAGGTTCAATTGTAGTGTGCTCAGTCTGAGTGGGGAGTTATCAATTAAAAGTTTTCTGAACAGTAGGTAGCTTAGCTTCTTATTTTGATAAGTCTGGTTGCAGCTGTCGACAATGTAGCCTGCAGTAAGTAGATCTACATGTTCTTAGTTGACAATGCTGCAGAAGTGGTTGTTCCTTTCACAATTTCTATGGCAGGAACTCAAACTAGCGGTTCATTCTTATTTAAACTAGGCAAGTCAGTTAAGAACTAATTCTTATTTTCAATGACAGCCTTGTTCAGGGGCAGAATGACAGATTCTTACCTTGTCAGCTCGGGGATTCGATCTTGCAACCTTCTGATTACTAGTCCAACGCTCTAACCATTAGGCTACCTGCAGTGTGTTTACGTAGGAGGGATGTTCAGAGAAATCAGGAGTTCTCCTTCTTTTGGACATGCCGTCAGTGGTACTAGGGGTTCACCACTTGTGGGTGGATATTTTTATGTTTAGCTTCATTCCCAAACCTCAAGGGTAGGATATTGGATTAGGCATTCCATAGCCACTTTATTTTAGAACACCCAACCACAGGAGAGCATTGCTACTGTAAGCATTATACAGTGGGTTTGAATTAAATATACATATTAAGCCACAATGTTGACAGCAGGGTTTTTATACTCAAGTGCTGCCAGTTGATAAGTCTTGCCTTGTGCTTCTGATAGACGGTTGCTCTGACACAGGCTTGCTAGTGTGTGGAGATAGTGTTTAATGTTGGGCAGTAGATGGATAAAGTGTGATATGAATGGGTCAAAAGGTGAGATGAAATACAGTCTACATTCTGTACTACAATGACAGTGAACAACTAGCTGGTGTTCGTTGACTGCACACTGAAAGCAGTGCTCATGGTTAAAACAGAGATAGTAGAGAGACTCTCCAGGAAGGATAGGAAAAGAAGGACCTGAAGATCTGTTGATGCTGTGTTTATTCTGGAAAGTCTCCAAGTTGCAATGAGGAAACGTGCAAGCACACATGCACAAACCATACACACCAAAGTGGGAGCTGACTGAAAGTTTATTTATATTACTGTTAAAAACATGTATAAAATTGGTCCTGTTCCAGAAACAAGGCACACAATGTCAAATGTCTTGGTTCATCATCTCGATCTCAGTGTTTTAGTATCAAGCATTCCCTATATAAAAACACATCCACATTTTACAGAATTTAAAATTCCGAGCAGCAAGACAACCATGCAAGAACTTGAGCGATGCAAACGGGATGCTTTCTAGTAGTACGTCTCCCTCTCCACCCAACCTAAATCAGAGAAGATGGAAAACAGGATTTAGAGATCAATTACCTCTGGTAAAACAGGTGGACTAAGGAAGGCTGTAGCATACATAAACAATGCTCATGTTAACTATCCGTGTGTAGTTCAGACGATCACGGAGGAAGACAGTAAAGTGACCGACTAAATGCATTTTATAAAGCCCTTTTTACATTAGCAGTTGTCAATGGAGTGGACTAGACTCCCAAATGTGTCTGTGTCCACTGTCTTGCACATCTGAAATATTTGCTGCTGCTTAAAGATTTACAGACTTCGCTTGTTTGCCAGATAGTAAGGCTGCATATTTAGGTAGCCTTACTATCCTCCTGAGAACGAGGGAAAATCTGGTGGTTTTGAGAGCCAAACTGAGAACTTGTATGAACAAGTACAGCAGATGGTCACAGTAATAACTAAAAGGGATTTAGCCTCACCTCCTGGGCTGCGTCGGATGATCAGTTTTCGGATTTCATCATAAATAAAGATGAGGAGAGAGTATGGGAAGGCGCAGAACCACCAGCTGGGTCTAAGGAGAAAACAAAAACAACAGTTCTGAAATGACTCCAGACCAGAATACACCAAGAACAGATCTGAAATGACTCCAGACCAGAATACACCAAGAACAGATCTGAAATGACTCCAGACCAGAATACACCAAGAACAGATCTGAAATGACTCCAGACCAGAGTGCACCAAGAACAGATCTGAAATGACTCCAGACCAGAATACACAAAGAACAGATCTGAAATGAACAGAGTGCCGAACAGATTTGACTCCAGACCAGAATACACATAGCTAAATGACTCCAGATAGAAGTCCTCCAAGAGTTAAGCTATTTTTAGAAGTACTACAAATTATTTTTTGGTACTACAAATTATTTTATTAAGAGATGAAGTGTACCTAACTGAAGGGTCTTTACTTACTTGAGTGGGTACATTCTGAGGGCGATGCCCATCCCAGGACAGTAGGACAGGAAGGCGGCCAGGGCGGTCTCCTCAAACAGGCCGAAGATGAGAATCTTGTTCCTGAGGACAGAAGCAGCATTTAAAATCAAGTCATTTCTTTGACAACAAAAACTAACAACAGTCGATGCTCTTCAAAATGGCCACTGAACTCACCTCATTCCTTGTTGGAAGACTGAGTTCCTCCTGGTCTTACAGATGATCAAATCAGCCCACTGTACAACTACAATACTGGCGAAGAATGCTGTGTGGCAGGTGAACTCCACAATCTTTCTCTGTTCATAAGTCTGAGGGAAACAGTCAGCAACAGAGGGAGAAACCGTCAGCTAATCATCTAGAATCAGACCAAACAACAAGGCTTGTGAAAACCACATTGGTGTCTGCATACTCACCCACTGCTGGCCATAGCTATCCTCCAGGTCGTTGCAAAATTTGTTGTCCCAGTCCACACGAATACCTAGCAGTCTGGAGGGTAAGAACCCGTTCTCAGCAAGGATCACAAAGTATGTGAAGAACCCAGCCAAAGCCTGGATCATACCTATGGAGAGATGGGGAGACAGGATCAGGTGGGTGCATTTGTATCAGATTCTATCCATGTCATTCTGTCTGCTGGTTTTTCTATGTTGCATCAATCTCCATGATTTTTTTTTTCAAGTTTGATTGTCACATCACCGGACAGGTGCAGGAGAATGTGTTGTTTTACAGGGTCAGCCATAGTAGTAGGGTGCACCTGGAGCTTATTAGAGTTAACTGCCTTGCTCAAGGCACGGAGCAAAGATTTTCACCCTGTCGGCTCGGGTATTCGAACCAGCGACCTTTCAGTTACTGGGCCAACACTAACCGCTAGGCTACCTGCCGCCCTACAGTGATTCCCAAGGAGTATCACGTTGGTGGGAGAGGTTTGTGACCCATGATATGATGCAACCGCAGTATGTGAATCCTGTCCATATCAGTGTTTCCTCTTAAGGAAAGTCCCGCTCACATGGAAACCTCTTGTTTAAACCTATTTTTGGCTCCATCACCAAAGTGTGAAACATCCCATAATCACTCAGAGACCCCTTCTCTTATCACCAGGGAGGCTATTTCTGGCGCATACCCCACTTCCAGCTGATCTAAAAACCACCCAGTCAACTTAAGAGTTAGAATCCAGTTTGAGGTGTATGAGATGTTAATCTTTCATCTAAGAATGAAAATACTTTGTTTTGCGCAAGTAAGGCTTTGTGAAAAGCAGTCTTACCGATTTGACCGTAGGCTATGCTGATAAGTCTTTCGTTCACCAGTTTGTCTGTTTTGGAGTTTCTGGGCTGTCTCTTCATGATGTCACTCTCAGCAGCTTCGTAGGCCAGGGAGATGGCGGGGACCTGCAAAGTTGAGGACGATTTCAACAATTAGAATAAAACTGAACAGTAACCAAAGATTTAGAAAAGAAAAATCTTAAATCTACAAATTCCTTACCATGTCAGTTCCCAGGTCGATACAGAGGATGGTGACGGTTCCTAGGGGCAGTGGAATGTTGGCGATGATGAAGAAGAGGAAGGGTGTGATTTCTGGAATGTTACTGGTCAGGGTGTAGGCGATGGACTTCTTCAAGTTGTCAAAGATCAGACGGCCTAGGAAAGGTACATGCATAACGTTAGTGAAAATAATGCAGAATAGAAGGAACCCCAAACATTCTAAATCCACTGAAATGCTGCTTCTACCTTCTTCAACACCAGTCACGATGGAGGCAAAGTTGTCATCCAGGAGGATCATGTCTGCAGCCTGCTTGGAGACGTCAGATCCAGAGATCCCCATAGCAACACCGATGTCAGCCTTCTTCAGAGCAGGAGAATCGTTCACACCATCACCTGTCACAGCCACAATAGCACCCTGTGGATAAGTAGGAGAGGTGTTTGAGTCTATGGAGAGAGACGTCTAGAGAGAGAAAACCGGTAAACACATTTTTAATTTGAAAGGAATTTATCTACGCTACAGTCACTCTGTTTACCTCTCGTGAGATCGGCCTAGTGTCTTTAAGTTGAGCTGAATATTACCTGGCGCTGGCAGCCCTCCACGATAATAAGCTTCTGCTGAGGAGAGGTTCTGGCAAACACAATCTCTGTGTGATATTTCAGGATGTCGTCCAACTGTTCAGCGCTCAGGTCCTTGAGGTCACCGCCATGAACCACACAGGCCTTGGCATCCCTGTGAAAAATGTACCCTTTATTTTATGGGAAATCCCATTAATATGAAGAGATTTCTATAATGTCTATAAGCGCTCATGAGAAGGACCTGACATTCAAGCTTGAATAAAATCTTTGAAAAAGGACTTCAAAAATGAAAAATGTAGAAACTACAAGGGTTTTACTGTTGTTTCCAATAACGCAACTTTTTTTAAATATATATATATTTTTTTATTCGCAACATACCTAGGGTCAACTTCATTGACTGGAATGTTCAGACGAGCAGCAATGTCCTCAACAGTCTCGTTTCCTTCAGAAATGATGCCCACACCCTTAGCAATGGCCTTAGCAGTGATGGGATGATCACCAGTGACCATGATAACCTAAGGGAAGGAAGGGAAGAGGAGTGGTCTGATCACAGTGGCTGCTATGTGGATTGACTGAAGAGTCTTGTGTTTAGTATGATATTGCCATACCTTGATTCCAGCACTCCTGCACTTTCCCACAGCATCAGGCACAGCAGCACGGGGAGGGTCAATCATGGACATTAGGCCAACGAAGCACAGATTCTCAGTTGGGAAGTTCACCTCTTCACAATCAAACTGGAAGCCCTCAGCGAACTGGTCATCAGGGAGCTGGAAATGACAGAACCCTAGACAGATACAAAATTGTGAAAATGTGAATTGAAAAAGGGAGCAAAAGCACAATTTTACACCTCACATTGGATCATTTGACAACACAGATGGAATAACAAAAATACAGTAGTATTGGCTAGTGATGACTGAAATAAATGACTATTACCTAGCACTCGCTCTCCCAGACCACCCAGTTCCATGTAGGCGTTCTGGAAAGAGTCCTTCATCTCGTCATCCAGAGGCTGTTCTTTGCCCTGGATCAAAATGGTGGAGCAGCGGTCCAGAATCCTCTCAGGGGCTCCCTTCATCACCAGCAGATGCTTGGACTCACCCTCATTCTTGTTCAGGTGAACGGAGAGCTAAGGGATAAAATTATAGGAGCAGCCATTTTGAAAACAGATTACCAGAATAGGCATAACCATATTGATCTCTGTGCCAAAGGGAAGGGTTTAAGACTTATTGAAAACTTATTTGCCAATATTTAATGTGGCAGGGTGCCATTGCCCTACCTGGTATTTGTTGGTGGAGTTGAATGGGATTTCAGCAACCTTGGTGTACTGGTCTCTCATGCCTTGCACAGACCCACAGCACAGCTCAATACACTTCAGCAGGGCAGACTCTGAGGCATCACCAGCCACATCTCTCTGTGAGAGGGAAACGAGTAGGCAGATGAAGTGGACGTGGTACGCCGCTGGCGCACTCTCTTTCACACACTAGCACTTCCAAGTGGCCCAAATCATTAAAATGCCCTCCATCAATTTAAACAGACTGAATGAAAATGAAATCTTTGTAGATTGATCCTGGTAGAAGACAAAGACCGTGACAAAGAGAAACTGAAAATAAGGGGTGAAATTAAGTGTGGTAATCACAGCTAGTCCAAGGTGAGATGATTAATGGCTGAGGCAATATGAGGCATTCGGGTGACAGGGGAGGAATTACAGAAGGTTAAAGACAACCCTGTTGAGCCTTTTCAGAGGCATTACATGCTGAACTCCTGTCGATAACTCCATGTGTATACGGTTGTCAATTCACTCTGGGGAAATGAGGCACTTACTTTAAGGATAGGAATACCGCTCTGTTCTGCCAGGAAGACTGCACGGTTACACAGGCCAGCGACTCTAGCCAGGGCAGCCCAGGTGGCAGAGCTCCTGTCGAAGGAGGTACCGCTCTGGTTCTCTGTGGTGTCAGCCTCATGGATCTGGTTGTCGAACCACATGTGAGCAACGGTCATTCGGTTCTGAGTCAGGGTTCCAGTCTTGTCAGAGCAAATGGTGGAGGTGGAGCCCAAGGTCTCAACAGCTTCGAGATTCTTCACCAGGCAGTTCTTCTTGGCCATACGCTTGGCAGTCAGAGTTAAACACACCTACGGAGAAAGCCAGAAGCCACTCAACATGTCTGTCGAGCAAAATTGGCAATGTACTGGTTTTTGGAGCAATATCAGAAGTGTCTGGGGGGGGCACTCCCGAAAGACCGTACTCACAGTTACAGTGGCCAGGAGACCCTCAGGCACGTTAGCAACAATGATTCCGATGAGGAAGATGACAGCTTCCAGCCAAGAGTATCCGAGGATGAGGGACAGGACAAAGAAAGACATGCCCAGGAAGACGGCCACACCGGTGATGATGTGGATGAAGTGCTCAATTTCAATAGAGATTGGGGTACGTCCGACTTCCAGGCCAGAGGCGAGGGTAGCAATACGACCCATAACAGTGCGGTCACCAGTGTTGATGACAATACCTCTGGCAGTTCCTGCAGGAAATAACATGCAGACTTCATTTAACAATCATGCCATCATATTGACTACTGTTTAACAGCACAGTTGACAGTGATTCAACCTCAGAAATGGTGGACATACTTTATACAGCAACAGGACTTCATCGAAGCTATCCCAGTCATGGTTTGTTTTATTTAATTTATTTGCCAGGGACCATGTACAACATGCCCTTGTACCAGATTTAGCTAGATTCCTAATTTTTAATCTGTGGTCCCTGGGCAGAATTTATTTTTATTTGGTTTGTTTCTCATCTGAGCAACTCTGCTCTGTTAAAGTACCTTCAACACAGTTGGTAGAGAAGAAGGCAATGTTCCTCGTCTCCAGGGGGTTGTCATTGGAGTAGTCCGGAGTACGGGTCTGGGGCTCAGATTCACCAGTGAGGGAGGAGTTGTCCACCTGAGTGGAGAGGGAATTAGATTAATACAATAATGAATGGCACGGACATGGGCGGAACGTGACGTATTTGGAGCAAGGGGATTTTAAAGTACCCACTTTGCAACCGCTGGCAGAGATGATTCTCAAATCGGCCGGAATCCTATCTCCACCTTTCACCTCCACCAGATCTCCAACCACCACTTGTTGAGCGTTGATGTTCATCTTCTCACCGTCACGGACAACCAGGGCTTGCTACAAGGTAGAGGACACAACCAGATTCATCTTTAAATGTAACAATAAAAGGGGAAAAAACGCCTTCAAAAGAAGTGTTTCTAAAACAGCAGTACCTGTGGGACCAGGTTCTTGAAGGAGTCCATGATCTTTGAGCTCTTGGCCTCTTGGTAGTAGGAGAAACAGCCAGTAACAATGACAACAGCAGAGAGTACGACACCCAGGTACAACTGTGTGGGACGAAGATGCAGAACGTGTTAGAATTAAGTTAACTAACTCTCCCGCACAAACACCAGTGCAAAAGAACTACAAAACCCAAGCATCATCTGCTTTCAATTCCATCACAATGTCAATAAAATCAACATTCTTCATCTTGGAATCTTACGTTATCATTGGCCGGCTCATCCTCCATGGCTGCCTGGATTCCGTAGGCCAGGAAGCAGAGGAGAGCGCCAGTCCACAGCAGCATGGAGAACCCGCCAAACATCTGCTTGCAGAACTTCACCCACTCAGGGGTAGTGGGAGGAGGGGTCAGGGAATTGGGGCCATCACGGGCAAGGTTCTCAGCAGCCTTAGCACTGGATAACCCCTGAGGAAATACAAAATTGGTTGTGTTACTTTACATGTCGAGACCTCAAATTAAGATGCTGTAGGAGGATACTTAATTTTAAAAGAATGGGTGCTTCCCTCCCACCCAACCTTTTAAGGGTATACCATTATCGACCCTTGCTTTTTAAAAATCAAGTATTTTGCTATATCTAGGTACACCCCCCCCCATTCTTGAGATTCTCTTTCACGGCACGTGATAAGGAGAGAGGAAGCAAATTGTCAACACAATAATATCTCTCTGCGAGGTCTGTCAGTGGCATAGACACTGCAGGGCCAAGTCATAACTCTAATTTCACATAAGGCAGAGAAACAAGTCAATGGGGCTCTGGAGAGAGTCGAGGTGCTGACAGTTGCCAGGCAACTCGCTGCAAACAATGAAAACAGTGCCATCTACTCTGCTGGGATCGAGTGCATCCTAAATCTGGGCTGAGGTGCTATGAGCCTGCTGCTTGTGAATTATTCAAAAGGACCACTCGGCTGCGCTGCTAGGTTTGGAGGTAGTAATCTACTATTCCCCTTCATCTCCAAATCATGATCAAGAGTCCATTTGCATGGATGTAAAAGAGGGATAAAGCATCTCATATTGCCTCCTCCAATTGCCTTGGATATTTGTCACATCCAAGTCAATGATAACCCCTTTCTTCCACGGTTTAATAATTGGAAGAGATCCCAAGAGTCCGAAACCCATAACTTGAGCAGAACTTTGAAGTCCATCACTTGACTTAATTTTTCTATTCAATAATTGAAACTATTCGAATTGAGGAGAACCGAACTGAATTGCCTTCCAGCTGTGGTCGATAAGTAACTAGTTTGTTAACAGAAAACAGTGCAGAGGAGATGAATGAATTGCCAACTGAAATGAAAATGAGTGAAGCTCCAGACTTACCCTACTAAGGTCGGTGCCATATTTGCGGTTGAGCTCATCCAGGGTCAGTTTATGGTCATCCTATGGGACAGAGATTAGGAACATGTCACTGACAATCGTATTGCACTGCACTTCGACACCATCGAGATAAACATACAGTACAGTACATGCAGCTTGACACCAAGTCAGTGACATCAACACACGAGTGACCAATACTTGTGATTTAAAGATGAACTTCCCAGGTCCTGAAAGAGAAAGAAAGTGAGAGAAGCCGACTCACCAGATCAACTTCCTTTTTCAACTCATCCATGTCCCTCTCCTTCTTCATGGCCTTGGCATTCTTCTTCTTGCCTCCCTGCTCAGAGGTCGCCGCCAGCTCATACTGTTCCCGTCCTTCCTACAGAGAGGGCAAGAAAAGATAGTTAGGAGCGATAAGAAAAATATATATACAAACACATAATAGAATAGGTAGAAAGAGGCCCTTTAGAGCTCTGCCCGAAAAAATAAAATCGTCACCCAACTCAAGCCCCTGATACAGAATCTGCTTATAGTATAGTTTCCCATAGTGTTTCCGAGGCATTAATAAAACCCAAGTCTGGGGGCCCAACTCTTGAAAAGGTCATTCATTGAGTCAATTAGAGAAGCACTCATTTGAACAAAGGAGAAAAATGCTCATTTTCAGTTACAAATGACTTACCAGAAGTCACCCAACAACTTGTGGGTTATTGATGTAGCATTGTTCTACTGAACATAAGCCCAGTTATCATTTACAAAACAAACGTGACCTGGACAGGTATGGTGCAACAAGTACAAAGATAGTTGTGGCTGTCCCTTTTGGACTATCTAAAAGGCTTTCACCTTTTAGAGTCTACGACCTGTGCTAGATAATTACTTTCACTACTCAGCAGAAGAAACTCAGATGTTTGAAAATGGCATCTGTGAAGTTCATGAGGAATGCTTAATGAACAATCAGGTCACAGACCGTCACTTTGCACAACTGCGTCAATAAGGAGAGCTGTGGGAGGGGTGGGGCTGAGGGTCATTTCAACATACTCCACTGCAATCCAGGAATATCAGACCCTATGTCACAATACTTTGTCCAGAATAGGGGCAAAATTATCTCTCCAGAGGGGAAAGGTGCACACCGTTGGCTCGGTTGTCTTGAATACACACAGAACTTTCTTCCTCTGGAGTCATCTCATTGTGAAAGTCCAAAATAACCCTGGCACCTCACCTTCTGCAGACACATTGTTCATTCACTCTTCCCTTTCTCCATTATCAAATCGGTCACTTTTGGGAAGAGGACAAAGACCTGTTGAAGAATGCGCGTCAGCTAGACGGCTGAAGAGGGGAGGGTGTTGGGACACTGCGGTAACAGGATAACGCACAGTACCAGATAAACATCGGTAAGGCAGTTAGTGATCATAAATGATTCAGGTTCTACTGGTGTTCAGAAGTGTTTTGGCTGTGGGGGAGAGAGCTCTACATGCTTCTCTTGATTTGACACTATGAGGTTACACAAAAGCTGCTTGACTCTAAGCAAGACAGTTCCTGGTTCAGAATGTGATCCCCAAGTCACAGGGGCTTGACTGATAATTAAACTTTGTTGTTTGGTTACAACGGAATCCAACATTAGGGGTCCTACCAGTGTTTTTGTTGCTGCTGGAACAGTAAAGGGTAGAGGTGGAACGACAAGTCCTGCTGGAGTCTTCCGGGCCCTCAAGGAATCTGTTGTCGCAGTCCCCTGTTGTCTTTTTATTAGTTGACAGGCACACAGACTTGCCCTTCTTGAAAATGCACCCCCCCCCACTAATACTATTTAGAAATATCACTTTTACTTTCCCAATAGTGCACACATCCGTTATTACCACAATGAAGCAAGGGAGGGAGGATGCTGTTTTGATAGTATTACTCAGCTGTCTCTCAAACGAAACAGGAAGCTACGGCACTGAAAACAGGAAAAAAAGTGTGGATGTCAACAATTGTGTGGAATCTCTCACAAGACCAATCATGCAAAAACAACAGTTGTCCCACTACAAGTCTGAGAACAATGAGGCTTTGTACCTCTATAGAGAACCACGTAAAAACATTACTGAAAAATGGGGCAGAGAAATAGATCTTTAAAGTGACTTTATTTTGGACAGACTTTATTTTGTATAGTCATGGAATTTATTCAGAACCTCTTAGCAAAACACTTAAGATACCAGGCTTACCGCATTCTTATATGGGATTACTGTAATGGTTTGATCTGGGAGTGGGAGCAACACCACTGTGGTAAACATGGCTTGGGTCTGAATACCATTTCTCCCATAGTTCAGAGTAGTATATTCAACAACGTAATCGTTCTCATGAACGTTGCATATGGGAGTGAGTGTAATTAGTCTGGGACAGAAAGAGAAACAACTATGTGTGAAAGAGAGTGCAAGAACGCAGGGTGGGTGGAGAAGGGGGTGAAGCCGGCAAGACATCTTTCCAAGAGGACAGAAAGTTTGAAAGAACAACTGTCCTCATAAAAACAACAGCGATAGACAGAACAGAGCCTCAGTGAGACGAGGGGCCTCTCACTTTTACGCTAAAACACCACCACCGCCAGATCAACAAAAGTTCATAAGAGGCGGTCGAGCGGGTGCATATTTTACAGCCAGGGTCGAATTCCTGTGAACACCATTCCTGGTTCTGTACATGTGCCAAATACAAAAGCTGCTCACTTAAGCATATTGGCTCCTCCTCGCCCTGGGACTTTGCCCCGTTGCTACAGGCGACATAACCACACCTCTCAGATATCTGAATGGACCGAGTCACATGTTACTCTCCTCCCCCTTTTCTCCCCCTCTCTTCAGTTCAGAAAAAAGTTCATTTATTCACAAGAAACGCATTTAAAACTCCCACCACGTCCACTGGAAGAGTCGGTTTTCCCACAGAACAAAAGATGGTGAATGCCTGGGTTTCTCCTTAAGACCCCAGGAACCACAGTTAAAAGCAGAATACGAATCAATGGGATGCAACTTCCTTTATTGCGCTAGTCTGAAATGTAGGTTAGAACAGAATGCACGTGGCTATTGCGAAATGCCGATTGTGAATAGGCCTATGGGACAAACTTTTTTTTTTTTTTTACAATTCCCTATGCAGTTGGAACAAATCAAAATTACAGTGGAGGAAACAGAAGGTGTAATAATGTGTGGAACTCTCCATAATGTTTAGGCAGCTAAGCCAAATGAGCAGAGAGGGAGATCGAGCAGGAGAGAGAAAGGGGCAGTGGGGGTGAGATGTGTTCTCTGTCACAGAGATGGGGTGGCGTGTGACAAAAGGGATGCCTAATACATAGTGACTGTCGAGCGGAAAGAATGTGAAATCCTCAGGAGAGAGAGAAAGCAAAAAAAAATGTTTTAAAGAGCGCTAGAGAGCAGGTCTCTTGGTTCCACAGTGGACCCCCGGGGGGAAATAATGGTCAGCTGAGGCCACAACCTGATAGTAGCTCAGAGATGGAACACTGGAGAGAAATAAAATAACTCCCAAATTACTTCACCATATAAAAAGGCCTTGTTTTGGACATATTCTAGGCCTCATTTGTTTACAGTGGAGATTTTCCACAAGCCACTTTCCATCACACTCAGTGGTGGAATCTTTAAAACAAATGACACCACCCCCCCCCCCCTTGATGAAAGATGGCGAGAAAAGAAGTGGTAAAACGAAGAAAGAATGCACCCTAATAACATTACAGGAAAACAGCCTTGTTTTCAGATCACAGTTTATTTTGAGAGATGGAAACAATAGCCATAGTATTCCATTTCGGGAAGGAACTTTTGGGCGTTTCAATTTGTTGACAGTGAGCAGTTGTATCCTATCATACCTCTTGATTTTACATTTCATTACAGAAAAACTGAATTTTTCCTCCATCTGCCATTCAACCAGTTCAGAAAAATTCTGCTAGCTCCCTCTGAACAATGATGACAATGCAGCAACTGGTGCCTCATCTTCAGAGCGGTCTCATATACCTCACCACTCTAACCAACCCTTTGCTCCCGCCAGCCCTATGTCACCCTCATTCTCTCCCTGTACCTCTCACTCCCCCCTCTCTCATCCCTCTCTGCGGTCTCCTGGAAATCATTAGTCCGGCTGTCCAAGCATCTGTGCCTATTGTGCGTGTACTGGACCAGAGCTCTGAGAAGAGGACAGAAGGGGTGGGGGCAGAGCAGAGTGTTCACCACCATACAGGGAAAGAATCCAGAACATGGAGGTTTGCTGTTCTGCATTCACATCATAGAACCAATCTGTCTCTCTAGTCACCCCTCTCTTACTGTAGCTGTGAATGCATCATTTATCACTGTGCCCGTGTGATCCGTTGCCCAGCAAGGAGTGGCGAGCCTTTTATATGATGCTATTAACCTCCCCGATATCCCACCAGTCTGCCATACAGTACCCAAATACAGGAGTCACAGGTAGGTAGCTGTATATATAAAACATCAAATAAAAATCACCCCAATAATTTAGACATTTTCCATCACCATAAAATTGCAGGTAGTTATTTAGACAGGCGTGATGACAAAAACCCTATTGACTAAGGATTGCCCATTAAAAAAACCCACTTAATTCTACAAGTCTAGAACAATATGCCTCGATATGAGATGAATATACAACACATCTAGTGTATTGAACAGCATTGGAGCAACTAGGAGATTATTTGTCTTGGATCGATTTGTATCAAATTTAATAAAAACGATTGTTTTTTGGAAAAGCGATTACTTTCATTAATACATGAGGGGGCTGTAGTTGATGGAAGTCTTCCCAGAGACACATTGTAGGCCTATCTGAACATTCGCAGAATGTGGGTTACATAAGAAATGTCATACACAACCATATGCCAAATCCATATACAACAATTAAGCCTTATGTGGAATACATTTATTTTTTAAAGAGATTTTGCAGGTGCTCAAATGTTATCAAGGAACAGTTCTGTATTTTCCCCAGAGTCAGATGACCTCGTGGACACCATTGTTGGGTCTCTGCGTCCAGTATTACGAAAGTTAAAGGTATTTTCGTGAGCCAATGCTAACTAGAGTTAGCGTGTTCCCATATATTTCAAGTCATTGCGCTAACGCTAGTTAGCAATTTCCTTCAAACTGAACGCAGACATAAAAATGGTATCCACGAGTTCGTCTAACTCTGGGGAAGTAGATAAGGGCATCCTGCTCAAATCCAGAACTATCCTTTTAAGCAACCAAAGTACATTATTCCAAATTAGGCCATCTACAGAAAAACTACATTCAACGAGCATGACAAAAACAAATAAACACCGACGACTTTGGCGCATGGTTGATATTGTGAATGGGGTGGACTAGGGTTATTATTCCATTTATGAAGAACAGACTTTCGCAACAGCCGACAGTCGCAACTACATTTAACCAATTGATTACGAATCTGAATATTACCTATATTTCTCAATGGGGAACAAAATTCAGTCAAGCGGGTTACAAGTCACCATGAAAGACTCATTGAAACAAAGACCATCACTTATATTCAGAAGTGGGCTTACAGGCTCTGTATGGCCGTGTATCTCAAAGTAACACAAGTTACAATATAGCATGTCTGCCTCCACTTCCCGCAACTCGAATTTAAACAGACCACGCTATATTTGTAGCCACCTTCCCGGCACTTTACTTGGCTGAAAATTAACATTGTATCAATCTTCAAACTTGTCTTACACCGCCAATTCTATCATCGTAGCGCTTACACGCTTTTCTCATTGGCGACTAGATCAAAGCTAACCAACCTGTGGATCTTCAGTATCAATGTAAAAACAACACATTTTTAACCCTAACTGACACTCGATCAAGACACGTTATGAAAGCAACTTTTGTTCAGCCTACAAAATGCGGAAGTCACTTTCCCATCGCAGGCATTTTGAAAGAAAAATGCGGCCATCTACGTACATGTGATCATTTGAAAACAACTTCGACTGTATTATCTTTTTTTAATTGATACCACTTTTGACAAGTAGTCTACCATTAAGAATTGCGTAAATTAGGCTACAGTAGCATTTCATGGAGGAGCCGGAATGTGAAGATGGAAAGAAAAAGCGCACTTACTCCACGTCCCATGTTTGCAGTTTTGTGGAGGAAAAATAAAGTTATTGAACAATCAAATCCCAATTTACTTAAAAACTAATTGAAAAATGTATTGCCCCTGGATGTGCCCTTATCCACACGTGTCACTCCTACCGGACACGCATCCAAGCTCCCCGTTTCATTAAAAGGTCCAATACTTATATACAGTGTTTCTTTCGATCGTGACGTATGCACTTTTTGCCATGGTAACATGGAATGGAGGGGCGGAGTCCCCATTATTGAATGTTTTACGATTATCGGCCTTCATAAAGTAGATTGAATCCAATGGACTGGTAGTCTCTGTAACTTCAAATATTTATGAAGTCACTTGGTCTCTTTTGTGCAGGCTTATTCATATTAGGATGATATCTCTCACCACTCATATTCATAATGGATACTAACCCATCCTCAATCCTCTTTAAACCTATCCTCAATCGTCTTTAAGAATAATCTGCGTGTTTTGTTTGTCCCTTTTCTCTTAATTTCCACATAGATTTAAGAATGAACATAATTTAAACACACACAAACACACTCTATTTCTGTCTCTCTCTCAATCACTCTCTCTTCATTCCTTATTTTAAACTCATTTATGGAAAGCGATAATTTTTGTGTAAACTCCATCACGGGTCTTTAGGAAGTTTAAACTTGAACGAACCAGGCCGTTAAAAACCTTTAGGATGTAAACTTCCCCTCCTGACCCTGTCATGAACACTTTGTGGACAATGTGACCTTCTCAGAATGAATGGAAGTCTGGCAGCTTGTTGCATCTACAAATTATTAACTCTTTAACTTAGGGATCCTAACCATTAACCCCGTCTCAAGGTTCTGTTTTATGTCTTAACTTCACCCTTCAGTTTGGACTCCAGTAGGAGTGCTGATCTAGGATCAGTTTGTCTTTTAGATCATAGTGAATAATATTATATGGACAGATCCTAGATCTCCTACTCTGAGGTGCTTTGTGGATACGGAACCAGGTATTTCACTGCAGAACCAGACAGGCAGATTCAACCACATGTCTAGGATTCAACCACATGTCTATAGGTCACTGTAATTAGTGGAGCATTCTACCCGTGTTAGATATAATAGAATAGTATAGAACAACATCTTTATTGTCCACCCACATATCAACTTTTCCCTTTGGCTTCACCCTACAATAAGACAATCGAAAATTGTGTTAATAATGAGCATTACATACAAACTCTAATGAAAACACATTCACTCAGACACTGACTTTTCCCCCACCACCGACAGGTCAACTAAAGTCAAAGAAAACTATTTGAAATGCTAATTATATTGAATTTAATATTTTTTATACACAAGACTTTGCTTAATGATTCATGCCGATGTACAGTATCATCTAGGACGGACTTGCTGTGCCCAAGAAGCTGCTTGAATGCGTTTGCATGAATTTTACTTGGAGAGACTTGGTGGACAGATGGACAGACAGCGGAACACTTAGGCACAGTGTGTGTGTGTGTGTGTGTGTGTGTGTGTGTGTGTGTGTGTGTGTGTGTGTGTGTGTGTGTGTGTGTGTGTGTGTGTGTGTGTGTGTGTGTGTGTGTGTGTGTGTGTGTGTGTGTGTGTGTGCATGTTCAAAGACGGAACTAAAAATATCTCAAATTGTATATACAAGCTGTGAGCCGATCCTATAAATGAGTTACCATGGAAACTATCACGTTCCTGTCCCCACAGATCGAGTAAAAGGAAGCGCCTCTCTCTTTATCTGCATAATGCCCCCTAGCGGGGAAGAAAAAACAGTCAAAAAGTTGGTTTCAGAGTAGGATGAAGCTGTCCCTAGTAGGCCTATAGACTGATCTAAGGTCAGCTTTGCATTTGACCCATACGCAAACACAGGCCAAAAAATACAGGCTCTCTTTCATATAACAGCACCATTGTTTTGGTTGAAGTTGCTCCCTTTTCACTGTATACATCAAACAGCAGGTGATAATAGGTTCCTTTTCAGTCGGTACCTTCGGTAAAACAACTATGGGGAGTAGCACTTTCGCGACTTCCATTGAAGAATTCAAATCACGGCTAACAAGGCCAATGAAATCCGCGCCTCGCTGGAAGCCTTGGCTTCCACAGATGATAAGCCTGAGGCTCAGATTCATTCCTTCAATTCTTCCGCACTTTACCTCGATGTGAGCAGGAACGATTCAAGCTACTAAAAACAAAATGTTTTGGAACACAAGACTATCTGACTTTGCACCAACTAAACTGGCAGCTCACTGTGTGCGCAATAGATGTGGTAGAGAGGTCAATGGAACTCGACCAAAACAATGGAAAGTGATGGAAACGCATGGGGGAAAGATGCCATGAGGAAAAGATCCTGAATCTCCTCATTGCCCCCTGGAAAATTTGCCTACATTTGGGCTATTGTTTATATTTTTATTACACACTATGTTGAGGTATAAATCGGAGTACAATGCTGTACTGTACTGTATATTTTGAGTCCTACAAAAAATGTAACAAAGCGCCTCTGCAAAGCCCTCACTCTGTCACTCAAACTTATTCCAGTATCTGTGTGTGTGTGTGTGTGTTTGTGTGTGTGTGTGTGTGTGTGTGTGTGTATGTAGGATACCTTCCCCTCCCCCTCCGAAGCATAAGCCATTGTAGCCTACTGACATTACATAATTAGAGAAGAATGGATTCACTTTTTCAATGCTAGTTAAGGATACTATAGTTATCAGCTTTCACGTGTTTTTATTTTCATTCTGGTTCCACTCTGCACACACAAGCTTGTTGGCTAGCTAGCTAGCTCTGGTCCAACATTAAGCTAACTCTCGGAAGTTCAAAGACATTCAACGTTCCTTCATAGAAGCTGCTCCTCCGTAGGTATAAACGATTCAAGCTAAGCTTCCTCCTCCACCCTCTCTCGCTCTCCCCCAAACCGCAAAATTTCAGTCACATCTCGCACCCTATACTTGTCTGTCCAATGCATGTAAATAACTATAGCTTGCCCCTCCATAGCAAGCTCCTCTATCCGCACTGATTGGTGAAGTAACTTAATGTTGAGCTAAATGGTTTTTTTTTATTAATTGTAAACCGTTACTTTTTGGGGGTTTGAACCGGTTCAGAACTTTATTTTGCTGGTCGGAACAGTGGAACGGACCGGATTCTTTCTTTTTTTTCAGAACCAAACGATTGGAAAATAATTTTGGGTTCCAACCACTACTTTTAATCCTACACTGTGATGTCACAGAGCATTTTCCAGGACCTTTCTTCTTATCTTATTAACCGCAGATCATATAAATGTACTGTTTTCACATACAGTATGTAGACTCTGGTATGGTGCTGGAGATAATGAATATGAAGTTGAAAAGGGTCGGAATTGGCCTTTAAGAAAGCACTAAACGTTCCATGAACCAATGTCTCATTCATAACTGGATAATAAAGCCTGTATCCAGCTTTTAGTTTTTAGTGAATATCATTCAGTCAGAAAGGCCCTTAAGATAATTGAGGATAGGGGCTCAAACAGAGGAGAGAGGGTAATCAAATACGGCCAGATGGAATCCTTGACAAATAGCTTTGGCATACCAATACCTTTTCACCATTGTGTGCATGTGTTCCATATGACTCATTGTTTTGAAGCCATATTTGGCTTGACTTCAATGGATTTCACATGTTTGTTTGCAAGTGTTTTCATATTTCCATTCTCTCATTGTTTGTCTGGCCTAGTAATCATATATAATCATAAACCTACCTCACATACCCTCCCTCAACCTTGCTGTTGTCAGCATCAAAACAAAACAACTGATCCATCTGTGTCACAAGCCTTGTGTTTTCTATCTATAACTATAGGGAGGGAGTTTTAGAATGTTATTTTAGGTGTTCTATTTTGGAATCCGACAGTTCAATAAGGATAACAGTGTTCAGAATTTCAACAGAGTATAAAATGTTCAATCCTAAATTATCAAGTGCTTAAAGGTCCAGTGCAGTCAAAAATGAGATATTCCTTAGTTTTATTCCTTTGTTTTAGGTTGGAATAATACTGTGAAATTCTGAAAAGTATGATAATGCCATTTAAGTTTAAGAGCTATTTGAAAAGACTACCTGAAATGTCAGCCTGTTTTGGTGGTATGGAGTTTTGGCCTGCTTGGTGACACCATGTGGTAAAATAATAATAATAATAATAATATTTAAACTTTATTTAACCAGGTAGGCAAGTTGAGTTCTCATTTGCAACTGCGACCTGGCCAAGATAAAGCATAGCAATTCGACACATACAACAACACAGAGTTACACATGGAATAAACAAAACATAGTCAATAATACAGTAGAACAAAAGAAAACAAAAAGTCTATATACAGTGAGTGCAAATGAGGTAAGATAAGGGAGTTAAGGCAATAAATAGGCCATGGTGGTGAAGTAATTACAATATAGCAATTAAACACTGGAATGGTAGTTGTGCAGAAGATGAATGTGCAAGTAGAGATACTGGGGTGCAAAGGAGCAATATAAATAAATAAATACTGTATGGGGATGAGGTAGGTAGATGGATGGGCTGTTTCCAGATGGGCTATGTACAGGTGATCTGTGATCTGCTCTGACAGCTGGTGCTTAAAGCTAGTGAGGGAGATATGAGTCTTCAGCTTCAGAGATTTTTGCAGTTCGTTTCAGTCATTGGCAGCAGAGAACTGTAAGGAAAGACAACCAAAGGAGGAATTGGCTTTGGGGGTGATCAGTGAGATATAC